>NC_140348.1:25794845-26380241 GCF_963514085.1 Chelon labrosus
GGTTGGTTAGTCCTCTGCTCAGGTCAGAGGTGGGTGGATCTATTCTGGAATATATTTATATGTATGTTCTAGCTTCATGGGCTGATAAGACACAACTAGTTAACTTTTCGACATTTTCAGAAATGGTGGAGGTGAACTCCTGATGAATTCTTGTCTAATACAGCTCCCATACTAGTGTCCAAAGGTCAAATGTCACAATTTCTTCAAATTAGACTAGATTTGAGGGGGAAATAACAGATTTAATGACGCACTTGTTTTTTTTTTTTTTTTTTTTTTTTTTTTTTAAGTGTTATATCAAAGGAAGGTGTGATTGTTGTGGGTAAACATAAATGCGGTTCGCGTCAAGTGCGGCCTTCTGAGCGATTTGCAGAGACGCAAACACTACATGCACATCTTTGAAGCAACAATATATGGGAGGGATGCAGAGAAGAGAGTGGGGGAGGATGATCAAGAGGCACTACGAATCGTAAATAACTACTTGTGCAATTACAGGTGTGTGTATATTACAACCTGCAGCCTGCTGACACAAGTTGAGGATCAGTCTGGAAATACAGTGTGGACCACAGAGTGGAGAGGGATGAGGTGTGTGAGGAGGATGATGTGGGAATATCGGAATCGTACTGGTTTACCTGTGAGTAGCTGTTGCCTCTGCACAGTCTGCGGGCCCTCTTTAACAGTAGCTTAAGACCCTTTTAAAGTACTGCAGGACATAGACAGCGTAATCACGCCGATGTGAGCCATTTATACTTGTGCACTCACTCAAACGCAAGTCGGCGCGGTGTCTTTTTTACCAGTCGGGTTCATTTCAATTCACTTTCAACAATGTTGACTGAAACTTTCGCCGAAATTTCACCCAAGACGTCATACAAATGTTTGTATCTCTGAACCTCCTCAGTTAACCTTTCCTCCATGTGTTCCATCTTTATTGAGCAAAAACAATCGATTCGAAAATTGCAGAGATGGAATAGCAGCCGGAAATACGCTACTACCAAGTGGACCAATCACAGCTCTTGTGGTCTGCGTCGCCGCAGCGCGTAGTTACATTTCTGGG
Source organism: Chelon labrosus (assembly GCF_963514085.1). Lineage (NCBI taxonomy): Eukaryota > Metazoa > Chordata > Actinopteri > Mugiliformes > Mugilidae > Chelon > Chelon labrosus. The sequence goes on from NC_140348.1 coordinate 25,795,897, forward strand.
TAGGTGCACGTCAGGTTACGCCGTTAGGCTCTGGGCTTTTGCCATAGCTGCGGCGGCAAATAGACGCAAAAGTATGAATCTGGACCACAATACCAGCCGATAGGCCATCTGTGTACTCGGAGGGAGAGGAGTTCATGAACTCCTGTCACAAGTTCAAAAAAATGGAGCTGGATTCATTAAAGAACTGTGACGCACGTTAGATGGACAACACGTCCTTGAACAAGACACTAAACCCCTGTGGCACTGGGGAGGGAATGAGTTGCGTTATTGTGACCGTCAGCGTGAAGCGCCTCGAGTAGCAATGGGTAGAAAAGTGCAAAGACCATTTACTTTTTAATTATACGCCATGAAAGTCCTTTATTAGATGTCAATAGCTGCACTGATAGGACATTTATTCCATCATATACATGTGAGACATCTGTTAAACTGTCCTTTGAATAGTTTGCTTATGTGCACGTGTGTGTTCTCTTTATGCATGTGTCAAACTTGGACTGCATCGAAAAGGAAACGTGCGTTTCGTAATCCAGCGCTCCGCCTGCATGTGTGGTTCCTGAGTGTTTCAGAGCCCACATCCGTTCCCCAAAAGCGGTCACAGTAAATTCACCAAAAAAAAAGAAGGGATCACGAAAGAACGATGACAGGTAAGGTCACCGAGGTGTCACACAGATAAAGAAAAATAAAGAAAAATCCGCCTGGGCGAAGGAAACCGGTGGCAGAGCAGCAGCTCGCCTCGACCACGTCTGCACCTGACCACGCTTCCTACATGTGTCCACACTCGCTTCCTGGTTCCAGACGCACATACACACACCGGAGGAAGTGAAGGCGACCGCAGTGTCAACAGGCAACTGATAGAAAGAAAGCAGGGAGAGAGGGAGGAGAGATAAGAAGAGGGAAACACACCCCGTATAAATCACCCTGCCTGACAGGGTGGGGGCGGCAGTCAAAGAGGAAGGGGGCAGCAAGAGGGAGAAAGCAGTAAATGAAGTGATGGAGAGTATCTCTTTCCCACATTTATTCAGAGTTATGTAACACACTGTAGCGCGCTGGTAGGAGTCATTGTAAACAAATGCAGCCACACATACATTTATGCATTTATGCATCTATAACGCAGACACGCCACAGTGGGCGTCCACGGCGAAAATGTATTCTGGGTCTGTGCTTCCTGCGTGCACGCACACGCTGAGAGAAATTCACACATATATGGTCTGTGGAGACGCGCAAATATGCATACAGATTGCAAGGTTGGAGGAGTTGGAGACATTTCAGGGTGATGAGTTGAGTATGGAAACAATACGAGAGCGCCGCGAAGAACAAACGGAGAGGAGAGAGAGAGAGTGGGCTACACGATGGATCGGAGTTGGTGAGGAAAAGGGAAAGCGAAGAGATGACAGACAAAATAAAAAAAAAAAAGAAGCAGGGATTGAAGCGAGCAGAGGCATCGGCAGAAAGGGAAACGACATGGGAAAAGAAGGAGGTATTTTAAGAAAGGTAAAAAGGTTGAAAAGAGAGAGAGGGTGCGAGAGAGAAACGGAAAACGCTGCAAAAAAAAAAAGGATGTACGAAAGCGGACAGTCTTGACAGTGCTAACTCTTAAGCTAACTAATTAGCAAGTCGGCTACCGGAGAGCAAAAAAAATCAGAGCGAGAAGATGGTGGGAGAAAAGAGCGGATTGATTTTATTCATTTAGAAAATATTGTTTTCTGTAGAGCGAGAGAACAAACAAGTAGGTAAGAAGGAAAGATCAAGATATCAAGGAAGGCTGAGCAAAAGTGCCAAAGAAAGTGGAGGAGAGAGGAAAAAGAAATCAAGGGGAGAGGAGGGATGGAGAAAGTGAAGAGGGATGGGAACAAAGAGGAGAGAGGAGGCTGCCAGCTCCCTCGCTCGCTCGCTCGCTCGCTCTCTCTCTGTGAAGCTTCTTAAAGGCCTCAGACTCTCATGTATATTAATGGTGCAGCGATATGACAATGGTGACACAAAGCCTGTTTACAGGGAGCTGGCTGGCTGCAGCCAGGTTGAAGCTGTTTAGCATGCAACTCTGGAGGGATTTATCACACTGCACCCGTGTCTGGAGCTGCTCAACTTAATACAGCAACACAGCTTTTTGTACAGTGAATTTGCATTTTTACTTTTTTTTTTTTTCTTTTCAAGCGTTTTTAGCTGCCATGCTTATGCAAAGCGACTTAACGGCGACGGCGACATTAGAAAACACTCCAGGATCATTGCTGGAAGATTACAGGCAGCCTGCAGGAGGTCAAAGGTCAGGAGACTTAAAAAAAAAAAACACAACAACAACTTTATAATCAAATTATGCTTCTAAAATTGCAGCAGTATTATAAGTGCACCTCCCAATGTTAGTCATGAGCTTTGTCCTAACCATTCAAAGTTACTAGGTGCAATAGCCATTGCATGAAGGTCTTTTTGTATTTTATTGTGTAACCAGGGAATAGTAACGCCATTGTACCTGCAGATAAAAACTCACAGAGAATGGACATGGGCCTTCTGAGGGTGTCCTGTGGTGTCTGGCAACAGAATGTTGTTAGTGGGGGGCCCTTTGAGGGGAGGGGCCTCTGTGGATCATCCCACAGATACTTGATCAGTTAGGGATCTAGTGAATTTGGAGGCCAGGTCTACACCTTGTGCTGTTCATGTTTTTTTTGAGTTGTTCCTAAAGCGTTTTTGTGTCAGGCTGCATCCTGCTGGGGATCCTATGGGGTTGGGGTGCCTGGTCTGGTCTAGGTGGGTGCTACATGTCGAAGTAACATCCACACCAATGAATGCCAGGTTCAAAAGTTTCCCAGAAGAACATTGAATTGTCACAAAATGGTCAATGTTATTCACTTCTCCCGTCAGTGGTCATAATGTTGTGGCTGATTGGTGTATTTTCCCCACCATAGCAGTGGGCTAATTAAGTCAAATCCACCAACCCTTCCAGCGTGGCTAGTGGCAGAATTTACCTGGATCGAAACTTTTTACGTTAAAAGTTAAACTTCATTTGTCTTTCTTATTCTCTGAAGAAGAGCCAGCATGTCCAAGATGTGTCTGAGAGTCTGGATTTCAGCACCACTGTGGTTCAAACGCCTCCAAAAATGGGTTTTGGTGGGTTTTTTATTCGTACTTCAACATGTTGTACCCTTCGGACACAGTTCAAAAATCTACCACTGCAACAGACACACATGCTGTCACATAGGAATGGAACACACACTTTAATTAACTAGGCTGTCATTTCCAGAGAATGAGTCATGCCCTAAGTGGAAAAAAATATATATTCTCTGTCTATATATTCCATTCACTGGCCCCAAAAAAGTTTAACGGAGTCAGTCTTCATATGTTCAGTCAAATCTACTGTGCCATCTTAGATGCTAATACTAGTCCGGGCCCACGTTGTTGGAAACGGAGGTTCTGCTCAGTGTTAACACGACTGTCTCGTGAGGTTTCTGCAGATTTGTCGGTGGCATTGTTATGTTGCTTACCTTCTGTTCTGCCACAACTGAATTTGATCTGGATCTGGTGACTGCGGAGACCACTGAGGCCTTGGGTCCCAAAGTGTCCCAAGAAAACACGAACCATGGCGTTGCCTCCTGCAGCCCAGGGAGTTGGTTCCGTGCATTCGCGCCGTTGCAGAGAACTATAATCAAACACACACTTGCACTTTTCAGTTCGCCTCCAGCTCCACCAACCTGCCTGGTGAGAATGAGAACAAACTCTCCCGTTCAGCCGCGGTGATGCCCCAGTGGGGAGGAAGGGGAGATGTGGTGGGGAGGTCTGGGTGAGACAGATTCAAGTCTTTATTGAAAGATCATATGGGTTGACTGAGGAATCCCATTACTTGTTGATTAAGTATTGATCCCGAGCCGTCCAAGTATTAACAAGTAAGCTAATATGGGCTGACCCATGGGACCAGTGGCTTGGGGCGAGTGTGTGTGTGTGTGCACGCGGCTGGATGAGAAAATGGAGAAAGACGGAGAGCAGGAGAGGCGAAAGTGTGACAGGCTGAGAGAACACCGGAGAGAAAGAAATTATCACAATAAAGGCCGACGGAGAGAGACGGCGATTAAAGTTGGAGATGACACGTAGCCAAAGTGCGGAATGAGTTGACTGCGGCGCGGAAAAGTGGAGCGAACTTAAGTGTTAACAGGTCAAAGGAAGAATGAAAGAAGTAGGGAAAGGGGTATTTAAGCAGGGAGGGAAGGGAGAGGAGTAACGTCGGGGGGGTGGGGGGGGGTGGAGGGGAGTGGGGTGGGATGCTCAAGGCTTTGGTTGAAATGTCAAGCGCTCACTACAGAGTGGAGATCAATTCCTTCATTACTCTCTGCTCCTACCATTACCATCATCGCATGGCATTTCTGCAGTGAATTGATGTCCCTCCTAATACACAGTGTACATGCATCCATGCACAAGCACACAGTGCACTTTAAAGCATCGTATGGAACACTGTGTGTTAAATGTGTATCGTTGAGAGTGTCATAAGAGAGAAACTCATTCTCCACCAACACCTGAGCCTGACATCTGACTCTTTAGCTCTGAAATGTTCAACAGCTTGAAGTTGTGATTATAAACATACTTAATTTCTGGTGACTCATCAGAAAATGGACATGGGCCTTGAGCTGTGCCATTTAAGATCAGGGCTGTTGTTTGAATGATCCATGGGGTGGCATGGACACGCTATAGAGCGTCTCCAAAAGTTCATCCTCCTCATTCAACCCTCGGGACCACACACTGCGTTTCTCCTCTACACCTACATTCTTCATCCTTTTTACCCTTGCGGCCCTCCCTTTTGAACTCAAGCGTAGAGGAACTAAAGCCGGCGAACGTGAATACAAAACGAGGCCGAGTCCTGACGCAGAACAGGCTGCAGGTTGGAGCAAAGCTTTGCGCAAGTTTGAGTCTTATAGAGGGAAAACGCGGGAAAACAACAATTTGTTCTTCACATTCCTAATTTTGGTGCAGATGTTTCTTTCTTTCTAAATAATATGAGTTGCAGTACTCCCATTGGAATTAGACCTTCATCAAGCCTCGTTCATTAGTGTCCAAAGTAGAGGAGTCAAAGTCAATGCCCGGGCGACATGAACTGAGGCTCAGCCAAAGCTAAAAAGTCCTAAATGCCAGCCGCCAGCAGGCTTTCCCCAGGAAGTGTTCCAATTATCTACGAAGGCCACGTCATTTTGCTGGACGCCACCCAGATCACCAGCGATGGAATGACGACATGCGACTAAACATGCCATCATTGGTCAGATTGGGCAGGGGTCCAGAGAAAACTATGGAGTCCGATTCCACATTAAGTTTAATGACCTCCGTGAATAACAATTTTAGCATATTTAACCATAGTCTTAGCCAGCAGTATAAGGTAAGATTCAGTGTCACCCTCTCTGGCCCCTTGAATGCATCCAGGTATGGTTTGGATTCTCCATCTTCGCGTTTCGCAAAATAGAGTCGCAAATTATCAGAGTTGGTTTCTCAGTGGGTGTCGCTAAGTGGGGAAAACTGGTTCGCAACGTGATGGAGTTGGTGGTGATCCACGGGCCGGGTAGGACTACGCTTCCTTCATAATGTCACCCAGCCGCCCTGAGGGACAGCTAACAGGAGCTACGCTAACAGGAGCTACGCTAACAGGAGCTACGCCAACAGGAGCTACTCTCGGTCGGTCCACGCTGGCTACAGGGCCCTGGATAGCTGCTGGTTTATTTTCCATGGTGTGGAGCCGTGCTTCCCATTCAGAGAGTCTCGCCTCCAAGGCTACAAAGTCATGCAATTAATTGTGATTAAGTCAATTTACAGCCCAAGCTGAAAATGATCAATAAGTGCTCATACTCATGGATTCTTTACTCTAGTATCTAGTAAAAAAAAACAGCCGTTCATGGTGACCCCAACATCATGACACTAGTAGGTGTGCTGCCCCTGGTGGCCAGAGCTACGATGCAGCAAAACAGGAACAAACAATGCTTGAAGCTCTAATATTTTATATTGAGACTACAAAAAAAACACAATGCTTTTATCTCAAAAGACTGTGACAAAAAACCACTGCAGCTTGGATTCCTGTTTAGTGAAGGAGGTTAATATTCTCTTACTTCTACTCACAGCTAGACGTGCAACAACAACAACAATGATGTCCATAGTGTAAATACAAATGCTGCCAGACAACACGAGTCCTCGCCACTCGAAGCACTGGCATTTAACCGACTGGCACCTCATTTCACATTGGCACCTGTGATGTCTCCTGGGGGAGGGCGTACTCTACATCCTGAAACCGTCAAACGCAATCAATCCTCTCCTCGTGACTCGTCAACCTGCCCGGCAGTTAAACTTCGCTGAAGATTAGATGAACCCGAGCCAATTAAAAAAAATGTGTGTGTTGTCTTTTTAATCAAACACATCTAACGTAATCTGTGCAGTCATCAGCGTATCTAAAGTAAACTCTAATAAACTTTACTACCGCGTTATTGTCACAGCGTTGAGATCACCTGCGCTTCTCTCTTCTTCTTCTTTTTTTATCTTCTGTCCTCCAGCCACTGTAAATAATTCATTTTTCATTAAAAACTCATTACCACTAAAAACCCTGTGTTTATATTATCGCAGAGTACTGTAGGAAAAGATGGGAAAGTAAGTGTGTGTGTGTGTGTGTGTGTGTGTGTGAGAGAGAGAGAAAGAGAATGAAGCTGAAATATGAGGCAAAGCCATAAATAGATTGTGTGCTCTAATGTGATTGTCATCCTGCGGTTTCTCTTTGTCTGCAGAGAATGCAGAATGATGAGTCCAATGAGAGAGAGATCAATGAAAGACAGGGCGAGGAGAGAGGGAGGGTGGTGAAAGATGAGTGAAGACAGAGGGAGTGATGACCAGCTTCTCTGGATGTGTGGATAAGAAAGGGAGAGTGTGTGTGTGTGCTGCATGCTGAGAAAGTGGGAGCTTATGCATCACACTGTTTTCATATGCAGATCAGTTGGTGTTATTCACTGTTCACAAGCTCCGGTGCATGTTTATTTATGTGAATATACAGTAGTGGATTAAAGCCTTCGTGTCACATAACACCCTCTCTGGCAGCCATGTTGGAGGTTTGCTCCCGGAACCGAGGTTGCTTCCAGAGAGCTGCTGAATACCCACACTTCTTTCCTTTTAATAGCTTCATAAACGCGTTTCCTTATTATCCGATCGATTGTTCTGCGCCTGAGTAACGGCCGTCTGTTCTCTACCTCACACGTCAGAGCTAATTGTGGTTTGTAAGAGAAGAATTCACCTCGATGGTGTTGCTGTGCACGTTCTGCACACGCTGAGCCCCGTTCGCAAAGTTTATTTTGCATGCAGAGATGCAGCGGTAGCAAACGCTTATCAGAATAGCTCCACACAGTTATACGGCTGCATGTCAATAACCCTCTTGTCTCTTCCCACCCCACAGTGTCGCAAGATGGGAAATGAAGAAATATCGTACTGTCGCTTTAAAAGTATCATATTTTGACGCAAACTATTGAACAACTTAAATGAAAATCACACACTAGGACAGTGCATTTAAAATCAAAGCTATTCTACGAGCATGGGACTAAAATCCAACACATCTAAATCTGCTGCTACGCACCTCATCCATCTCATCGTCCTCCGTGATTTTGGTCCTCTGAACACAGATAAACCTTAAAGAATATATTAAAACAACGTGATCAGAGTAGGTCATAAAATTCACAGATCCAAGGGGTAGTTTCTCTTCACAGCTGTGCAAATCCACCAGCATTGACTACTGTATATCAGGTCTTGTCAACGGAGGCTCTGGTGCACTGGCAGCTCTTATAAGGTTAACAGAAATTTGTTCCCATTTGTGCAAAAAATGGCTGCTCACCATCGTGCACATCCAGCCTCCATAAGTGCACAGAGGCAGAAGAAAATGATGCAAATCAAACAAAAACTCTTAAAAATTAAATTGCACATCTAAATCAGAGATGCCGATCGCACAATGCAACACAAAATGGAAAAGTGCAACTGCAGCATCAGCTCATGAAACAAAGGAATATGTTGTATCTTCAAAAATACATTTCACTCTTTTGTTGTGATTTTTTTAATTTATTTTTTCCATCTCTTGTTATTTTTCCATACATTCTTTTGAGAACTCGGGTGAGCAGGGCACCTCTACGGTTTCCTTTTTTTTTTTTTTTTTTTTTTTTTTTTTGTAAGTGGACCTTGAATTGTGACAATCGAGTTTTGTCAACTGTTGTTCCCGAGGCTAGGAATAAACCGTGCAGCTCCACCTTTGAGCCAAACTGACAGAAAAAACAACTAAACAAACTCCATGTGATGATGACGTCCTTGAAATGTGAACAAGCAATCAGAAAGTTGACAAACCTTGACCTGGGATCATTTTACCATTACATTTTTGGTTTCCACAACATTAATCAACCTCGCCCCCTCCCTGGCCATTCTTGTCCATGCCCTCGCCACTTCACACATCGACTACGTTTTTGGTGTACCCTCCAAATGTCTTCATAAACTTCAACTGGTCTAAAATCCTACAGCTCGTATCATCAACCGAACTCCCTCCATGCTCCACATCACCCCAGTTCTTCAGCAGCTCCAGTTGCTTCCAGTAAAACCCCACATCGAGCACACGATCCTGTTACTCACCTTCTACACCTACACTATGGCTTTCTTTGGAACACTCTCCCATCTGAGATCCGAAACTTAGACTCTCAGGACGAACCTTTAAATTATCTGAGAGGAAGAACATGCAAACTCCACACAGAAAGGCCCCAGTCGGCCCATGGATTAGAACCTAGAACCTTCTTGTCGTATCAGGCCAGGAACAGTGGAAACAGTGGAGACTTTACTACAGTGTATTGATTTGATGCAACTTTGAAACTACAATGGCAGTTCTTTTTAACCTTCTGGGTTCGTATCCATCAGCTTTTTTGGCTCCATCACCATCAGAGTTTGCATGTTCTCCCTGTGTCTGCGTGGGTTCTCTCCAGGTTCTCCAGCTTCCTCCCACCGTCCAAAGACATGCTGGTTAGGTTCATTGGTGATTCTAAATTGGCCGTAGGTGTGAGTGTCTCTCTGTGTTAGCCCTGTGATAGACTGGAGACCTGTCCAGGGTGAAGCCCACCTCTCACCCAATGAGAGCTGGGATGGGACACTTCACAGGACAAGTGGTGACAGAAAATGAATGAAAGTATGGGCTAATAGCATATGTACTACAGACCAGATTAGTTCATACTTTTCCTAAATAATTCTATAAAGTGCAGGTTTTGTACTTTTGTTGCAGACAGTATTCATGTGTGTAACTTTACTCATGTGTGCGTCTCTGTATTGAGGTGTAGTCTCTAATCTTCTGCCTGTGCGCTGGTGTTTGTGTTATTTTGTGTGTTTGTGTGTGATTGACCATGCCAGTGTTTGGCATTCGCCTCATCCTGTGGCCAGTCAATAAGGCGGCGTGATTATTCAGATGGGCCTCGGGTTTAACTCTCCCCTCCTCATTGACTTGATGAAGGTTTTACTCCTGTTAAGAAGCTGACACACTTCATTACGGAGAACATTCCTCTATTGATTAAACAATTCCAAGGTCTGGCCTCTCTTTCTCAGGAAGGATCTCCTCAATAATAAGTATACCTTACTCCAACACAAACACTGCACTTTTGCACACGCACACCATGTCTATGCTTACAGTATCTGAGGTCCTACGGGCTGGCTGCAAAGATATATTTTAATGATATACATTAAGTAGCTTTTAAGTTAATGTCTGTCACTTGACTGGTGGATTTTAGGATCATTTTTACTTTATAAGTAGATTCTGTCAGTAAATGAAATAGGGCTGACTGCCAATGGAGAGCCAAACCGAAAATTGAGCTTTTGGGTCCTGTTCCATAAGGAAGGTTCATTCAAAATCCAAACATGCACACTCCCAGCACTGGTAAACTTTCAGATGAGGCTGCTCACAGGTTTGTAGTTGCCTTTATCCAAATGCCTCCTCCATAAACTTAAGGTGTTGGGTTCTCTGTGAGATTCTGGGGCTTTCACTTTTCCAGTGTGTCCTGCACCGTCGTTGGCTCTAATCACCGGCCTTTCAGATAATTCATGCATGTTGAAATGGCCAGTTGTTTTAACAACATGAACAACTTGATCATCTAGAATGAATGAATAAAAGGTAGACTAACTGTTTTGCAGGATCCAGATGATGACAGCTCTGCACGATGTTTGTAGCTCTTCCTTGTATTAAACACTTTAATAAAGGCAAGAAGGTTAAAGCGTCTGTTGGTGGCATGCTGTAGTTGTAGGTGGATTGTCTTTAACAGGAGGAAAACCTCAATATTTGTTTCACTACAGAAAAACCAATGAAAGAAGACTGCTTGTCTTTGGTCCTTTTTGAGTTCATTCATTCCTGTGAAGGGTCGCGGGGTCTGCTGGAGCCTATCCCAGCTGTCATCGGGCGAGAGGCGGGGGACACCCTGGACAGGTCTCCAGTCTATCTCAGGGCTAACACAGAGAGACAGACAACCATTCACACTCACACCTACGGTCAATTTAGAATCAATGAACCTAACCAGCATGTCTTTGGACGGTGGGAGGAAGCTGGAGTACCTGGAGAGAACCCACGCAGACACAGGGAGAACCCTTTTTGAGTTTTTTTTTTTTTTTTTTTTGACTGAATAAGCCAAAGAAGTGTTTTTCAATCTCCTCTTCTGGTAAGTAGTTTTCTGGCATATCTACTGTAGCAGGTAGGCAAAACTTGAACCCTTTCGCCATTACGTTTTTGGTTTCCGCAACATTAACCGACCTCGCCCCCACCTCCCTAGCGCAAAATACCTTGTCACATCACTCATAAACGGCTGCAATTCTGGTCATAAATTAAGAATAGGTGCCAGTTTTATTGAAATATTGCACTTGATGTCTTCTGTGTAATTTTCGCACTGTGCAAATTCATCCCACGGTCTAGAGTGGACCTTCTAGCGGGTTGGTTTTGGCATTTCGTAAAAATTGTGGGGAAATATGGGGATAGTATAGGCAAACAACTATATGTACTTTTACTTTCTCTCTTTCTTCTTTTAGGTGAGGATGCAAAGACCTTTGTTTTACTGCGCTGTCTGTTCTTGAGGGTACAGATAATTATATGCTGCTTGCGCTCATCCACACTTGCACACATACACACCAATGCACCCGTACGCATTTACAGCACGCGCGCAACATTGATACTCTATTAAAAGCCAAGGAAACCCAGTCATAAGGGTTTAAAAGGCGTTGCCTTGTGAAACTAATCGGCTATTTAACAACCTATGAGGCAAGATAAACTAGGATGCTATTATAAAGAAGCATCGAGCGCGCGCACACACACAAAGATACAGTATGTGGTGCAGCGCAAATGTACTTGCCGAGGGCTATATCAAATCATTCCAGGAAATTTGACAGCATGTCTCATAATAACAAACATAAATAGGGAAAGTAGGGGGGAAAAAATCATAGAAAATACATGAATAGCATATCATTCTTGTTGTGTGGAAAACTTTATCTCGGTATGTAAATGCTCTCTATCTGCTGGAAGCGTGTTTTCCTATTCAAGATTTATAGGAATGGAAAAAAAATAAAGTAATTCCATCACTGGCCTTGTGTATTTTTGCCATCCTGCCTTTGCTCAACATACAGATGAGCATGTAGAGCTTTGAATCGAGTATTATTTTTCTTTTTTTTTTTCTGTGTCAGCAGCTTTAAAGACGAAATGAAAAGTTTATTGGCGTCGTCGCCGTCAACTGAAAGGTATTTTGTTGCTGATACAGCTTCGGTGAAATCGATAACCATTTAGTGAATTATGTGTTCATGCCAAATTTGATGAGGCTCTCGCAGACTTAAATTAGCTAGATCCAACCACCGCCCACGCCGAGGAGCCTGCCTTCCCCGGCACAGTGCCAATTAATAATTGCTATGTAATAATGTATATTGCGGTATGCGAGTATGCTTTCTATTCAGATACTGTCATTAAATTGTATTCACTTTGACTATCTGTTGGAGGCAGATGCTGAGTCTGTATTTGATAGATTCATATTTTACTCAGACTAATTAAGCACCATTTGTAGTTGATTAGATTGACTTGCTATTATGAATAAAAAATCATTTACAATTTATACTTTTTTTTGTTTTTTCTTTGAACGGTTGCTTGTTTCAGCATGTCTTCTACCAATGCAACTATAAGCTTTCAATAAAACATTGAATAAAAAATGTTCTGTTGAGAACGTGCAACAATCCATCAATACAACAGAGTTGTCTCTTGCTCACCAGTCTACTGTTGCAAGGAATCCTGTTTTCACCCACTAATTTGTTCCATTAGGTTCAACTTTGTCTTAATCTACTGTCAATGAAATTTAAGATTTTTAACATTTAAAACCTCCAAGAGAAGTGGATTATGTCTCTCGAGTCACTTGAAGGCTTTCAAAGACAATCCTTCATGAACATGGAGGGAATAGTTTGGGTTTAAGAAGTGGATCTGGAAACAGGGATGTATAAATATCATCAAATATATTTGTGTTTTGTAGTGGAGAGTTGGTCTGGAGTCTCAACGAGTTGATGCACACGACACTGACACTTTAGTTTGTAATCTGCTTATGAGTCAAAACCACCAAAGCAAACAAATACACAGTTGCTGTTAGAGAATAAAATGACCATAAAACCAAACCAGAGAATGGTTACACCAATCAGCCACAACATTATGACCATTGACAGGAGAAGTAAATAACACTGACCGTCTTGTGACAGTTCAATGTTCTGCTAAGAAACTTCTGGACCTGGCATTCATTTGTGTGGATGTTACTTAGACATGTAGCACCCACCTAGACCAGACCAGGCACCCCCACCCCATAGCAATGACACTCCTTGATGGCAGCAGCCATCCCCAGCAGGATGCAGCCTGACACAGACACACACACAAAAACACTTTAGGAACAACTAAAAAAAAAAAAAAACATGAAGAACAGCACAAGGTGTTGACCTGGCCTCCAAATTTACTAGATCCCAAACTGATCAAGTATCTGTGGGATGATCCACAGAGGCCCCTCCCCTCAAAGCCACCCCCCATTAACAACATTGTGTTCCCAGACACCACAGGACACCCTCAGAAGGCCCATGTCCATTCTCTGATGAGTCACCACAAGGGAGACCTACACAATATTAGGAAGGTGGTCATAATGTTATGCCTGATCGGTGTATATCTTTGATAGTCCCTTTTTGTACTTGTGCAACCAAAGGCTCGACATTTTGGGCTTTTGATTCCATGACTCCTTGACCTTTCATCTCTGTGGCTTATGATGAAATAAGCGAAAACCTAATGACACACTTCATGTGCCTCTGATACAATATGCGTTTAGTGGTAATTAGCAAATGTGGAGACCTACACAATATTAGACGGGTGGTCATAATGTTATGTCTGATATCTTTAACCGATCTTTTTCTTGTAATAGATGGTGAGAGTGCCCGTTGTTCTTCCATTACTCACGACATACGACGGCGCCCTCACACTTTGCATCGAACATGTGATATCAGTCTGAATTATGGCTTTTTAACGGCCGCTTCCAAACCCTACCTGTGACCTGGGTGAGCTGCAGCATTAGCCCGGCGGGACCATCGCTCGCCTACTTTATTGCTCGGTTCTTCCCTTTTTTTTTTTTTTTCGAGGCATTTGGCCGGCGATCCTGTGGAAGCGACCCAAAATACGCATGCAGTCTTGATTGTGTGGGCGCCACCTCGGTGATTGCCTATTTAGTGAGTAATTATCCCTGTCTTTCTCACTCTCAGCCAACACAAGCACTGATTGAGTTCCTCTCATTGTGGGTAATGTCTTATTTATCATAAGAGCCCAGTGTGAGTTTTGCAGAGGAGAAAAAAAAAAAAAGACGGAGCCGACGTGAAGTGTAGTCATCTGCAGCTATGGAAGATAAGAGCCGCGAAACAAACGGAAAACAGCAGGTCAGTGTACGTCTGGAATGGCTTGGCGTCGGGAAATGAGACTTGCAACTCTTTGCTAACTCCCAAAAACTACTCGCTGCCTTGTTGATTTTGTTGATAATGCAAGAAAACAATCAAGAAACCTTAAAAACTGACGCAAACTCAGATGATTTCCCATTAGACGTGAAGACAGTTTATTCCTGTTCAAGGCGCACAAAAGCCTCCCTCTTTGTCAGTGTTATTTTTAGTGTCACGACACTTTAAATTAGACTACTTTCAACTAAAATCAGATAGGTTTCAGTGAGTGCTGAGGCCTCAGATGGTATTTTTCCTATTCAAGAAACGGTTAAGCTCGCCCGACGCTGCCTCAGCTCTGCAGCTAATCTGTTTCTTTGTGTTTATTAGTAAATCAAAGGTCTAATCAGCTCTAAAGCTGCAGAGGAGAGGAGGAGGAGGAGTAGAAGAGAAGAGAGGAGGAGGAGGAGGAGGAGGAGGAGGTATAGGCTATTTTTCAATCTAATGGCCAATTAAGATGAGGCTAAACGAGGAGGCAGGAGAGCATTGTCTTGTGCAGACCTCATTGAGACTCTAATAAAATGTCAGAATACCACCCCTCTCCCTCTCTCTCTCTCTCTCTTTCTCACGCACACACACTTTCTCAATCTCCTTCATTCAATTTGTTTTTGCCTTTCATGCCCCCTGTCTAATTTCTTGCCTCCCCTTTCTCTTTGTCCTTCTCGGCAAAATACACAAACATCCACAGTCTCGCATGAAAAAGAAGAAGAAGAAGAAAAAAATCCCTCCTTTTTGTTGCTACTCCTCTTGCTGTCGTTCCTCAACTCCCACACACACTGGCTTTCCTCTCATCTCTCTCTCTTTTTTTTTTTATTTAGAAGGGCAAAGACAGAGAGAGAAGGAGGAGAAAAAAAATGGAGCTATAGATTTGAGCTGCATACTGTATCAATTTTGCCCAGTCTAAATGACCTAAATAAGGAATTCAATACTGTGGGGTCTGAATAGGAGAGCTTAGTCCACATATTTATTGAATCCAGCCTTTTTGTCCAGTGCCAGCGCACTCTGTGGTTTTAGACTCCACTCCAATGATCCAATGTGGAATGGAAATCCGATCTCTCCCTCTCTCACCCTCTCTTTTTCTCACTCTTTCATTTTTCTGTTTTTCTTCTTCCACCGAGCTCACGCCTGGCAGCGCGGAGATGGAAGGAGGAGGACAGCGGTGAACAAAACAGAGAAAGAAGAAGTCAAACAAGAAAGAAGTTTATAAGGTTATCTACACAGGTGACGCCACGAGTGCAAGTGTATACGGGGTGGTTTGTGTGTGGGGGGTTTACTACGCAGCGCTCTACTGTAACATGCAATAAATTGACATTGGCTCGTATTGATTTTTATGAAACGTTCTCACTTGTCTGTGTTGACTCAGTCTATGGCATTCATCTTTTACTCTTTCCACTGCAGAATGTGAGGACATCAGAGGAGGGGGAAGCGGTTCATCGTATTAGCATCACGTGATGTTACAGTTATGCACAGAAAGTAGACCTCCTTTACTCGGCCTACCATCGTCTACGCCGCATCTATGTTTTACCAGAAGAGCCTGGGATGCGATATAATGGCAGAAACCCAGACCAACCGGTTCAGAGTTGCTTTGCGAGAAAATAACAGGATCAAGAGAACCAACCTCGGTTAGCTGCATGGGGCGGACGAGGGCTTTTACTGTGTTCACCGCAGCTCATTTGTTGAAACACTTCAGACGACCTGTGTTTAGGTTCTCCTGACAGGGATCTGTTGTGGTTATGTAAATAATGATTGTTACTGACACGGCTGCTGACTTTCAGCGTTGCTTTCTTTTAGCAAAGTTACGGACCAGATCTGCATGGCTAACCGTTCTGTGCAGACGGAACCATCTGTCCATGCTGGAAAACAGAAAAGGGCATGCATTTCAACAGGTGATTAGACAAACCATCTGTCTTTCACCATCTACCAGCCTTCCCATGATCAGGTCAATATATGCTATCACTTAGTAGCATGAGAAAGGGGTTACGCAACGAGCCACAGTCTGAGGAACTTTTGAAGCTGTAGCTAGCTAGGTAGCTTGTAAGATTGCACGAAACACTTGCAAATAAAAGGTACACAACGTAGCATCTCGCTGTCATCACTAGACTGTTCTCACACCTGAAACCCACCCAGAGCTGCACAACGATTGAGCTCATTGAGTCTGGTCTGGCCACCAGCTCAGAGCTCGATGGAATCCTGTGTGATCTCTAAACCACAAAACATCATTCAGTGTCCTCTGCGTATTACTTCGTTTTTGGGTCGTCAATAAATTTGACAGAACTGAATCTCCAAATGCCACCTCACCAAACATCTCCATTGCATTATTTATACATTTCTGTCTGACTGACTTCATTTTCCAGAGTAAAGTACTTTCACACGGCAGATATGTTTAGCCACTTTATTTTTGGTTCTCCTTTTTGGCAGCTCTGGCGCTAGCCGACCGCCATTAAAAACCAAAGAGGAGGAGGCGGAGGAAGAAGATGTGTTCACACTACGGGGACGTGGTTATGGTTTATGGCTGACCTAAAATACATCAGCCCTGCTACCGATTGGGACATCCCCATTTGAAAAGGAACATAGAAGCCACGCAGTTCGTACCGAAAAGTTTGCAGCAAGTGATGTCTGGGCACTATTGCATGGCTTCCAACACTAGAGCCATTTCACTAACAGAGACCAAGCCTGAACTGATGCTAAGAAGTTCATTGGCAGACAGGATGTAAGGGAAATGGATGGAGGGATGAGAGAGGTCAGTGATGGTAGAGGAACCCAAGGAGGGAGACTCAAGGTGGTGAAACATCTCAGGAAGCCCCGACTCCTTGTCCCTTGGATCCTGTGATGAAAAGTGGAAGAGAAAGGAAAGAAAAGAGAGGGATGGGTTTGAGAACTGAGACAAACAGAGAGAGAGAAGGGGGGTTAGGACACACATTTATAGGTAAGTAAGAGACATAGAATGGGCGTGGTCTAGTTCCCAAACTTAAGTTATAATAACTTCCTGTAATATGCAGTCCCGTTTGCCTGCTAGCTGTTAGCAAAAATAAAAATAACTCAAAAAGAAAAAGATTGTCATATAAGCAAGGTTTCTAAATTTTGCTGGCACAAGAGTGCATTTTTTTAGTTGATCCAGTGGGTTTTAAAAGACTTTTCATTGCCCCAATGGGTCATAGATTTTTTTTAAAAAAAACCCATGGACAAGTCATCTAATCCTTAAATTGTAGTCAAATCAGCAAAAATTTGCGGTAGTGTTTTCCCATGGCAGGAGAAATTTTGAGATTTAAAGCAGCGAATTACAGGGAGTTCATGTTGGCCTTTGTAAGTGTATATTATGAGGACAATTTGAATAAACTGCTTGTTTTGGACGTAAGAGAAAACCTTGCAAAGCTACAAAAAATACTACCTGGATAACTGCACAAAGCTCCAGCTAAGCTCCACATGGAAGTGACAAAGGAGGTCATCTTGGCATGTCCTTTTCTTTATGTGGATGTGTGTGTGAGAGAGAGACCGTGTGTGTGTGTGTGTGTGTGTGACCTTTTCAAGATCCAGCCAAACGGCTAAACACACTCCCTCTGTGCCTGTCATTTACAGGTTGGCTATCGACATCTTACAGTCTGAGCTCAGGGGATCAACAGCCAGTCATGCCAGCGTCATACACATGTGGGCTCTGCATCGGGACGCACACATGTTCACGCGGGGCCGAGTCGCTCGAAGCCTAAAGACGAGGGAGAAGAATTTCCTCAGAATCGTTGATGTAAACGCTGTATTTGTGCCACAGCCCGCATGTGGAACCGTTTTCTGCAGTCGGAGATTAGGACGCTGGAATATCCTCCCATTGTGTCTGACGGACATGTGATCAAGAGGAAAGCTCTTTGCTGCATCCACACATCTGCTTTTGGTGATTTTACTTGAGGGAGGAGGTGTTTGGAAAGGCATGCATGCCGCTCAAATCAATGACTGGGTTCGCTTCATCAAACCCTCTTCAATATTATCTCCTGCTTAACTCGTGCAATCAAAAAGCATGCACACAGCTGATCCCTGCTTCGGCTACAGGCTACTACATGTCCCCGTGTATCAGGAAAAAAAACAATGGAAATCCCTGCTGTCATGTCCTCAGGCTTTGGCCTCTCCCCAGCTTTGACTTTTGGCCCAGGTTAACACCCCCTCCCTCTATTGGTCAGCATCTCTGCTTGCCAGCATCACCTCCGCGTGGCAAAGACCATGAGATGTACGCCCACATACGGCTGACTGTTAGAATAGCTTGAAGGGGTCATTTTGCTGGGGAAACCTCACATAAGTCCCTTATCACAACACATTAGGGAGAGATGGGGAGGGGAGAGCCAGTGTCAGCTGTCTGGCCCTGTTGGAGAAGGCGAGCCGGGCTGACTGTGACAGGTCAGTGAACAGCACTAGCCAAAGGCTTGGGAGGGCAAATGGAGGCATGGATGCTGTCTTTGAAATAAATCTGTAGAAATAACTAATAAATCCCACACTTTATGTGGGAGTTATTCCCACACTGAGAGTCTGGGGATGGAGGGCAGTGAGTGGTGTATTCTATGAAGATTACAAATTGTTTTTCCTTTATAAATACAATTGACTTGATCTGTGTACACATGACTTGACTTTTTGCAAAGAAGAGCTGATCAAGCTACTTCAGAAAGGGAACATGCAGTGACACACATTGATATACGCACAACTCTGTTTTTAAATGTACAAACCATAAAACCTAAAACGATATAATAGGGTTTGTACAGACTAGTTAGTCGTCACGTGACGATAACAACATGGACGCCTCCTAGAAGACAGGTGAAGAGCCCAGTGGGTCGTTGGTTCATCAAGTGTGTGGAAATACTTCACTAAAGATGAAGCCCATACTTCCATGATGTCAGTCCTGAAATACAACTAAAGTACTACTGCAATGCATCTGAAAAGGCTAATGCTAATGCTAGCAGAGGAATGGTCCAAATCCTCTGGACAGCAGTCAGTTAACAACTTCACCAAACGTCCTGTGGTAACAGAGAGAAGGAGGCTGCACATCAACTATTTGATAGTTATTATCAGTTGTTGCTATCAATAGTTGCTATTGATGCTATTAAATGCTACCGATGGTGCTGAGGTGCTACCTGTTTTTATACAGGCTATACAGTGGGTTGTTGCAGCAAACTAGCAGCGGTTCATCAAGTGTATGGAAATACTTCACTAATTATGAAGCCTGTTCTACGGTGACATGTCAGTCCTGAAATACAACTAACGTACTACTGCAATGCATCTGAAAAGGCTAACGCTAACGCTAGCAGAGGAACGGTCCAAATCCTCTGGACAGCAGTCAGTTAACAACTTCACCAAATGTCCTGTGGAAACAGAGAGAAAGCGGTTTTATCAAGTAGTTGCTATTGATGCTATTAAATGCTACTGATGGTGCTGAGGTGTAGCCTGTTTTTATACAGTCTATACATATCTGCAGCTCACAGTATGTAGCACATGAGCTGTCTGTTCTCATGTATTCAGGTCAAGAATATAGATTTCATTGTTACTAAGCATGACTTTCTACTGTGTTTCTATCGGTGACGTCATCAGAGACTACTCAGCCAATACTTTTTATAACTATTTAGTTAAAAATATAGATTAATGAACCTGCTTTCCCAAGTTGTGACTCTACTCCCCTTTTTTACAGAAGACATTTTGACTTGACTCCATATAGCTGCTTGAGTTTCATGGCGCGGTGATGTTATGCATATTGGCTCGGGGTCGCTCCGGCTTATTAGCAACACCTGGGCTTTGGGCTCTGCTATGGTGAAGGCATATCCAAACAATGATAGCAAGCAGAAATGTACTTGTTTTTATCACATGAACCACAATAAAATATTATCGGTTAAGTATATCTGATTTATTATCATCTTTAAGGAATTTAAGAATGGAAGCATATTCACAAGTGGGGTAAAATCAGCAGCCGAGCTCGCTGCTCTGTCAGGGCCATGCTTTGGCCTTTGACCCATATGCTAACATCTGCATGCTAATATGCTGAGATGATGAAATATTTACCAGGTTCACCATTTGGCTTGGCCTTGCAGCATGCCAACATTTGCTAATTACCACTAAACACAAACTGTATCTGAGGCACATGAGCATGTCGTTGGGTTTGCGATTATTTCATCATAAGCCACAGAATCAAACCGTAGCAATTTTGACGTAATGATGCTGGAGGTGAAAGGTTGAGGAGTCACGCGCCTAGAATACATGCATCATGTTTAATGGCGGGCCACTGCAGCTGTTGAATATTTTTACCAAAAGTCCAAAATGTCAAGCCCTCAGCAGCACAGGTAGAAAAGGGGACCATCAAAGATATGCACTGATCAGGCATAACCTTATGACCACCTTCCTAATACTGCGTAGGTCTCCAAAGCAGTTGTGACTCATCAGAGAATGGACATGGGCCTTCTGAGGGTGGCCTGTGGTGTCTGGCAACAGGATGTTGTTAGTGGGGGGGGTGGGGGGGGGGGGCTTTGAGGGGAATTAAGTGAACATCAATTTAAATGAAGCCTAACGTACAGCTGTGGTATCATAATATCATATCTAGGTTTCGTAGAAAAGTATTCAGAATTTAGTAGGTATCAAACTTCTTCCATAATCTCCAAATCACATTAGCAGCTGTTGTCAGATCAGCACTAACCTTTGCTTAACGTGAATGATGAATTTGTGTTTGAAAGACCAGAAATTCAGATTTTCACTTCCCCAGCCCCACTTTCAGCGTCATTAACGTGCTCTTAGCTCAGGCTTCTGAAACTTTTCAGTGCTTGGACGTACCAACCTGAACGAACTGTACGCAAATAAACGGGAGAGTTTACTGACAGAAAACAGACGAAGTGAAGATTGAGTTTCCACTGTGCTCTGTTGTGCTTGTGCGTCCACTGGCCCAGTGAAAACACAATAAAGACTTTCTGTCTCTTGTATCCTCGCATCGGCGTTTGGTAGATTTTGGTTGGACAGACATGCGGGGAATGGAAATCAATATCTGATCTTTTATTCTACCCAGGGCAGCCAGTTTCTTACTCATTCTGAAGAGTAAAATGTATCCCTGAAAAAGGCTCACTATGAGCAATAAGTGATTATATAGCCTTACATGTAACTGATATTGTGTATTATAGCCGTTATGTTTCCAGCCTATAATCACACCACAGTGTCACTTAACATTCTCCTAGAGGTGTTAATATAATTCCATTGTGAGAAACTCATTAATTAGGATTCAAGTATGATTTGCCTTCTCAAATTTGCTCCAGGATTACTGCAGTTCTTCCAGAATACTAGACAATCCTCAGCTCCTTCTTTGTCAATACTACGTGAAGCTAATTAACCGGAGTGCAACGGTGGGAATAATGATAAGATTGCAGGTTTTGGGTTAACAAGTCTTATTGTGTCTCCGTGTGCATGGAACTATGCAAATTGTGACTTTTCTTCGGGATGCAGAGCAACGTGCAGGCGGAATATCAGACCGAAAAGAACTGCCTCAGTGGATTTATGCCGTTTGACGTTCACATTCAAATGATTTGATTTCATTCATTCATTCATCTTGTGTAACTGCTTGTCCTGTGAAGGGTTGCAGGGGGGCTGGAGCCTATCCCAGCTGTCATCGGGCGAGAGGCGGGGTACACCCTGGACAGGTTGCCAGTCTATCGCAGGTGCTTCCACTTACTTTGTGCAAAAGTACAAAATGTGCTTCTTTTTAAAGTAGCAGTAGTAGAAGCAGCACTAGTAAAGGTATTGCTTCAAATGATCTCTTTTCCCAAAAAACAACATAACTTGGTCAATTGGAGTTTTTCAACATGATCCCTGCTTTCTACTGTTGCTAGTGTGCTAAGGGTCAAAGGTCAGTATGGAAGCTGGTTGTCACATCACTGCCGACAAAAAAGGCAAAAATAAATAAATAAATAACACACCTCACCTGAGCATTTCCACACACATACAACACCAAGAAGTAGGGTATGACTGTATATATGTATATATTCACTTGTGTGCGTGCCCTGTGTAACAGATATGGTAATATGAGATGAAGGAAAACTCCCTGGGCAAGGGTCCAAGATTACGCTGACATGATGTGGGCAGCATTTCAAGCTACAAGGCTGTGACTGAGTAAAGCTGCGTCCTCCTTGAACAACTGCAGCCAAGGTGCTCTTGAGCAAGACATTAATCGCTCGTTGTTTCATTGGAGGAGCAGCCAAGCACTACAGAGGATAGGTCTGTGTATAAAGGGTCAGTTCAGTCAAACTACAAAGGCAGATTTTGTCCCCGTCCTCTAGTGGACATGGAGTTTGGGTTTTATTCATTATTTTAAGTTATCCAAGATGTTAGTCTCCAGTCATGACAGTGGAAGTAAATGAAATTTCGCTGGTGGAACTCACAGCATTTAAAACATTCAGCAAATACAGTTATTTCCAAAATCAGAGCCTGAAACATTAAGTTAACCTTGGTTCATAGACAGGATGGTGCTTTAAGAGCAGTTTTTTATGCAAGGGCACCCCATGTGCGTAGGACAATAAAGTATGAGTTTTACAAAAATAAAAGAATATACAAACAGACTTCAGATTCCATTCATTCATTCATTATCTATTACCACTTATCATCCAGAGAAGGGGTGTCAAACATACGGCCCGCGTGCCAAAACGGGCCTGCCCTAGGATCCAATCTGGCCCATGGGATGAATTTGCAAAGTGTGAAAATGACATAGAAGACATTAGCTGCAATTGTTTGTTTGTTTTTTCAATAAAAGCAACTGCTAATACTAACTTGTCCACTAGGGGATGTACTGCTTCAGTAAGAGTTGTGGACATGACACTGAGACAAAGAACTAAAGAGCAGATGGCAGCAATGTGCCGAAACTGCACTTTTGCACAATTGCAAAAAAAAAAAAAAAAGATGTTGATAAAATGTTTTGCAAAAGTGTAGTTCATTAACTGAGAATGTTTTTAATGTTCTTGCTCTTATTTGCACTAAAACAAAGGTACTTTAGCCCGTCCCAGCTTTCATTGGGAAAAAGGCGGGTACACCCTGGATGGGTTTCAAATCTACAGGTGCATTTCATCTAGAACTCATTTAAAAAAAAAAAAAAAAAAAAAGATCAGCGAAAAGTGAGAATTTCAGATTAAATGTGACTTTCTTTTTGAAAAACAAAACAAAAAAACAAAAATAGGGTAAATCTGGACTTGCGCAATTGTTCAACCTTACCCAGAAGTTCATTTTCTACTGAATAGATGCAAGGCATACAGCGTTTTTCTTAAGCATACTACATAAATATATGAAAGAAGTCTCTTGTCATCAGCCTAAACTCGCAGTCATCAAGCTTCCACCTGTTATGAATCTCTGTAGCTGTTGCGCAGTGATTCATATCAGAGTCTAGCACACACAGGATCATGTGTACACAAAGTCTGGCTCTTGTTTTGGTTTTCTATTAAGTGCATTGAATATGTAAATTAGAAGGCCGCTAATTATCTGTCCATATACACGTGGTGCACGTGGATCTGTGTCAAATAAAAGGCAAAAACAAAATCATCTCACACCTCATCTGTAGTGTTGCGGGTGCATTTGAGTAAATTATGCGCCATTCATGTGCACTTTAGTTGCAAGTTTGAGTTGCTTTGCTCTTCAATTGCTTGCCACAAATAATGCATTTTATGTCCAGAACACAGAGGCTAATTGAGACGTAAGATTCACACCACAGAGCAGTGGATGGGAATGCATAATGAAACACGGAGCTGGATCGTATGCTAAATATAATGACAGAGGTGAGGCTGCAGATCACATTGAATATGAGGCAAGCATCGTCTTCATCCGCTCGCCTCCCACACACACACACACGCACACACACACACACACACACACCGAACACGGCATATATATACACACACATTCACACACACACAGACGCTGCTGACAGTTTTGCACACAGCGGAAGAGCGAGCGTGCACGGTGTGAACGCATGCAGGAGCAGGCGGAGATTTTCTGTTGCCGAGTTCAGTTGCACACACACGCAATCAAACACACACACACACACACACACACACAAGCGCAGGTCAGAGAGTCCCGGTGGCGTAGAAACTGGCAAGCATCCTTCCACTGTGCTCCAACAATCCAGCAGGCTTTTCTTTACCACACTGCCAACATGCTTTTCCCTTCTCTCTCTCTCTCTCTCTCAAACACACACACACTGAACATTGCTTTTCCTTTCTCCCCTCCAATCATCTATTATTCTGAGCCCTCACAGGCATTGCAGACAATGAGAAGTTGAATGGGAGAAAGTGAAGCTAATTTGTGGACATGTGCTTTGTTATTGTTTCAATAAAAATTCCCTATGAACATGACAATTACATAAGCACAACAAAGAGGCTTTTGGCGAAGCAGCCACCATGTCTCCTCTGTAACAGACGTCCCCTCAGATATTCTGTAATGGACCTAGAATTTCTCCAAATCAAAAAGGAAAAAGTTTCTTCGATTCTTTTTTTTTATCTGTGGCTGAAGAGGAAGAAAAATAATGTTCGAAAGTAAGTTGGCAGAAGTGGACGTGAGATACTGGATGAGGAAAAGCGTCTTTATGTGTTAGCCTAGTTGAGTTGACAGTTTCTAGACAAGAGACTTCGATATGTAGCTCAGTGTCCGGCCATTTCCACATTCACTTCCCCAGAGCTCTCAACATGCTAGTACACTGATCAGCCACATTAATAAAACCACCAACAGGAGAAGCAAATAACATTGACCATCTTGTGACAATTCAGTGTTCTGCTAGGAAACTTTTGGACCTGGTATTCATTCATTCATTGGTGTGGATGTTACTTAGACATGTAGCATCCACCTAGACCAGACCAGGCTCCTTGATGGCAGCAGCCATCCCCAGCAGGATGCAGCCTGACACAGACACACACACAAAAACACTTTAGGAACAACTAAAAAAAAAAACATGAAGAACAGCACAAGGTGTTGACCTAGCCTCCAAATTCACTAGATCCCAAACTGATCAAGTATCTGTGGGATGATCCACAGAGGCCCCTCCCCTCAAAGGCCCCCACTAACAACATTTTGTTGCCAGACACCACAGGACACCCTCAGAAGGCCCATGTCCATTCTCTGATGAGTCACCACAAGGTAGACATGCACAATATTAGTGTAAATGCCAAAGGGAAATTCAAGAAAAAACAACTGAGACTACAGTGATACTCTATAAATATATCAATATATCAGTTCAGTTAATATACACTGTCCAGATCTGTTGCCATAGCAAACTGTAGATCCGTCGTAAACATCCACAACAGTTTACAGCTTCCTGACTGATCTTTGACCTCGCATAATTACTGTAGCTTTCCCGTTCAGCGTGCAATTATTACCGACGCCTTGGGTGCAATTTCTTTCACTTTTCTCTCCAAATT
The DNA here is from genome assembly GCF_963514085.1 of Chelon labrosus. Classification (NCBI taxonomy): domain Eukaryota; kingdom Metazoa; phylum Chordata; class Actinopteri; order Mugiliformes; family Mugilidae; genus Chelon; species Chelon labrosus. The sequence continues at coordinate 25,821,267 of NC_140348.1, forward strand.
AATCACACGGATTAACGGACCAGGGAATCACAGCGACTGCTGTTCGTCAGGTACGATGCGGCCACAGCTGTCAAATGTTGACAAAAAATAAAAAAAAACTAAGCCTTAACATTAGATCACCCTTTAACTGATAAGTTAGAAAACTAAAGTAACGAGGAAGCAGAAATAAAGTACAAAGTTTACACACATTTGACCCACATTTGCTTGGACTGGGTTGCTCTTCTTCACCCTCCCACTCCCACTCGACACACACACACACAGTGGCACTATTCTGGGCCGGGCAGCTCCTGGCTTCCACTTCAGGGTTTTGGCTTTGTCCCTTGCACTGTGACACACACACACTCTCTCTCTCTCTCTCTCTCTCTCTCTCTCTCTCTCTCTCTCTCTCTCTCTCTCTCTCCTCTCCCATGCTCTAAGATCCTGTTCATCGGCCTTTATTGTCCCAATCAAAGCCTTGCCTCCCTGACCGCCTTTAATATTCAACATTGCAAGATGGTACATGAGCTGTTTGTCTCAGTCTACATAGCCCGCTAAAGGAGGACGTTGTGTGTGTGTGTGTGTGTGTGTGTATAGTGTGTGTGTGTAGTGTGAGCATGCATGCTTCCACACAAAGTGGAGCTAGATAGCTGCAAGTTGCCCCTGACACCAAACTTAATTCTCCGAAGCGAGGCTGGGGATAAATATTTCAAGGTCATTCTGTTTGCTCTCTGTTGTCTTGTTCCGGGAGCGCTGACTATAATAGGAATATATGCATGCCTAACTAGGGGCTTTAGAACAGAATTACACCGCCTGCTGCTCACTCGCTGCCTATAGGCGCAGGCCAAGAGATGAAAGATGACTGACAAAGAAGAAGCTGCAGTGGACAAATGCAACCATGTGTCTTCATCTGTACAGTTTTTTGGGGGAACCACAGTACAGCCATGTATGTGGCTTCTATATTATAATACACTGCCTGGCCAAAAAAACAGATAGGTACAAGCCTCCTATTGGATAATTACTGCATGGGTGATAAACCCCAACTGATGCAATGAGTAGCTTCTCATTTCTTAAACAACCATGTCTAAAGACACATCCTGTGGTCATGGAAAAGATGTTAGTCTGTTTGAGAAGGGTCAAATCATTGGCATGCATCAAGCAGAGAAAACATCTAAGGAGACTGAAGAAACAACTAAAACTGGGTTAAGAACTGTCCAACGCATTATTAGAAACTGGAAGGATAGTGGAGAAGCATCAGGGTAAGAAGAGAGGCAGATGAAGTGATGCACCCATCATGCCTAGTGTCTACTGTACAAGCCTGTGGGGGCAGTGCTATGATCTGGGGTTGCTGCAGTTGCTCAGGTCTAGGTTCAGCAACATTATGTGTCCAAAGAATGAGGTCAGCTGACTACCTGAATATACTGAATGACCAGGTTATTCCATCAATGGATCATATTCCAAGATGACAATGCCAGGATTCATGGGGCTCAGATTGTGAAAGAGTGGTTCAGGGAGCATGAGACATCATTTTCACACATGGATTGGCCACCACAGAGTCCAGACCTTAACCCCATTGAGAATCTTTGGGATGTGCTGGAGAAGGCTATGTGCAGTGGTCAGACTCTCCCATCATCAATACAAGATCTTGGTGCAAAAAATAATGCAACACTGGATTGAAATAAATCTGGTGACACTGAAGAAGATTATTGAAACAATGACGCAGTGAATGTGTGCTGTAATCAAAGCTGAAGGAGGTCCAACGAAGTATTAGAATGTGTGACCTTTGTTTTTCTTTTGGCAAGGCAGTGTATATCAATACTAGTAAAGCTTCTTTTGGGAAAAGACATGCTTTGGTTTGCAGGTATAATTAATCTGGACCTTTAAAAATCTACCACTGTTGGAGTCCTGCATAGTGCCTGCTTTTGTTGGTCACCTAAACAGTTACACTTTAACTGTTTAGGTGACCAACAAAAGCAGGCACTTATGAATTGCATTGGAGCAAACAGGAGGAGGTTGGGGTGGATGGTGGGTCCACAAAGCAAACAAACTAGAGATTCCTGTATGTTGTTCAGGCTTTAAAAGTCATTCGAGTTAGGAAAGGATTGTGGTTTCATTTAAGTCCCTCTGGATTTTCTCTCTATTAAACCAATTTTTTTTTTAATCAAGTGATGTCAGTGCCTACGCAGAATCATAAATAAAAACAAAAATCATGTACTCCTAAGTATGACAGTTCAAAATTGTACTTAAGTAGTTGATAATAAGTTTAATACTATGCAGTCTTTTAGTCTTTATAAGTAGCTGTGTAATTCTCTTAATTTTAAAGGCCGTAGTGTGCTTTAAACCCAGCTTGCTGCATTGTATCTTGTAAATTTCTTTAAAACAGACAAGCCAACAATCGTATGCTCTTTGTGCAGCTACAGGCTCCTCATACAAGGTTGTAAAAGTGAGGGAAAGGTGAACTGCTCTTTCCAGCTTCTCTCTACACAACTATTTTGGTCAGATTTGCCACTAAGGCAGCATGTTTTAAAGAAAAGACAATCCAAATGTGCACGCTGTTATCCTTTTCATCAAGCCTAGACTCAAACGCAGAGAAAGGAGACTACGTAAAACCGTAAAAGCATGTGCTTCTTTGTTTTAACGAACGTCTACTGCAAAGCGACAAAAAATCGACTCTGATACGGAGCTGATTTACAGTTATTTGCAGGTATTGAGTCAGCTCCTCGTACTGAGCTGCGTGGGATCCGCATGGTTTGCTAAAGTACACCTGTACAGCCAAACATGTGCAGCGATGTACAGGCCGTGTGTTTTAGGTGGAGTATTAGCAGCACTCAGAGCTAAAAAGCAGTCAGTGACTCATTCTGAAACGCTGAATGAATAAACACGGCCTATTGCAGCGTCGTTTGGTAACAGCCCGGCCTATCCGCGCACTAAGTAGCCTCATTTGTTTGATTACAACTCCACCACCACCACCCCCACCTCCCACTTCCCCCTCAAACAAAATTATTTCATCAATACAAAAAAAAAAAAAAAATGTTTCGCACTTACTTTTGAGGTTAGGGAAAGGCAAAGGGGGCTGGAGACACTAACGAAGCGTGGTCAAAGTGCGAGCGGCAAGAGACTTTTCATCTTGGCGGGAGATGTAAAGTAATGAAGTTGACACCAGTGTCCACCCCATTAGGCTGGGCCTGCATGGACCATTACAGGCAGGGTGAGAGGACAGCCCAGAGCCAGAGGACCCCACGGAATACAAACACACACACACACAAAGAAGAAAACGAAGGTTTATACACATGAAAGTAATGAAAATGTTTGGTATGGCCACACTTGACATTGTTTCCTCAGGGGTTTGTCTGTACTTACACACAAAGCGCTGTGTGTGTTTGTGTTTGTGGATGTGTGAATTCATATCTGCACAGGAAACCAGAGACGGTTGCACAGAACATCCCAGCATATCCGTTTCCATAATATCTGCGTGCATGTATAATCCCTAAGTGTGTCTTGCATATGTACAGCTCTCCAGAGTTACTGTGTATAGCTGCAGTGCATTGCGTGTGTGGGTGTGTGTGCGTGTGTGTGTGTGTAATGGAACGATATGGTGGCAGCCTCCGTTCTCCCGCTCAGCCTGTCAGGGAAATATAATTTGCGCCTTCAGTGCTTTTCACCTGGCTCATATGCAGCATGCAAATTTATTTCTCTAATAATCCGAGTGCGCGACGGCCCTCCTCCAGGATTAATGACAGCATTCCCAGGGCCTCGCCTCCACCCCGGACCGCCGGAATATTACCACCATACACACCACCACACCCCCCTCCCTCATCCCCACACACACACACACACACACACACACACACCCAATGACATGGAAAAATTGTGTTAGTTCTACACAGAAAAACGCTGGGGTATTTGTCCTGCTAGACAATATAATGGGCTGGTGCATCATCAGATTGCAATGTCATTTCAAAAAACCTTGAATACAAATAATGGGGAGAAGGTGGGGGGGGGGGGGGGAGTTTGGGGGGGAGATGGGAGGGGAGGACTCGCAGGATAGATGGTGCATTTTCTAATCCGGTGGGCTAGTTATCCTTCATTTCAGGTAGAGTGGTGTCGCGATGACACACACACACACACACACACACACACGCGCGCGCAGAGAAGGAAAAACACACCGCTCCGTTATTCAAATGAAGTGTGCCGCATTGTGCAGAGCTTGCTGCTTTCCCGGGACACATCCCTTTTCTTCCCCTCTTCCACCGTTAATTAATCTTAGAGATCTTTTTTAGCATCCCTCCCTCCCTCTCGCTCTCTCTCAACCCTCCCCAGCCCCATCTCTCTGGCTTTTTCTAAGCAAACAGTATGAAATATGGATATGGGAGAAGTATTAATTATAACCCCATGTGTGGGTGTAGATCTGTGTGCATGTGTTAGGAAGAGGGAAAAAGAGAGAGGCGAGAGAGAGAGAGAGAGGAGGAAACAATGTGCCAGCGCCACCACCCACTGCCTGGATCTGTCACAAGAGGCTGGGAAAAGAAAGAGGAAGAAGCAGAGAGGAGGGAGAGATGTACGGAGACAGAGTGAAAGAGGAAGGAGAAGAGGAGTGTGTGTGTGTGTGTGTGTCCTTCTATTAGTGTGTTTAAGTGCCACCCCAGCTTGTGTAGCCCTTCACCTGCGAACAGAGAGCGCCTCCATCACAGGTGAGGCCACACAAAGCCTCGGTCGAGGCTGTCAGCCGCTGCCATCCAGCACAAAGCGGGTTAACTTCAGCTGTGGCTCTGCACTCTGACAGGCCGCGACTGCTGGTCACTTATCTTTTTAATTAGCTTTTCACTCGTCCTCAGACTCCCTGCGCTCACCCTTCTCTCCCTCTGCCTTCGCTCTTTCTCTCCCTGTCACTAATTCTGAGTGGACTTCATGAACATTTTTTTATTTATTTTTTTTTTTGCCTTTGCACACTCATGCTCACGGCGTAATGACACTCACCATCATTGGCTAACAATAAGGATACGCGTACAATGTATTTGCGATATTCTGATTGGATTACTGGACAGGCCTTCTAAACAAACTATGAGTTCAGTATCACTATTTTTAGTTCACCTATAACCATTGCCTCGATATAGTTCATATAACCAGATTTGGAATACTACTGGAAAAGTACTCTCCAAAGTACAGTTGGCTATCCAATTAAATGGAGTTTCAGTTCATGGTGGCCACCCCTGCACGGCAGTCATTGCTGCTGCCACATCCCTGCTCTTAAACGGGAAGACAGAAGGTGATAAGTTCAAACAGTCAGAAGAATTACAAGGCCCTTGTGCAGTCACAGGGACGCAGCCTCCCACTGGCATGTCAATAGGCTGAAGGACTTAATCCTGGGATTGAATGTGTGTCTTTACTAAACTGACCTGCAGCACTATTCAGGAGATTTCTACTTCATATGTACAGCAGAAGCTTCAAGTCCCAACTAATTTTAGAGTAGCAACAGATGCCCCCTACACTTTTGCACCCCAACACAATACCCATCCAGTATCAGCTGATCCAAGTCCTAATCCGATCTTAAATAAACTAAATTCCCTTCCCTGTAGCTTCCTAAAGTCTTTCCTTGTCTTCTCCTAGAGTCGACTGGATTCAGTCCAATAAATCTTTCTCTCTGTGTTAATGTGGTGTGGAGAGGGTAGCTGGTACCTTGTGTTCTCTACTCCAGAAATGTTCTGGTCATCCAACGCTGCCATAAACTCCCTAACCCTCTCTGGAAGATTTTGCTCCTTGTCTGGAAGAAACTTTTCTCTTCTTTTAAAGTCGCCGTTTGGTGCTTGTTGGGTTTTTGTTGCAGCCTTTTCACTGGTGCGAAAGAAGAAGTTGACTTGTTGTTGATTTATTGAACAAAGAAGAATAAGACGTTTTGATACTACTACAGGGATGTGGTTCTGGTTCATGGCAGACCTTAAACAAAGATTTGATCATTTTAAAAATGCCCGAATCTGCCCCGATACTGATCGTGACATTCCTACTTATAACAAAAAAATCCAAGCGGACTCAGTTTCACGTCCATTCTGTCGAGTACAGTGTTTTCTATTTGATTTTTTTGGTCCTCTCACATGTTTCAATAGAATTTTGAATGATTCATTTTGAAACAGGTATTGAAATCGTAAAGCTCTTTTCTCTACTTGCTCCTCAGATAAGTTGGGTTAACAACTGGCATCTATTCATGATATTTTCAGAGTGAAACCTTTAAAAACACCACACAGATCCTCCATTGTGTTTGCTAGTTTCAGAAGGTCCGTTCAAAGTCTTGCAGTCTCCAAAGACAGGATGAAGGTTTCATAGTTTTATTCAAATTCAGACTAATTTTGTCTATGTTCTTTGTTCTTGGAAATGTTTTTTTTTTTTCTTTTTTCTCGCTCTTTCTCTTTCTGAAGCCATTGTGGCTATGACCCACGGTTCTTATGTTGTACTACATTCAGTCCTTGCCACTGAATGAGGGTCTACAACACTACACAGCCAACTTTATTCACCACTAGGAAGTCTGTCCCTTTCAGAAAATGTGCATTTATGAGCATAAAGGCACACACACAGTGAATACAAAGAAGGCGGCATACAATGGGAGCACCTTCGATCAATTCTGCAAAATGAAAGAGGAGCGGGGGACGGCACATATACATGGCCTTGCAAGTTTATAGGGCCCAAATGTGAACTGGCTCGTCCAGAGTTTGGAGAGCCCTGCTGCATGAAATTGCAAACCACGCAGGAAAGCAAACCAGTATTTGTCATGTGAATCATAATTTTGCTGCCACCATTGAGGATTTGCAAAAACCTACATTTGATTTGTTACTATGATGTGTCATTCCTGGCACTCGGAGATTGTTTATATGTGTAATGGTCTTGAAAGAGTGATTGAAATTGCAGACAGACAGAAGGGATATTCACATTTAAGTGATCCAAAGCAAACAGAAAACACACAGGCAGGGAGACATTGCAGCTCGGACCAGACTAACTCTTATAATGATTTACTTATGCATTGAGCTGCTATTGGCTTTTCAATAAAAACAGGAAATCAAGCCGCCGTTGTTGTCTCCCTTTAAAGATCCAATAAAATGAGCACTTGAACTCCTCAGGGAACTGTTGCCTCGTGGAAAACTTGTTTAAGTCGGTGTCTCCTCTACCAGATCAAACTACCGTGCTCTCCACGTCTAAGATAGGTCTTAACTTGGTTTATGGTTAAGACTCGTCATCCCGTGCCCCGTTTGGGAAGCCAGTTTATGGGACCTATGACATTATAAGACGATTGTGGTCATTACGCCTGGACACTAATTGCAATGTCATGTGTGTTATAATAAAAATAGGACGTCTGTTCCAGAAGGTTCCTGCCTGCAACACGGTTTAATAAATGCATTTGAACAACAACTGCTTCATTTAGGTATTTTAATTTTTTTACTTCCTGACTTCACCAGAAGTAAGACTTTGTTTATTTAGACTGTAGAAAAAAACTGATGATGCATCTCCACTTCCTCCCATTGGCCAAACAAAAAAAAACACACAAAAAAAATGTGTTTGACGTGTATTTTAGTGTTTTAGTTTGGCCCAAGTCCCACCCACTAACATGGAGGGAGTGGGGCTTATGACCTATACTGCAGCCAGCCACCAGGGGGAGCTCCACATGCTTTGGCTACATTTTTGAGGCGCTGTCATGGTGTCCAGTTTTATACAGCCTATGCAGCAGCTTGACAAACAGTGTTCAATGCATAGATTACATTATTTAAACCAATACTTGGATAACGTGCATAAATCAGTTTCAGACCCATGAATTAGGTGCAGTCCTTGTTTGTGACAAAAGCAAATAATGTTAATTAGTGAGTTATAAATAACTTGCATCACGGTATTGACAAGTAAAACATGTTGTTTCATCTCAAGTTGGCTGCAACACACGGTTAGCTGGTTAAGTTAGTTGCAGGACGTAGAACACTCTAAGTAACACTGGGTCAAAGATAATATATTTTTTTTCAAATCTGATAAGCACACAGAGGATCACACCGCCAAATACAGAAAACAAAATGTACCTTATTCAACACAGGATATTGGTTGGGCTTACGTTAACATGCTTTGCTTGTATGCAGAAGGTTTGTTCCTGATTACCATTTACCAGCCAGTTACCAACCTAGCTATCTAGACACATAACTGAGTACTGTTAGGTATGGGCTAATAATGGGCTATGTTACTGCAATTCTTGTATAGTAAATGTAATTGTTAAATTGTAATGTTTGCATTCATTGCACATTATTAACTTCAGCGCTGCAGCTAAAATTAAATGTATGTGAGTCAGATTATTGCGAGGCAACCCATCTCTTCACGATCAATAACGGATGTCTAGTCATTGTAGTGAACTTATTACGGACATCAAGGACACCAATATTGCATAGTGTGTATTTAAGGAGAGCCATACGTGCTAGGTTGCCATCTAGTAGTTACTTATGACTTTGCTACTTCCGCTAAACAGCATATTTCAGGTACAACACAAAGCATTCAGAGTTATGTCTCTGTGTGTAACTCATGGAAATAAATCCAAGATTCTGTTTATTTTTTGGGTTTGGTTTTCCCTGACTGCATCTGCAAGTAGTTGTTCTGTCTGGAACAAAAAGGGAGTTGAGTGAGTGGGTGAGTGATTGTTTTAGAGACAACAAAACTGGTTTCCGTATCTGCAATCAAAACCCTTTTCCCTGTTTCCCTGGCTGGAGGAGTCAGGAAAACAAAAGGCTACGGGTCATTAATGGGGGGGGGCAACCTCTCCTGATCTCACACCTCTAATGTGTATTTATAAAGGTGAGGAGTTGAAATGGAAGTTCTCTGGAATTCCTCATGGAATCTGCACAGGTTCACAGGAACCGGACCATCCCATGGTCATCAGCATTCCTGGGAAGTGGGCAACTCACCGGTGACCAATTAGATAGGAGATTGCAGCAGGGCAGGGAGGCGAATAAAGGGCCGTGATTGGCTGTTGAGACCCCGTGTGTGTTTTGGCTTCTTGTTTTTGTTGATGAGAACCAATTTGAAGACACAGCGACGGAATTAAGAGGAAGGTGTGTCACGATGCTGGCCTTCCCAAAGCACACAAACACATAAAGTCAAGAACTAATAACCCACTGAAGACCTCATTCTGCGGTCACTGTAAACTGTTTTCCTGCAAATTACACTTCGGTCACAGCAGATGTTATTACTCCTCTGTCCAAATAGTAAGAAATGTTCATGTCAAGCTCCAAAATGCTATTGCATGATTGCATATATATTTGTTTTCACTACTCGAAGGCCTACCAGTCTCATTGATTGCTATTACATGCACTTAAATTACGATTAAATGTGATTTGATATTTTTTTTAGCTCCATTTAGGTTTGCACATTATTTTTCCTCCACCTCATCAATGGGCTTTGATATCTGCTCGTAAAGAACCACGATGTCACCTGTCACTGTCCAACTAAGCCACCAATGAAGACGTGCCAGTCTTTAGGGGACCAGAATACTATTAACGCCGCGTTTCATCCCAAATGGGCTTTTATTAAAATGAACGCCTAATTAAATTCCAAGATGAGGGGGCAGCGAACAATGCCAGACAGTGGCTACTTTGATTTTTTTTTTTTTTTCCCCTTGTTTTAAAGTAATTATGCGGGCCTGACATGAGTGAGCACACTGCCGGAGACCCCTCTAATGAGTTAAGCAAGAAAAATCGCCACAGTCGCCTTCCCTGGCAGCAGCTAATTGCCTGGCCACATCGGGCCACCACTAACACTGTCATTTAAAATGTGCTTTTCTTCTATTCCTGCAGTATTTTAAAGTGATTCGGTTAATTAACATTTCTGTAAGGCTAGACGGTAAATAGCAACGCGGTCGGCCCTCTTGTGCTTGCGAGATCGTGCTCCTGTTTTGAGAAGCGGCGAAAGGTGCGGGTGAAGGTCGGTCAACTTTTACTTTAAAAGCGCGAACTTTGCTCTCGAGATGTTTTAACGTGCAGCGTTATGGTAATGGCGGCGGTAAAAGCTATCAAAGCAGCTGCTTGCAACATAAGAGGCATCATGAGAGGCTGGGAAAAGTGTCCGAACGCATAATCACAGAGCCGCTGAACGTGTCCATGGAAGAAACCCCAAAAAAGAAATGGATGAGTAAAAGTACACATTAAAAAAAAAAAGCTTCAATACAATATAAAGACTCATACAGTAAATAAAATGTCTTCCAAGAAAACAGAAAGGAAACATGAAATAAATTGTAGCAATGCAAAAAAAACCCGGCTGTGATTCAGTTATGACATTTTAGTTTGCCTCCAGGCAGCAATGTCCAAATCTATATTAATCAGATGAAAAAAAAAACTATTATAATCGCACCAAAAATGTCACAGCAACCCTGTCAGTCATCCCATCTCTCACGCATGCAAGCCCACACACACACACACACACACACACACACACACACACAGAGATACTGCATGACTTTGCTGTTGCATCTACAAATGCATCTACATCTACAATGCCATCGCTAACATTTGCAAATGTTTCTGGACCTCCAAACAAGGGAATCAGTGAGACAGCACATAATTATTCATATGTTTCACTTAACCTTTAACATGCAGTCCCATACAGTGCCCCAGCCAGCGTCTGCATATTGGTACCAGATTATTACGAGGATGGCTAGGCATTTGTCCTTGTTTACGTGCCCTGTTGAAGCATCCTTGGCCGTGCTTGCCTACACTCCAGATGAATAGCATTCCCTGGCCCCCGGAGGCTCCCAACTTCTCCTGAGACCTTTAAGTGTTTGTTGACAGACTAACAGACTTTGGCTTGTTTAGCTTTCTCCACTCTCTAAAATCCAAAAGGTCACCCGCGATTCCTCCTCCAGCCGTACCCCTCTTCGAAAGAAGAAGAAGAAGGAGGAGGAGGAGGAGGAAAAAAAACAAGACCTCAGGAAAATGCCCTTACGAGCGGACCTCGAGAGCTCTCAGGGAAACAAATAGAATCCCTGCTGCCACGGTTACCAAGTTTACCAACATGTCTCTATGGCTACAAATTACAAAATAGCTAGAAATGCGCCCCCCTCTGCTGGAGAAGCAAACAAAGAGGAAGAGGAACTGAACTTGGTATCCTGTAGATCACCCAACAACAGCGGCATAAAGAAATAATTTCACTGGATACCTCCTTGGCTAAAAAAAAATAAAGGGCCTAAAGATGGAGATAACACGCTCCATATGGCATATTTGGGAGGTCACTGTCGGTATCGCAACATGGGGTAAAGCAGTACAATGGAATTATCCTGCATAACATGCATAATTCCCCTCGTTACAGCAAACGAGCAGTGTGCACCCCGTTATTTGGGGTCTCTATTGTTGCCGTGGCGCTGCTCATTATTATGGGGTGTCTGGTTCAGGCCATCAGAGAGGCTCTCGCCACTGAGGTCTCCGTGGAAATCGGCAAGCCCATCTCACTGCTTAGCAACCAAGCCCTGGGGCCTGTTTTGCACAGCTTAATTCAGATGAGAGTGCAACGCACAGGATTGGCCAAGCTCCACTGGCACGCTCCCCCCCCCCCCCCCCCCCCCACCACCACCCCACCACCCCTCTCTCTCTCTGAGATACACAAGTGCACACAGTCACTACCTCACCCTCCTTCGCGGCAGCCTTACCTCATGTATTTCTCCTGCATTCTGACTATCCTTTCCCATCTAAATCGTTCTCCACCTCAAGCTTACTCTCTTAAAGGGTTTGGTGACATAAGGAACTCAGTGGGGGGGTTCAGTAATGAATGAACCTCAAGAGTGTGTAATCGTTTTTATCAGGGATGCGCCGCCACCGATATTGGCATCAGTATCTGTCTGATACTGTGCATGTGTACTTGTACTCTTATGCAAGTACTTTGATGCAACAACACTCAATACTGATTTACGGCACTTCACGTCATGCTTCGGGGCAGCACCAAAAATATGATTAAAGCCACGAGTGATGCTGGATTCTCACACACATCCTCCAGTTGGCTTATAACGAAGACCTTTTGGCTCGGAAAAGCGTAGCCGATGCAGCTGCAGTCGGCGTAATACAGTTGGACATTTTAAACATTCGGCCTTGGCTTACTCCCGCCTGGAAGATGTTCAGGTGCAACTCAACCGGCCAATAAAAAGACTCCAACAGGACATGCCGAGATACTGGAATAGCACGTACCGCATGCTACAGTCTCTCAAAGAGTAGGAGAGGGCCCTGGGAATATTCTCAGGATCCCCGTCAATGTCACCGTTCACCAGTGGGCAGTTCTGAGTGTCCTGGCTCCATTCGAGGAATTAACCCAAAAATCAAGCTCTGCTGATGCACTGATGTCAGACGTCCTTCCTGCTGTGAGCATGCATCTGAGACTTCTGATCAAAGATGGCAATGCATTGTTTAAGAAAAACACCCACCTAGACCAGACCAGGCACCCCCACCCCATAGCAATGACACTCCTTGATGGCAGCAGCCATCCCCAGCAGGATGCAGCCTGACACAGACACACACACAAAAACACTTTAGGAACAACTAAAAAAAAACATGAAGAACAGCACAAGGTGTTGACCTGGCCTCCAAATTCACTAGATCCCAAACTGATCAAGTATCTGTGGGATGATCCACAGAGGACCCTCCCCTCAAAGACCCCCACTAACAACATTCTGTTGCCAGACACCACAGGACACCCTCAGAAGGCCCATGTCCATTCTCTGATGAGTCACCACAAGGGAGACCTACACAGTATGAGGAAGGTGGTCATAATGTTATGCCTGATTGGTGCAAACAATAATGTAAATTTTAGACTGAAACGATCTGCTATAAATGATTCAATCATGTGTGTCCTGTCGTTTCATTTTGTAATTCTATATAGTAAAATCAGTTCCCCACGTTCTTGCATGGATTAAAAAAATGCTGTGTTCTGAGTTTGCCTGGAACTTATTGCACTCACTTGTCATTTAATGTGTGTAATTTTTTAATATTCACTTGTTTCTGTAGGGGGCATTCTTTTCTTTGCCAGCTCAGTCATGACTTTAGCAGAATCATCATGACCACTTCCTGTGAGACTAACACATTTAGTGTAAAGATATGAAACACGGCCTGACAAGAAACCAACAGCATGAGTAGCGCTCTTTAAAGAACACCCTGTTTTTGGGAATTCACTTCTCTTTCCTTTTTCTTGCGTCTCCTCCTTTCTTTTTTCCCGCACTTGCTCTCCTCTTTTCACCTGTTTTCCTCTTCCTCTCTCTTGCAGTCCCTCCACCTTCGCTTCGTTAAGTGGGTGAGAGTGGGACCGGCGAAGGAAGAAGGAATCGACGACGGTGGCTGTGACTCAGGCAACCGGCTGCTGCAGTGTTGTGACGGTAATGAGGACAAGGTCAGCGGATATAGACAGACTGAAAGACAGAGGCACACATAGGAGGACGGAGAAGGGAAGAGAGGGAAAGAGAGAGAGGGAGAGAGATGCATGGAAGAAATAAAGCCGGGTTCATGCAGGGAGTGAAAAAGACAGACTTGCAAAGAGAGGAGTGGGGGGGGGGGAGAAGTCGACAGAAGTCAGCCGATAGGAGGACTCAGCAGTGATAGCCTCACAGTGAAAGAACTGAGCTAAGCAACTTTTTCTCTCCCACTGTGGCTTGAGTGAGAGGATGTGGAGTTGCAGGTTCGTGTGAGGACAGAAATAGATGGTATTCTGCTAAATTTCCATTAATGCTTTTAACAGGTTGCCACATATTAACCCTAGCCGCCTACTGTTTAACCCGCTGAACCCTTTGTTGTTTTTCACTTACCTCATCTACAGACATCCCATAGTGACCACGTGTCATGGTGTGTATTGGTGTTCAGTTTGGCTTTTTTATTATTTTCCATCATTTCAACAAATAAAAACAAACACATCACCAGATCAGTCACCTTGAAAAGTAAGTCCACCCCTACATGTATCACACAAGCCCATCAGATTAGAATCATGGGTTTGATCAGAGAATCACGCACCGATGAGTGGAATCTACTTTTTGGATACACCGACCTGGCATTCATTGGTGTGGATGTTACTTAGACATGTAGCACCCACCTAGACCAGACCAGGCACCCCCACCCCATAGCAATGACACTCCTTGATGGCAGCAGCAGCAGCACCACAGGACACCCTCAGACAACTGTTTTGGAGGCACAAGGGAGACTTACATAATATTAGGAAGGTGGTTTTAATGTTGTGGCTGATCAGTGTTTATGCACCATGAATCAACCAGTTTCTACCAGTTCAAATTTCAGTGCAACCTTAAACACGATCATTTCTACGCGGGTTGAGGTATCTACGGACGGCTTTTCTCTGAAAAACAGTTTTTCTGCATAATGAAATATGTTCTGATGTGACACACTGGCCTGGAAGCCAGACCGACTTCGCCCTGGCCACAATTTTCTTTTTTCCGGGGGAGTCTGGAGTCGCTCCAATGGGAACTGATCATGGTCCAGAAAAGATCTGCCAAGCCAGTCGAATCGCTTGGGTGGGCTCTGTGCCATGATGTGACGAAGTTATACATGTTACCTGAGCACGGTGGAGTTTAATCTGTTTACAACAAAATGTCTTTGATTGGTTGTGGGGATATCCAATTGTGTGCGGAGGTATTTTTTCTTTGTATTGGCTGAACATGCCCCATATTGAAATCCAAAGGGTATGTCACATATTCTGGTAAGAACTGAATCTGGCTATGTAAGCCTTGTGACGCACAGTAGTCATGAACTGGTTCGAATAAGTCTGGAGACAATGTGCCAATCATTCATTCATTCACTCACTTTCTGTAACCGCTTGTCCTTTTGAGAGGGTCGTCCTCTGGAGCCTATCCCAGCTGTCATTGGGGCAAGAGGCGGGGTACACCCTGGACAGGTCTCCAGTCTATCACAGGGCTAACACAGAGAGACAGACAACCATTCACACTCACACCTACGGTCAATTTAGAATCACCAATGAACCTAACCAGCATGTCTTTGGACGGTGGGAGGAAGCTGGAGTACCCTGTGCACCAATCAATGTATCCAAATATATTTTTTCAACAGGTAAAATTACTGATCTTGTAAAATTGTTAAAATCTTATTGCTATAGGTGTAGTTATACCAACAGAAAAGGTATACTGGTGAAACTGTGTCATTTGAGGCAGGGAAATGGAAGTAGTCCAATACTGCAGTTTAACTGCAATATACAAATATAAGCTCTTACATAAAATTAAATAAAAACAGATTTTAAGCGAGGGCACATCTACACACTGACAGACTGATTTATCTATTTTCATGATACATTCATTATTCTGCACATTGCAAATGTATAAAGGCAAACCTAGGAGTTAATGTTTTAGCTGAGAACTATAGATCAGAATTTTGAAGAGGCACATCTTCAGAACTATCTCACATCACAATAAGAGTGTTTTTAGTCCAGTTAATTGCAAAAAACAAACAAATAACCAAGCAGTGAATGCTTGTTGTCATTGTTCAAGAAAGAAGTAACGATCAGAATGCGTTGCATTGATTTCAAGTGTCTAACTGTGTTTCAGGGCAGAAAACAAATATCATTATTTTGCAGTTTATGATCTATTGCTGCTTTATTTTACAGAGAAAAAAAATAAGCAGCATTTCACACATTATGTTATGTGAGAAAAGGAGTGAAATGAAATGAGACAGTGGCGACACCGACTCTCACTATAGGCACAGTGTTTAACATCGTCACCCGTGGCAGCTCAATTACCTTAGTGTAATTGCAATAACTCCAATACCTCTGCAGTCATGCTTGACAGTTTCCAGACCAGGTCCTGTAATTGCAGGTTGATATATGCAACTGGAAATCAAAGGGGGCTAACGCGTTAGCGAGAGAACAGCTAGGCTATGACTTCCACGGTGGAGCAGAGAATCGCTAATGCAATAAAAGGCCGGAGTTATTAGCAGAGTTGTGAATGGCAAATTGGTGTGAATGCCAAATCGTCAGGGTGAGCGCTGAATAAGATGGAAAGTTAAAAAGGGAACTGGGAGGAAGTGGGGGATGAGACAATGGATGGTGTTTAGCTGTGGCAGAGAAGGCTCGCTTTCATTGTAATGCTGCTTAAATACCGTCAGCAATTATACCTCCGATCTACTTTACACTTTAAAAACTCCCTCCAGTCCACAGTAGAGTACCGGGTTAGTCCGGAGATCACAGTCATTTACCGTGAGCGCTTGATAGTCTGTGAGATTTAATTCAAAGAAATGTAGCAGGGCTTCAAGCTGAGAGGATGAACCGATGGATGAAACCTTCAGCTGCAGTCACCAGGATAGAGAATCTTGACCTGCAAGGTCTTGCAATGCTTAAAATTAAGTTGTTGAGAATATCTAATGGCGTGTCAAAGTGTCAGACCCAGAGAAAAGGCGTGTCTGACAAATTCTGGAACTATCCTTAACAGAAACATTTAGCATTTGAATCCCACCTTTTCCTGTGCACAGCTACCACATTTAGTTTAAGGAGAAAATGACAGAGTATTGGTTGCGGATGAAGATCTCTGTGTTTGCTTCTCTGCTCTTAGCCTGCCTGATGTGTTGTTTGCCTGCATGGACTTTTTCAGAAATCTCATAGGCACACATAATTGACTCTTTATTTTGCAAGCATTCTTTTAAGTAAACAGACAACACAACCTCCTGTGATTCACTACATTAAGCCAGTGTAGTGCAACGACAATTCTTTCAAATCACTGGAAAAAAAAAGAGTCTATTCCAGACTCACTTAATATCAGCACAAAGGCAATATTTTATTCTGGCATGAAAACTTTGTTTTTGCAAGGATTTTTTTTGGAAACCTGAAACTGAAAGTCATAATCTGCTTCACGTACAGTAGCTCCTTTTCCTGAGCGTCTAGCTGTAAGTCATGGCTCACTAGCAGCGTTGTAACGCTATAGAATTAGGATAGAATAGATCTGATAAATTAAAACATAGCCTAAGCTAGGTGTTCGCAGAAATATTTCATTTACTTTAATTTCATAAAAGGTACATACAGTACATGGTGCATCCTAAATACAAACTTGTCTCTGTAGGCAGGAGTCTGGAATCAACAACCTTGAGCTGCTGTGAATCTGACAACTCAAAAGACTTAAAGGCCCGGCTGCTAACAACTTGATGCCATATATACCATAGGGCACCTTCAGAGGTCATGCATAAGGGAGTCTGAACAGTTTTTTACGGCAAGCGGAGGAAATTACTGCTGCAGTTTTCTTGTAACAACCAAATATTTCAGCACCATCTGAGAATGACAAGTTTACGTCCCAATATTTCACCATCCACACCAAGCTGCATGGGGCTTATCGGTGATGTAGCGTAGTCTTATAGTATTTTCTTGGTTTCAGCCACAATTGGATAGTGTAGCTTGCACCATCTTTTAATATCAGCATAACCATTAGGTCTTGGTTGCTACCCAGCCTGTAGTTATTGTCTAAGATCATTTGCAGCAACAGCTGTATTTATAATTTCGTTTCTCATTGCTTTGGCACTTTTGGACCACTCTTGTTCAAGTTTGTTTTGGGACCAACGTTTGTGTGAAAAAATGTAGAACAAACACTGCCTTTGATTGATTGACGGCTAAGGAGTCATGAGCGACCAGACTGTATAAAAATCAACAAAAGTTCCATCAAAAAGACCACACTTAGTGCTACCGCTCCACTTTAATGTGGTCTCAAGGAAACCCGAGACGATGTGTGGTTGAGCCCGGCGAGCTAAAGGGCTTTGTGCGATTCCAGCATTCCTCCATATGTCTTTGGACGGTCCAAAACCACAGGCCCTGACACACGCAGTGGTTCCAGACTCAACTGCCAAAATCCACTGTGAGGAATATTCCTGTTCTTTATCCAAGAGCGCTCCATTAGGATTTATAGCAGGGGAACATAAAGTACTCATAGACGTTCTCTGTCCAGAAAAGGCCCTGAAGAGACAGACTTATGACAGCGGCAGTCCACCAAAAAAAGCACTGGGCCTGACCAAAATTAAACTTTGGTTACCAACTGTGTGTTTTCCAAAAGAGTTAGACCAAAGAGAAAAAAAAAAAAAGTTTTGGAAATGTCAAACATTTCATAAGTCAGTGGATCAAGTAATGTGGACAGTTGCCTATGATACAAGATAATCTAGTTGGATAAGGCGGTCAGAAGTCAGCCACAGACAGTGAGCATTATAAACACCACAGAAGCTCTGTCCAGAAAATGACTGAACAACAACATCAACCTTCCAGAAATCATCACAGCTGTGAGCTAATTGCAACAACCATAATTGTAGCTAACCACAAAAACACAAAACACACAAGTAGGCCTACCATGAAGGATCAGTGACACTGTAATCACATATCAGCTACTGGGACACAATTGCAGTTCAGCCTCATAGCGACAGTATCTTAAATTCCAACTTACACCCCCCCCCCCCCCCCCCCCCACACACAAAAAAAAAAACAATTATACTTCCTTAAACAGACTGCTAGGAGAGAGTGGGGGGTTGGGATGATGAAGAAATGTGGCGACACGCTAGGAATAACTGTTGGCCGAGGAGCTAATAGGCATGGAATGATGACAGATATCATGGAGTGGACGCCTTACAATGACTGGGAAGGAATTAATAAGCAGGAATGGGTTAATAGTGCATTAAGAGCCAGCAGGAGAACGGCAGGAGAGACGGGGGAGAAGCTTCTGAAGTCAGCTGTGAGTAATCAGCCCATGGCGAGCCTTCGACGATTACCATAACAGAGCAATTGGACGTGAAAAATGGATAATAGTATGGACATAGAAATGTGGGACTGTGTGTGTGCAGTGAAGGCTGTGGGGGAGGAGTAAAATGAGCAAATCCTACTGGCTCGCCAATTGTGAAAAGCAGAAGGTGGTGGTATTTTTTTATTTTTTTTTTCCAAACAAAAGCACTCATGTAACCATATTGCTAATTTTAGTAATTTTATCACAGCATTGTTTTTTTTTTGTTTTTTTGTTTTTTTTAGGGATTAGGCCAAAACTGTTGTCTGTAATCAGAGTGGTTGAAATGACCGAAGATCTGCAAGCATGAGAAAAATGCTGCGTTTGCTTTCAGCAGCATCAGGGAAAAACATCGGCATGAATGGATGTATTTGTTGCTTACTGTTGCCATAACTGACTTTGTTCATATGGGGGGGTTTGAGGGGCAATTCATTTTGAGACTATTGCCTGTGGTGTTGGCACAAAAAAAATAAAAAATCCTAATGTGTGGAAATTACTTTTTGCCAATGTTTTTGTAAGGAAAAACTTCATAGGTGTGTGTCCATGACGTTTACAACTCAAAGTCGAGCAATTCAATTCAATTTCAATTCAATTTTATTTATATAGCGTCAATAACAATACAAATCGTCTCAAGACGCTTTACAAAAACCCGGCCTGAAACCCCCAGAGCAAGCCTGAAGGCAACGGTGGCAAGGAAAAACTCCCTTTTAACAGGAAGAAACCTCGAGCAGAACCCAGCTCATATGGAGGGACCCATCTGCCTAAGGCCAGCCGGGTACAGACAGAAGAAAGAGAGAAGAGAACAGCAAAGAGAGAAGAGAAGAGAACAGCAAGATAAACATACATCTGTCATAGATACACATATCTGACTAAAGTGTACATGTGGAATCTTATGATACAAACTGATGATGTTACATGACAGTTTGAAAATGTAAGAGGAATCATAGGCAGGTTGGAGAATTGTTCATTCAGCATGATACAAATCTGGACTCGCAGACGCTGCATTGATGATTGATTACTTTACTAAGCCAGAGAGCTATCCTTGATTAGTAGTTATGTTGAACCCACCATTATCCATATTGCATCTAAACTTTTTTTTAAGGTCGACTAATCTCTGATGACGTCACTAATAAAAACCCAGTAGAAAGTAATGAAATCTATATTCTTGACCTGAATACATACGCTGAGAACAGACAGCTCATGTGCTACATACTGTGAGCTGCAGATATGTATAGCCTGTATAAAAACATGCAGCACCTCAGTACCATCAGTAGCATTTAATAGTACTCCACAGCGTGTTGTTAGATGGGATAGTGTAGCAGGTATTTCTTTGAAGCCTTCTCCGTGTACTGCAGTTAAAGGTCTAATAACTTTCAACATAGAAGTTGACAAACTGACTAGTTGACTGTTCTGTACAACCCCTAGTGTGCAGACTGTTGTCAGACAGCGAATGGTACATATTTTTAATAAACTGTGTTAAAGTAATTTTCCGTCAGCTGTCACCAAGCTACAAGAACTTTGACTAACTCACTCAGAATGTTCCCTTGGTACTGTAGATGGCTACAGAGCCTAGCTACACCTCCATGTACCTGTTGCTAAAGTCAAAGATTAATTATACTCTGCCACATTCAGGCAGGACCAGCATTTCATACATATAATACTCTAAGAACAGTTAGTTGTTAGTTTGTTAGTAGTTGTGGTAGGATTTAGAGTCTCATAGTAGGTCTTCTCTAACTGTACCTTAACTTAAATTTCTTTACATAAAGTATGTAAAGATTTCATTTGTAAGACCACAAGGCCAACCACCGACAATTTCACAGTAACTTTTGAAATTCATCAATTTTAACAAGGCCATAAGTGCTTCTTCTGTTTCATTCCGTCTGGCATGTTTCCAGTGTCCAGTGTGCACGGTATAAGAAAACTTTTCACGGCTATGAAGAAAGAAAAAAAATATATAGAATAGGGATATGATATTGCTGAAAATCAATATGCCCTTGGCATTACACCATTCGCTTTCCAGTGTGTGTCAGAGAAGCATGAGACGTTTCATTCTGCGCTCTGATTCCTTTGGTCGGGCTATTATCCTCCTGATAGGTCCACATACCTCCTCTAATCAAACGGACATTTATCCCTGAGAGAAGAGAATATCCAGTCACTAGAATGTTCAGTCATTATGTGATAGCTCAATCATAACGTTAATTTTATGGGGGTATTATTGTAGGCAGATGACTGTAACCGAAGCTGACGAGAAAAGAGGAGCTCCTATTTCCTTTCACGTTAAAGTGATTTGGCTGGCGTTTGTCTGTGTGTAAAAAGTGTGTGCGTGATGCAGTGTACAATATGTGTATAACAAGACACGTATGTGGCCGTTTAGAAGGACCCATTGAGGCAAACTTTACACCTAATGGTAGGTAGAGTAAGGAGGGGTGGTGACCAGCAACAGACGGGAAATGTTGAGTTTGTCTGTGAAGGTTCTCAGTCATCCAGGCCATGGTTTATCCAAAAATGCTAGAAAGAGGCAGCTGGACTTGTAGAGTTCCTCGAAAATGTTTTGTTAGAACTAAAGAAGATACCCGGATGAGTGGCAAAACGTCTTCAAGAAACTCTACAAGACCAGTTGCCTTTCGTAGTGTTTTTGGATAATTTGAGTTAGAGATTTTGATTTGTCGCAAGTTTGCCCCCTGGTGGTCACAGATCACTTTGACAGCTTTAAATAACTGTTGCGAATCAATGTTTATACCAACAGAGTGACCAGGATTCATGTCACATCTAGCTTCTGATACTTGATTCTCAAAAGTTATTGGAATAAAAGTTTAGCAAAATATGTAATATTTGATCATACAACACTGTATGAATAATTTAAACATTTCTATGGATGTCCACCATTTCGGAAACGTATCGAATGGTATTCCCCTTTTGGGTTAGATACACGGAAACGCAGATTGTTGAAGTCTAAAAGATCATAAGTAACCATCTGTGAGCATCTAAGACTGCAAATAGCCTGGTACAGAACAAGTGCAGCAAGGGAAAAGACAAGTCTTAATAGTTATACAACCTTCCACCCTGTTGTCTGGTGCCAAACCAACTCTTACCGTACACAAAATTCTGCACTGGCTGCCAACACCCCAGAAACAAACTCCAAAGCATTACTTTTAAGTAACAAAGAGAAGGAAAACTACAGTAACAGAAAGCCATGGAGTGGAGCAAAAGAAGTGCTTGCAGATACCAACTAAAGAAATCACACTTGCCTCTACAGCTCATTAACCACATCGCCTTACATAAAGGCCTCATTTTCAATTATTTCTATGTATTTTTTTTTTATTTTTATTTTTTTCCTGAAGCCCGATGAGTCATTTGCTGTTCTGTTCTCAGTCTGTCCGGTGCCACCCACGCAGTCGCATTAAGACCCCGACTCCAAACACCAAACAGGTGGCGGAGAACATTAGGTGGCTGTGGATCACATAGCTGAACAAATAGCAGAGCGCATTTAAATTACATAAGAATATGGACAATGAAGCGACAGAACGTAGGGCAGCAGAGTTAGAGGGTGAAGTAGTCTTTGTCTGCCTCTGTGTGTGTATATGTGTGTAAAGATTTGTGAACATGTGCAAAGGTGTATCTGTTTCAGAAACCTCTGTCTGCGTTCTCATTGTTACACTTTGCTTCAGTTAGTGCGTGCTTTTTTTGTTTGTGTGCACTTGGAGGCTGGGTAGTTGATTGGGTCATACTGTATGTGTGTGTCTGTGTCCATGCATGGGGCTGTAAATAGCCAGGGTAGCTGTAATCCCACTATAATGCTATGAGTTCCTTGAGGGTTCAGATATCCAGATGGCCAACGCTTTACTGCCAACACATAAAGCAATATTAAACACACACACACACACACACAAGCCAGTGGGACAAAACCTCTAAAGGCCTTATTTCAGGCCCGGGCCACGGGTACCGCATCAGCCCGCTGGCAGTGCCCGTCTTCTGGGTAAAAGTCCAGGCCCAGACAGCCTGGATGTCAGCAGCTGCTGGGTCTTACGCATGCCAGCTGAAGACTGCTGGGAGGCTGGCTGTGTGCGTGTCTGTCTGTGTGTGTGTGTGTGTGTGTGTGTCTGTGTGTTGGTATGTTTGCCCTCAGCTCATGTGAGAACTCTCCTACCTTTGGGCACCGAATGCTCTGATCAGCACTTGTGAGAGTTTGGGAGATTTGTACCAAGTTGCAAAGTTGTCTACTTGAAACATATTGCAGCTGGCTCAAACAAAAGCTTGTTGTTAGCCAAGAACAAAAAAAAAAAAGAAGTTCAAAGAGTGTGTATGTGTGTCTGCGTTTGTGTGTGAGTGTGTTTGCGTCGACAGATGTCGAGTACACGCTGGTCCCTTGTGTAAGAGGCTGTGAGATTCTGTCTTACCTGAGGCTGCCGTGCAGCTGTCCTGAGCTGATCGCTGTCCCTTCCACAGACACCGAGTGTGTGTGGACGGGTGTGTGTGTGTGTGTGTGTGTGTGTGTGGGCCAAGCACTCAGTACTCTGCTCTGTTCTAACTGTAATAAGGAGCTGGTGTGGAGATGATGCTTTTCATTGTCTTAAACCACGTCCGTTCTTTTTTTTTATCAGTAAAATCTGCTTTTATTCAACTTTGGTTTTATTTGCACAGTTTTTGATATTAAAATTAAGATTCAAGGCCACACAGTTATCCAGTAAAGACACCTGTGCATTGACCTGAGAATGCATATTAATAAAGTTTATCCACCAACAGAAATGGTACAGAAATATGACTAGGATGTTCCCATCTTGGTCACATTTCCATTCTCTTCAATGAAAAATCATTGAAAATCCACAATTAATTAGAATGATTTTATTCAGTTCAGTTATTTGTGATTTTTTTTTTCTGATTGTGCTAATGTGCTTAGTATAAACTTTGAGTTTACCCATTAAGAGGTACCTTTTTTATCTTTTTCAAGCCTTTATTTAACCAGGTTTGTCACACTGAGATCAAAAAATCTCTTTTACGAGGGAGACCCGGCCAAGAATGGCAGCAACACAGTTTCATCAAGAATTAGCATAAAATCGCAGAGTTGCAAAACGCAGAAATGCCTCAGGTAAAACATTTGCACACAGCCAAACTGGACTCAACTGATTTCACCATCTTTTTAAAGTTGTTCAGGGATACTGAGTTTTAAAGTTGGAGGTTGGACTGTAGGTTGTTCCAGAAAACCTAAAAGCTGTCTTTCCCAGTTCAGTTCGTACCTCAGGGAACCGCGAATTGCTGTATATCCTTAGAAGGGAGTCTGTATTTTCAACATTTCAAGCTTAAAAGAGAGGATAAATGTGCAGGAATCACGCCAAGAATGGATTTGTAAATAAAAACATACCAACTGACTAAGGCGACGTGGACATAGGAAGGGATAATGACGGTACCAGCCTTATTAGAGAGGGAGAAAGGTACAATCAAGTCAGACTGAAGGAAAGAAAAAAGAATACATAAGAGGGTTGGTGTCGTCTCGAGCTCTACCTCGACACCTTCCTGCAAAAAAAAAAAAAAAACAGCATGATAATATTTTTTCTTTTTTTTTTTTTAAAAGGGGCTAAAAAGCTACATGCCTTTGGATTTACAGCCGAGCTATCAGTAGCCACGAGCTCCAGCGCGAGACGCCGTGACAGGTGTACGTTTCAGCAACTTAAACAGGGCGGATTAAGCCACTAGTGGCTCCTCTTCATATGCATTCCTTATGGGAGTTAAGGCCATTTGAAATGCAGGGCCAAAGGCAAGATTACCGGCTCATAGGCCCATGGAGAGAGGTGTGCTGCAACTAAAAGCCTGGATTTGAATAATTGTGGCAGGGCTTAGTGCCCGGAATCAGCACAGAACAGAACCAATGGATTATTACACACACCGACACACACACACACACACCGACACACACCAACTTTGGAAGGCTTTGACTTGTCTGACTCAATAACTCACAGTATCGCCGTGTGTGTGTGTTTGTGTGTGTGTAAATGTGTTGTTGTTAAGGGGTTGGTTTGTGTCATATCTGTCTCCATGCCATAATGTAAACACATGTGACTGATGTTCTGCTCCTCTGCTGTTTATTATCCACATCCAGCGTGTAGGGGTGTGTGTGTGTGTGCGCATGTGTGTGTGTGTGCGTTTGACAGATCGTACTCGTACAAGCCTGAACTTGCGTTTGCATGTGTGCGTCTGCGGTGTGAGTGCAGATGTGTGTATAAACAAGTGTGCACTCATAGAGGGAATGGCTGTATTTGTGCACATTTGCTCCTGCAAGTGTGTGCGCGAATGTGTGTTTATATATGTGTGTGTGTGTGTGAACGCCGCCACCTAAACACAGCAGAGTCACTGTTCCAGCTCCGTGCATTTTGACACTGGTTGAAGGCTTAGCGGCGCTCGAGGTGCCAGACAGACCGACAGACGAACAGAGGGAGGGAGAAGCCGAGGAGCTGCAAGGAAAAGAAACAAGAAAAAAAAAGGGGTGGCAAGAATGGATAATGAAGGGAATGATGAGAGGTGGTCCCATATGAGTTTTGGAGGGGAGTGAGTGAGGGGAGAGGTTCAATGTATTCAACCTGTTATAAAAGGGAGAGGGAGAGGGAGCTGGGCGACAGGTAGCTATGAAAGGGTGGGTTTCACTTCTGGGATGTGGAAGGGAGGGGCAGAGGGAAACAGAGTTACACTGATTTGGCACATACCTTTGTCCAAAGTGTCTTTTTTTTATTTTTTTACACTATGTAAACAATGGCCAGTATCTTCAAGTGTGTGGTTATTTTTCCCTGAGTATGCACCGTGCATTGCAAACACATAACTAACAATAACAGAATATATATTTTAAGATATCTGCGGACACTTCCACCGCTGTGGGTTGATTTAGTTCACATTTTCACTGTTTCATCTTGCACACGGCCATCTGTAAGTTCTCATGGAGCGACAGCCTCCTAAAACCCAAATTAGTCATCACGAGTGATCGCTAATCCCGGTTAACGCGCTTGTGGCTGCTGCAGAGTTTAGCGAGCACCACTCGGCTGTTTTGCAGTTAAGCGCTGATGGACAGATGAGGGATCGCCGGCATTTTTTTCTGACATTTAGAGAGAGCCTCCGTCAGCTTTCAGAAATCGTGACAGCCAGGGCCCCAGCAGCTGAAGGGCCCGGTGTTTCCGGGAGAGTGCACCTCCCAGCTTGGACGCGTGGCCTGAAAAACTACTTCTGCATTTGTAGGAGCCAGGTAGAGACGGTATCTCCTCAACATCTCTAACATCTATTGCGTTTTGAGTCTCATGCCGTGAAGCTGACATTCTCTAATTCTGCGTGACACTTTACCTCGGCTAAATCTTTATTTGCAGAGCGTGTGTCCTTGGAACCCTTCAGTATATGCCCTAATATTCAATTAGGGTTAAGAGGCAGATATTTTGGCATGCTATAGGGGAGAGGTCTAACTCATCACATTAAACTGCGTTGCATTCGGGTGATCTTTGCAATTCTACGGCCCACGCTGTCCTACCGCCGTGACTTATTGGTGCTCTTAAAGGAACTGAGGCTTCATTAAAGATATTTGTTTCAATGAACCATATGTCCCAATTGTAAAGTATTCCCTCAGTTACTATTTGACGAATAATGCATCACCTTAATTGGTGATTGCTGTAATGGCTATTGCTGCCTCCATTAGACAGCAACGGTGAAGAAATGGCAGAGAACAAGGAGGAAAATAATGAAACAAAGACACAGCAGTTAGCGTTTGCCCTCTTAACCCGTGAGCCAAAGGTTAGGGCTGTTAAAACACAACAATTTTATTATACATCACTTTATTTCGCTTTTAATAGTAATAAAATTAACAGCCAGGCAATGTCCTGTCTTCACCTACTGTCTGTACTGATAGCGATGGTGCACTGATCCTATATGATATAAGCTAATATCTTTTACAAATGTATTACTGAAAGAAATTTAAATTCAAATCATCTGTTAGTCAATCCCAATAAACTTCAGCTTTCAACATCTCACCAACCTCCTCTCTAAACTCATAGTTCACCATATTTTTGTCAACACATATTATTTTTAAATTGTTTATATTGCTAATTGCAGTGCAGGTTTCTGTATCAGTATAAGTTTACACCCCGCGCTGGGCATAACAAGGAAAATACTGTATGAAAACTGCACGCACCCGATTTCCAGACACTTAATATGGAAGGACCTGGATAGCGATGAAAGAAAGAAACACTCATACCTTGGACTCCTCGGGCCCCTCAGGCCCCTGGGCCTGTGCCAAGACAAACCTTTTTATAGTCCATTCATGACCATAAAGACTCAAAAGATTTGTTTTCTGACAAAATACTAGAATAACGCATTTACTCTGAAAAATGACGACATCAAACTTCACATTAAATCTGTTTTGATCTGAACTTTCAGATAATTTAGGTCTTTAATTTGACAAAATCATCGGTTATAACTGCATCTCAAGTTTCATATCAGTAGCTGTATTTATTTTATTCCGTCTGCAGGAATGTTGGCCCTACTTAACCGATCTAGACCATTCTTGAATCTGAATCTGAAGTCAGATGTGACAGAGGTGACATACTAGGAGCAGAAAGCAATACAATAACTATTGCAAATAATCCATTTAAGATGGAAACGTGAACACGTGTACTAGGGGGCAAAGAAAAAAAGGGCAAGAGAAACTGTTAGGAAGTCAATTTAATGTGTCAATGATCAAATCCCACCCAGGCGGACCCGAGTGCACTGAGACCCCAGAACCCCAACATATGCAGAACAGCAGAGTGTGTCCTCACTTTTTAAATGGTGTGAGCGACACTTTGAATAGAGGCAGCATCAACACCTGCTGCCGCAACCCGACCGAGGAGAGTTGGAGAGGCAAGAGGGCAAACACCAATCGTAACACCCCGCAGCTGTTCTGACACACCTCTGTCTGTACATGTACACACACAGACACAGAGACATGCAAATAAAGCAACAAAATATGTATTTTAGCTGATCCAAAATTTTGCATAACATAAATCTGTTGCAGTCGTAACAGGCCTGTAACACAGACACCGCCAATGGGTAATGGGTATTTTTGTTCAATCGATTCATCCTAAACTTTCAACATCACATTTTTTACTCAAAAATGTTTTCTACAAGCCTCTTTACAAGGGCAGTCCTTGTCCAATTCTAAAGTCTATGGATAAAGGTTATTGTACCCAGAAGGCGCTTCTAGGTACACTCCCTAAATGTGGTTGTTTGTCTCTTTAATTTAACCTGTATTATTTTATAGTGATGTAATAGATCCACTCATCCATACCATGCAGTTGGCTCTACCTGTTTTTCCTCCATAGTGTTGTGCTGAAATCAAAGTAGCAGAGGCTGAATTGCTGGATCTCACATTTCTCCTAATGCAAGAGTTAGGGTTAGGGTTAGGGTTTTACCGTTTTCATAACTGTAATACGTGTTTTGTTTTTATATGAGTGGCTAGTTATTATTTAGGTAATGCTACTAACTTCTTGCCTTCTTACGTCACAGTTTATGGTTTTAACTCATGTTAATTTCCTCCTCATCAATGGACCCATCTCATCTTCATCATGTCTGCTCTGTATGTCAGACTGCATAAACTTTTGCAAGATGGCTTGATGTCTTTATTTTCATCAGATCTATAACACAAATCTGCAGAATTGCCTTCGATTGCTGGTGATTCTATTGTGGAAAGACGGTCTGAGCAGCATGTACACCTGATGTAAATAGAGGCGGCTGAAGAATCAAGTGTGTATCCTATATTCTTTTATTTGGACAAGGGTCAAAGGTAGCTAAACTCACGTCTGTCCGAGTTGACGGCAGCCCCGAGCCCCCCTACTATCTACAACAGTACAATAATAGCATCACAAATAGTCACAGCTATTGGCTATGTGCCGCCTTTCTCTGACACCCTCTGAGTCACTGAAGACAATGCATTACAGTCAGGTAAATTCATAAAAGCCGGAATAATACCGAACAGCAATAAGTGAAAGAAAGTGACATGGTTTGAGATTGAAATGAGATGAGGAAGATGGGCAAAATCATTCATTTCCTACCCTGGCAGATGAGCTCGAGGGGATCTTTGATGAGAAGGGCTATTTCAATTCTACAATGGGAGACATGGAGACTTGCGCCTATTGTGTGAAGTATGAGGAGCGCCGTCCGCCCTCCAAAAAGGGACATCTTTTATTAAGGTGTGACTGTGCCGTCCCTCTTCTTATTTTGGAGAGGATGATGGCGCGGTCCTCTTTCTCATCTTTCCACTGGACCCTGTCTTTTTCACAGGTCCCCAGACGGAGTCATGTAAATCTATCAAGTCATCTGAGAGAAGCACAGGCTTTGGGTGTGATAATGACTTACAGAAGACTACCAATGGGGAGAGGATGTGCCCGACACACACATGCACGCACATGAACACACACTGATATGGCATCCACACCTCTCTACTCCAAGCTGGCTGAGCAATCTCCACACTCATCTTGTCCCTAACCCCCCACATACTGTGCCAGCTGCAGATTGAGGTGGCAGCGCCCGTCATAATGTGGTAGAAGAGGGAGGGGGGGCTGTTGGAGGGCATTGCCAGTCCTGCTGCAAGTCCGGGTACCCAGCCTGAGCTCCAGGTCTCAGTGGGTAGCTACAGGGAATGGGCCAGCCAGGGTGGTAATAGAGTAAATAACTCAAATGAGGCAGAGTGTGAATTACTTCTCTGATGGGCTGGAGGGGTCCCCGCTGTGAATCTGACCAGGGGGTCCAGCTCGGATGAGCCTCAAAAATGTGGGGAAATGGGTCCAGGATGTGGCAAGGTAGCAGGGGGTGGTATGTCAGCAGGGATGGGGTGTGTGAGAATGTTTAATACAGGTGATGATGGAGGGGAAAAATTGCTCGAGGCAACTGTGCCGCTGCAGGTTTGGACGAACCTCAGCAGCCCAAGGGATGGACAGTTGGGGAAAAAAAGAAAAAGAAAAGAAAGAACTACTCCGATGGAGTCTGTCCTAAATATTAACTTGTTGGAGTTTGTCGGCTTATTCCGAGCGCTCATTTGTATTTAATGCTTATTCAAATAAACTCACTTTCCTTGGACATGCAGTCTGCTAAAAGATACCTTATAGAACATGGACCGTATGTAGATATTTTGAGCAGAACTTGTAGCCCCGTGGAGCCCAGATACCGAGCACAAAAGAAACTTCAATGCCAAGGGATGATTGAAAACCGCTTCAAAAATGAACCTGCAACCTTGGGCTTCAAAGGGAAGCATATTGCGCGAACTAATACAACCAGGAAAATATATGAATACATTTTCCTTCATTAGGTGACCTCGAACTAGGTTACTTGGTCATTTCTATTCTGTGCCGACCCTCAAGTTCACAGACGCCTCAGAGCCACTGACGGGCAAACAAAGACTTCAATGGCAGTCCCTCAGTGTAGGAAGACTCTACTTATCATTTCAAAGGGACAGCCCCTTTCACCCTACCAACTGTATACCAATGGACAGGGTGCACTTGCAGAACAAAAAAGGTCCAGTTGGAAACTCAGGTCCCGCCGTTTGAAACATGGAACATATGTCATCTGTTTGCATTGTTTTTCGGCGTGAGGAGTGTCACAAGTTTAGTGGGCAGTGGTTTACCTGCTTGTGATCTTGTCCTGACCTTCAGGATTATCCATAATGCATTGCAGCCGGTTTGTAAAAATGTATGAAAGTTAAATCAGGCTAAAGTTGTTGGCCTGTCTGGCGGTAGCGGCGGCGGCGGAAGCGGCAGCAGCAGCAGCAGCAGCACACCTTTGACGGGCAAATCTGGAAATATTACGAAAAGAAAGTCTGCATGTGAGTTTAGGGATGACGGAGGCGACAGCATTTAGAAAGAAATATTGCTCTGATCTTGCAGAAAACAACTTGCCAGACACTGCAGGCTGACCTTACCCTTCATCTTTCATTCTGACTTTCCTCCCAATAGTGGACCCCTCTGACGCAGTGCACAGAAGTTTTGTCTACAGCAGAAACTTTCCCCTCACAGTAGAATAGAGACCCAGGGGAGGAAGGGAAAAAAAAGATTACGTGGTGTTTTAGCGGGACAGATGTATGCGGATTCAGTTGTTAAAGTTCTAACAGTGAAGGCTTCCCTGCCTAGCTGTTAGATCCGTTTCCTCCAGGTCCCAAATTGAATGTAGGCTACGATATTGGAAGTTTGCTTAAATAGAGCTCAGCTGGTGGTTGCAAAGCCTCCAGTAAGAGAGCGTTCTACTGAGGGAATATATTTCTTTGTTTGGTTGGATTTCAGGTGGATAGGCGCTAAGCCATGTAGTGTGCAGGTATATCCGGAAGATATGAGATTCATAAAGTCCCAGTTGATGTGGGCTGCCGTGTCAGGTTTTCCTCTGTGCGGATGTGTGCGTGTGTATCGGTGTGAGCGCGCGCGAGTACAACTGCGTGTTGAATTTGAATGGGGCGAGCGGAGTAGTATCATGCTAATTCTCTCTTGTACACAAACAAGAAGGAGGACATGTTCGTGCAAGGTGTGATTTGTGGGCGTTGGGGGCTTGGGAAGAGATGAAGAGGGAGGTGAAATGAAAATTACTCCATTGGACAAACTGCATTCATTTCATCTGCAACACTTTTATCAAGACTACAATTTTCAGAAAGTAAGAAAGAAAGTGGCAAGGTGGACCTAAAGAAAACAATGACTCCTTGGATAGTATGAGGCCATGAATGTTGTCATAGTTTCTATGCGATCCTTGGACACTATCCAAGTTGCAAGTTCAAAGTTATTTTTGCAGCTCCTACTAACAGGTATTGAGCTATTGAATTAAAACACTTTAGGAACAACTCAACAAAACAGGAAGAACAGCACAAGGTGTTGACCTGTCCTCCAAATTCACTAGATCCCAAACTGATCAAGTATATCAGTTGATATACACACACACACTAACAACATTCTGTTGCCAGACACCACAGGACACCCTCAGAAGGCCCATGTCCATTCTCTGATGAGTCACCACAAGGGAGACCTACACAATATTAGGTCATAATGTTATGCCTGATCGGTGTATATTAAGCATACTTTACCTACATTTATGTCACTCATTTGAGTGACCCGGCCCTTTGTATATGTTTCCATATGTGATACCCCTGTCCTACATTTACTAGGTCCACTTAAAAACACAGATTATTGGACGTATTTATGGTCTCTGCTTTTTTATTTGTATTCATGCTCACTACAATCCAGCAATGCAGAGCAAATACTTAGAGTTTTGTTCAAGTTCTGCAGTTACATAGCATCTTTTGTTGTTGTTAATGTCTGTGTGGATGTATAGACGTTTATACCTGACGGTAGGTTCAGAAGTGAAATGAAATAAACCGACGGACCAAGCTGAGGGGAAAGAAACCTTCTTTATTCTTGCAGTGGGGTCTTTGTCAGAGTAAAAAGTGGTGAAGAAGTGCAAAGTTCTTCCAGCTGACAGGACTGATGTGAAAAAAAAGGACATTCGACAAGGACACCGGTAAACAATCAGCCTCAGTGTTTTTTTTTTTTGATAGATCAAGGGGTCAGGTGTGGACTGTATTTACCTTCCTGCACACCCAGGAAATGGCTGCCGCTCTAATGTAATTACAGTTGTTTGTCTGACGTTGTATCTGTGAATGTTTGTTTGTCACCTGTGCTTCTTTCCATCCAAGCCAACGGCAAATACCCTCTGCTTAATGGTGATTGAAATATGGGTGCTGCCTGTCTCGGAAACCACTTAATGTCAACATGTCAGAGGTATCAGGGGGGAACTAAGTCCAAAACTACTGGACTGTCAAATCATAAACGCCATGGGGAACAGATTTCTCAGGGATCTGCAAGCGATGAAAAGAATCAGCAGAGGTTTTGACAGGGATTTCATTTGGCATCGCTCATGTCTCCAAATTAATCCCGCCACAAAATTATGGTTTCCTTTCATCCCCAAAGTCCCATTTCCATGGCTACAGTGTAGGGGAATCTTGGGGAGGGTGGGGATGTGTGTGTGGGGAGGGGGGTCGGAAGTAAAAAGAGGGGCAAGAGAAAGGAGAGGCGCGTTGTTCGTCTTTGATTTGATTCAACGTTTCAACTTAGACAAGAAAAAAAAGGCGGCGGTATCTAATCTGAACAAAGAGAAAATTACATTTTTAACAGAGGTTTTATTGTTTTATGCAGGAGGGGGGAACAGGGAGAGAAGAGTTACTCTGACAAAGAGATTCATTGGCTGTCTCGTAATTAAGCTACAAGTAAAGACATTTTAATTACTTCTGTTTTTTTTTCTGTCTCTTTCTGCCTCTGATGAAGATGGTGCAGCACTGCGCAGGGAAACGGACCATTAACTATCTGGAAAAGCAGACAGAGGCTGAGTAAAGCACATTTTCACTCACCCCTTAGCAACTGTGCATATATTCTAAATATTCTGAGGACGCTTTTGAAAGCATAAACCATTGTGTTTCACCTTTATTTGTTTTAAAGGTTGTCAGCATCCGGTGTTTTAGAGCAAATCTCGTCAAAAGAGTCACAACGGCGGTCGGTAGGACAAAAATCCCTTTTTCTGAACACGCTGGTAGACGTCCAAAAAACCTTCCCAAGAATCCGCGGTTCACTTTGTCGCCATAATGAGGTCACAAAACCAACAATGGTTTGTCAGAGAGCACTAGAGCGACTGCTGCTGCTGGAGACAGTTGACTCAAACTGACCAGAGAGAGGGAAGCCAAACGATTATTTACCGGATGGAGCTGAGAACCAAAAAGCTGGACCAGATCATAGACAAGATTCTGGCCACTGGACAACTGTACTGAAAAATTATTATACAAGCTCGTGATGTGTTTCCTATTAGCAGCTCCGTGATAATCTTTGCAGGCGTCAAGACCAAGAGATGTACAAATCTGCTGAAACTGACGGAGAGGTAGACTGTAGTATATTTCCTGTAATTGTGCAAGCTGTTGTTATTTTCAGTCGGGCGTCTCTTTGGGTCACTCAGGTGCAGTGTTGGGTTCCTACTAACCCTTAACCGCCTAAACCCTAATCCAAACTGTGATTGACCTCACAGGAGCTAAGCGTCAACACAGCTAGGACATCCATTGCCTTCTGGCACCTGCGTAACATCATCAGAATTTGGGACATCCTGTCTCAGAGCGATGCTGAAAAACTAGTTCATGCATTTGTGTCTTCGTTATTGTATTTCATGACTCTCTGGCTGTCCAAATTGCTCTTAGGCTCCAAGTTTCTCAAGCTTACTACCTGTTAAGAGTATTTCCTTCCCATCATCTCCTTAGTGCTTGCTCTAGGGTTTATTTTGGGTTCTGTAAAGCGTCTTGAGAAAGTTTGTATTGTTATTGATGCTATTTAAATTAAATGGATTTTGAGAATGAGTTTGAATACACCTTCTGGAGCTACTTGGACACTTCATCAGTGACGACCCCGAGGTCATAGGATATTTAATCTTTAATCTTCATATACTTTCGCGCTGGGCGACCCAGCTTGGGATGATCAGTCCCCGGGATGGTGTCCAAGTGGCTTGTTGCTCTACGGATCCCCCTTACGGATCCACAGCCACCGCAAGACCCTCTCCACGATCTCCAGGATGTTTTTCTGATGGCTCTCTTCAACTGCAGTCCTTTCACTCCAAGGTGTTTGAGGGTTTGGAAGAGTGAATGGCCAGCGAAGCCTCGGCACCCGACTGGCCCTCCAGCCGTTGTTGTGGCACCCCGTTCTGAGCTCTGGCCCTCTTACTCTCGTGGACCTTCAATCCGGTCTTCCCAGGGGACAGTCGGTTCCAGGATAACCACTTGTTTGGTGGACTCCGATGTTAATACCACGCCTGGGCGGAGAGAAGTCGTTGTGATGTTGGCTGGGAACTTGAACTTTCTTCCGAGGTCAACTTGCAGCTGCCGGTCACTTCCAAACGAAATATTTATGTCTTTTCCAGTTTGTATTATTGATGTGCGTTCCCGTCTCTGGGCTCATTAATGGGACGCTGAAAGACTGATTTAATCCATAGTTTCTGTCACCCCTGCTCTCTGTCTCTCTCTCTATTAATCCTCACTAAAGTACTTCTATCCTTCACTACCAGATGTGTGGACAAAGTGATGATCTCACTCCACTTTCTCTTTTTTTGTCTGCCCCAGTCTCTCTGTTTTGTAACAGCATGTCATATTGCCATCACCATGATAGTGACTTCAAATGCAGCATTATTCAATTGCTGAAGAGTTATTTTTTTCTCTCCTGGTTTCTGCCATGCTGCAGAGGCCCTGCCAAAGAAGACAAATGAAAACCGGAAGGAATCAGTGAAGGAGACTGTGATGCATACTAATGACACCATTCAACACACTCTTGACATGTTGACTGCCCAGCTAGCTTCCTTTTGACACCAAACCAGTGCCCCGCTCCGACCTCTGCCATCCCTCCATGCCTCCATCTCTCCATCCGCTTTGATTTTATTATTTCCACCATCTTTCCTTCTTATTCCCTTTAACTCTTCTGCTAAACACAATTAGACTAATTTTGGTTGTGCATTATTTACCCCAAATCCCAAGCTCCGCCGGCGATGAGTTTGCTCGTGCTGTGTCTCACCGCACGGGAGAGTGTGTGTGCATGTGTGCGTGCACGTGTGTGCAAGTGTGTGCACGTGCATATGAGTGGGTGGCGCTCCCCTCAGTGTAGCCGCTCTTTTTCCCTGGCATTGAACTTGACCCCGTGCGACCCCTCTATAATGAGTGAACTGAAAACATCTCCCCTCGGAATGCCGTGCGTGGAGTGAGGAGGCCTTCGCTGCCTCTGCTCTGTGTGTGTGTGTGTGTGTGTGTGTGGGTGTGTGTGTGTGTGTGTGTGTGTGTGTTTGTGTTCTCTCTGAACAAATAAAGAGCCAGCGTCCACCTTCTTCATCCTACCTGTAAATACTGAGCACACATCTCCTGACAAAAGCGCGTGTTTGCACAGGCACAACAAACAGGAAAACGACAGCTAGTTCCCACTATTGTAGACAAAAAATAAATAAATAATAGAATTTTTTTCTTTTTAACTTTTAACTGTAGTGTATGAAATGGTATATGTTAGAGGGTATTTGTTTAGGGTATTTTCCTTATTTTCACCATTACCGTATATTTATCTGACAGCTACTGCTGACCTTAAACATGATGCATTATTATTTTTATTTTATGTAAAAATTGAAGCCTCAAATCATCAGTAAATGTTTAATTTATTAATAACAAATAGGAAAATAAAAATTCATTTGCATTTGTACAGACAATGAATATACAGGTACTGTATCTGAGCCTAAATATGACTGTATTTAATTTTTATTTTTTATATTATTAAATTTGGAATTTGGAATTGTATTTGAATACATGTGGTAATGCGTAAGTTAATTTATATCATACTAAATGGTTTCATTTCATAGAAAAAAAAATGTTGTTAATGTTTGTCTTGCCTAAAAAAGTTATAGACAATTATTATAATATTTTTTGAGATATACATGAGCCTTATATTTCCAGTGACATCTACATTAAACCTAAGAGAAACTACGTGGAAAAATGAAACTTTAGCTTTCAGCGTGAGGCCAAATATCATATTTGTTGCTATAGCAGGGCTGAATTTGGTCCATGGTCATCATTTGTTCTCACCGGCTGAACAATCGCTGGCGTTACTTCCACAAGGACAAAAGTTCTTCCCACAATCATCTGTAATAATAAAAAAAAAAAGATGCAGTTTGCCCATACAGTTGATGCAGTTTCTGTTTCTGTTTCTTTTTAACATTGCCTTTATTTTACAGTTTATACTTTATATTGTGTGGCATTCATTGAGGACAGTGAACGGAGAATTTCATTGGACAGGGAAACATGTTGCCTTACTCTGCATATGACAAATAAAACTTTGAATCTTGACTAATTTTCACAGGTAGTTTAACATATAAACATATAAACCACATGCCACTTCTTGGACATTTAACTCGTCTGCGTTACAGTGCTCTGTCAACTCTAAACCTTTTAGTGCATCAGGACTATGGCCAGGTGCACGCTGGTCTGCTCTGTGTCTGCTGTTATCACTAATTAATTCAGTAATTATGTTAAAATTATATTGTATGTTGTGAAAAGAAACTATTTATGTTTGCATTTAGAATGCATCCGTCTAATAAGGCTTCCAGGTGGAGTGCACTCGTGTCCGATTAACTGATCTCGAGTTGACTTGCAGATATGATTTTTTATTAGTTGAAGAGCTGCAGAGTCCCTACAGAGGACATTACCTTAGGTCCCTAAGTATATTCCTCTGTACTTTTACATTTTGTTAACAATTTAAATGCAGGACTGTTATGGTATACTAGTGCATTGTAGAGGAGTTGCTGTTTATTATAGCAGTGGCTTTTTATTTGGGGGGGTGGGTATAGAGGAAGATGCTTCTTTTGATCACACACTACTATACGCACATATGGACCTAAATGTAGAGGTTGTTTGTGCGTGTGTGTGTGTGTGTGTGAGAGAGAGAGATGGCGGCCAGTGAACTTGACGGAGTGTGACGTTGAGCTGTGTTTGATCTTAATCTTGATCTCCCATCCGTTGATGCTGTCACCATCCATCACACACACCACACACACACACACACATACATGCAAACTCACATGTCAGGGGGAGGGGCTAGTGACAGCATGCTGAGGGGAGGGGAGGGGGGGGCTCATGAATAATAAAAAAGAAATAGAGAGAGGTCCAGGTAGGGTGGCGCGCACACACACACACACACCCATACGCACATCCCCCATATAACCTCGCCCCCGTGCTGCCCTCGCCCTCCTCCCCCCTGCAGCCTCCATGTTTATGCATGGCACCCTGTTTCATATGTATCGGCCGCATCATTCCCCCTGTTGTCACGGGAACTGATGACACAGGCTGCATTAAGAATGATGACCCGCCTACAGATTACTGCGCTGTTGTTACACACAAACACACATTCTGGCAGGCAGAGACAAAAAAAATACAGAAACACACCAGATACAAGCGCACACACACACACACACACACACATACACACTCAGTGACTGAAGCTGAAAACATTTCCCAGTGGGACCTGATAGCACCAGCACGCCATCAAAAATGTAGCAAATAAATATATATATATATATATATATATATATATATACTAAAGACAGTGGCCAGTCACACGAACACACACACACAACCCTGCACTGACCTCAACCAGAGAAACGTGAGAAAACCCTAGGCTTACTGACAGATGCAAAATAAAGATACATTTATAGTGGCTGAAGTGTGCAATGAAGCTAAGATCACTTGTGATCCTGCTCCGGTTCTGCCTTCACTTCAAAGAACTGCACATGGGAGCAAGAAATATGAAATAAATATATGAAAAAACAAATGATTTTGGTGGATGTTCAGTCAATCCAGTGATCCAATTCTGCAAGAATAAATTCAAGTCAGTATCAGTACAGTCTAAAGTAAGACCCTCACTCTGGAGCCTATCCCAGCTGTCATTGGGGTGAAGGGCAGGTCCACAGGTCCCATATGGTCTAGCGGTTAGGATTCCTGGTTTTCACCCAGGCGGCCCGGGTTCGATTCCCGGTATGGGAACAACTGTTTTAAACAATTTCCTTGAAGGATTAATAAAGTATTCTGATTCTGATTTACCCTGGACAGGTCTCCAGTCTATCACAGGGCTAACACAGAGAGACAGACAACCATTCACATTCACACCTACAGACAATTTAGAATCACCAGTGAACCTAACCAGCATGTCTTTGGACGGTGGGAGGAAGCTGGAGAACCTGGAGAGAACCCACGCAGACACAGGGAGAACAGTGGATTCGACACCACCGCTACCGCCGCACAACGTAGAAAGTTACTGACTGAAATAGAAAATACTGAGGAGGAGGAGCAGGGAGCAGGGAAACGTGTTCCAAAAACTATTTTATTTTGAAAAGCAACATTTAACAAAGTGGCTTTAAAAGCTGCAAAATTGGATTTCGGAGTAACTAACCGCCAATTAAATGTGTAGAACGACGGCACCGCGGACGGTCGCCTCGGTACTGTGCTCTCTAGTACTTGTTGCTGTTTTACATATATCTGCTCTTATCCTTTATGTTTCGATTTGTTTTTATTTTACGTGTACAGATTGAGTTTTATTTATTTTTTACGCTTATTCAAGTTCTGCGTGTTTTTGTACAGGAGAGCAAAAGTTACCGGAGTTAGATTCCTTGTATGTGCACACAGACTTGGCCAATAAAGCCGATTCTTATTATTTTCAAATCAAACGTAGCAGAAAAGTAGTGCAGGTGTCACAAAAGATTAAAAAAGTATGGAAAAGTTTCCCATAATCTTTTGTTTAGACTTGAACGTGCTGATTTAATTTTGACTTTAGCAAAGGAAAGGTTGTATTGAATGTTAATGAATAAAAGGCACAAAGCTGGTAGTTTAAATGAGTGGTCTGTGAAAGGTGTTAAAATACTCTGAGACCAATGACACTAGTGATGAACATGGTGATGAAGGCATTAACTTCCTGTTTCGGCTCTTACAGCGCTGTAGCAGCAGCACGAATGGGACGGTGAATAAAAATGACAGTTGATAGTCGGTGGCAGTGTTTATAAGATATGAGGCCTGTGTGTGTGCTGCGTACGGCATGGTCCACAGAGACGGCTTCTTTGTTTTTCAGCGAGAGACGTGAAACTGAAATGGGATGTAGAAAAAAAAAGAAAGGTCCTCATTCTGTGTGTCTCTCTTGTCACTCGTCCATATAATGAAGTTTTTCTCCCCTCTTTCACTCTTTTGTAGTCAAAGTGAGAAACGCCAACTGATCCTTCCTCTTTTCTTTTTTTTTACCTCTTTTTTTCTTCCCATTTCAAAAGACGTGTCTGTCGGAAGAAGAGAATACATAATGTATATTACAGACAAGCAGAAATAAAAAAAAAAACAAGACAAGATGAATAATTAATAAGCCGCGATGCATATGTATAAACATTTCCATATCAAATAAATATCATATCTAGTCTTATGACTTCGGTATTTTATGCTTTGAATACTCAATTACTCGTAGGATTGTCTGATCATTTGGAGCGGGACGGTCTCTTATGTGTGATTAAATGACAGTGGGTTTAAAGCAGGAAGGGGGGGGGGGGGTTACAGAGAGGAAAAACAACACTTGGAATGAAAATAATCATTTGAGAGTTCACACCAGATGTTTTACTGGTTCAAGACAAAGTAAGGTACAGTCACACTGCTAAGAACATGGAGCTACCTTTAGTTGAGGTACATTATCATTCAACTTTCACTTCATAGGGGAACGGGCCGTATGAATACAATCCCAAGACTTGAACCTTTAACATCTACGCCTCATAATGCCCTGCTTTATTTCGTGTTCAGTTTAAAGTTTTTACCTTCTGTCTTCGTTCTTCTCCCACCTCTGTGATTCCACTCACCTGTCTTGCTTCGTGTCCTTCGTCTACGTGCTCCTCCCCTCATTGGTCTCACCTGTCTCTCGTTACTCCATCAGGACTTGTGTGTGTGTGTGTGTGTGTGTGAGTGAGTGAGTGTGTATATAACCCTTCCTTTCCCTTTGTACCGTTCAGTTCCTTGTGCTTCCTCATGTTTTGTGTGTTCCTAAGCTCTTGTCTTGGTTTTGGCCTTCGGGTCTTTGGGGGGAGCTGTGCAGCTTGGGACCCAAATTCACCCCTCGCCGTGTCCATGGCTGAGGTGCCCTGAGCAAGCATCTAACCCCCAAATTGCTCCCTGGGCGCAGTCCTTAGAGGCTGCAGCCCACTGCTCCAACTGTACACACTACTATGAGGACTAATGGATGGGTCAAACAGCAGGAACTGAAATTTCTCCACTGCAGGACAATTAAGGGTTATTATTATTTCACCTGTTTGCTTCCTGGTTCTGCCTCCCTCTGTGTCCTGCATTTGGGTCCTGTCTCACCAGAACCTAACAACCGTAGTGGCTGTAAAGCACAACGCCTCAGCTTTCAGAGACCACTGGAATTGCACAAAGTGTGATGTAATTACGGTAATCCAAAGTGTGCCTGCACAAACGTGCCGCCGCCGACACATTTGGTTTTGAATATGCAACATAAAATAGTCAGTTGTGTGGTCACTGGAATTAAAGCAGAGGTGCCTGTCAGGGTTTCACAAATTATAACCTGGAATATTACACAGAAAAAAACCCACACTCAAACTTATAACCACAAAGACAGCAAGCAAGGAAAGCTCTGCAGCAATTTAGATGTTCTCCTCAATCTAGCAACAGACAGCGCAGCATTCAGTGTTCTTTGTCTCCATGTACAAGAAGTTCTCTGCTTGGCTGCAACTGTCTGGGTTTCCCCTGTCACTCCAGTCAGTCAAAGTAAAAGCTTTGTAATATGTTTTGTGTCTGAAAGTCCTCCAGTCCAGTAGAGGGAGTCACCTCTACTGAACTATACCAGAACTAAGACAGACTGTTAGCCCAACGCCAGGATGGCAGACCACGCTGTCGACGGTCTGTCCACTTCCTTGCATGTTGCATGTCTGTCATGTTCCTTTTAAAGCCCATGAGTTAGGAGTGTGAGTGCATGCTACGTAGGGGAGTCGTGAAAAGTGTCTTCCACATCGTAGCCGCTCGTGCGTCCTCGACCGCGAACCCATCTAACACACAACGCGTGAAAAAGCGCACAGTGTTATCTGACCTGAGCTTCTGGGAGTTAGCAGGAAGTGGAAATGTAATCACCGGGCGAGTTATCTGGAGTCCAGAATCCCATCGCTCGGACTCTCCCGACTGCTGGAAGCCAGAGATGTGACTTCCAGACCTTTTCAGCATTTGGCTCCCATTACAGCTAGACAGGTGGGCGCTGGGGGAGGCTTTTCTGTACGCAACCCCCCTCAACCCCACCCCACCCCACTCCTACACTTTTTTTTTCTCTCCACACACATACAAATACTACTGCTCTGTTTTGTCTCTTTTGTCTGATACTGTCTCAGACTCTTTCCAGGCTCTGTCTCACACACAGATCCTGTCTTTTGGACTTTTCTTTTTCACTTCTCTTTTACTTTCTCTCATCACTCTCATCTCGTACACACTCCAGCCTCTCTCTCTCCTGCTAAGTTTAGCCTCGATTGACTCCTTTTTTTTATCTCTAGTTGGCAATTTTTGTTAAAATGTAAAAACTGACCCTCTAAACAACCTTATTCACCTTTGTGCCTTTTTAAAGCTTTTGTCTTTTTGTTTACCTCTGAAACTTCTACACCTATCCCCATTTGGCTTTCTATCAAGGCACACACACACACACACAAAGAAACACACATTGGCGCGATGCCCATACACACATTTGGACCTGGCTGCATGCTTCTCAGTGTCTGGGGCCTTATTGCATGTGTGTGTGTGTGTGTGTGTGTGTTTCTAAGACGGAGTTAAAAATGCAGGATTTGGCAGAACTGAAACTTCATGCTCCACTCTGCTCAACCCCCTGGACCTGCATGAAGACAAGGTTATCATGTTCCCCCATCAGTGCCAGACACACACACCACACCACACACACTCATTCAACTTTCCGTTCCTCTGCCTTCCTCTCGCGCACATACACTTAGGAGTCTTGTGAGTTTGCTGGGTTGTGTATGTGAGCTTTGTGTAGAAGGGGTCAGAATGGGTCGGGGGTGTATGGGGGCGGGGGGGTGTTGGAGACAAAGGATGCTGCAACCCTGCTGCCTTCTGCTGGCTGGCGAGCAGGTCACACACACATGCTTATAATAAGCCATTGGGCCGGTGGGGAAAATTGTGGTACTGGAGCTTATATTCTGTTTAAATGCTGTTATTATCGTCTTATCGTGGCTTCATATGTAACCCAAAAATGGATTAAAACTAAAGGCATGACCATCTATCTATTCCTGCTACTTTGTGGACGAGTCTGACACTATTATTTACGTTTGAACTCAAAACCATCATGAACAAGATGCCTGGAGCGTTTCCCGAAATGCACTGGGTAAGGCGTTAGGGATAAGGGTTACGAGACAAACATCCACGCATTAAGTTCACTTTTGAGTTTTCACATGACCAAACATTCATGCCTTTTGGTTGCAAACAGATGCTAGTGGTTTATTTTTATTATCTGTTTCATTTGAATACTGTAACTGAATCATAAATCCTTTTAGTGTCGCCGTTGTTTTCGCGCCAAATTGGATTTTGCAGCAGCAGCAATGACAAAGACAAATTGTTAATGTTAGAATTTCATAAAGTGCTTTAGTCCTTGTGTAGTGTCAAGTGAGGCCCTCTGTTTACCCCTGAGTATACACAAAGAGAAATAAATACTTCATAATGCGTCCAATAGTATGTATCCACAAGCCAATATTTCCACAGAAAAGAATCAATAATTCTGACACACACTCAACAAAAAGGCGTCATGGACTGAAGTTCGTAGTTCACCCTTTGAGCTCGGAAAGTAGCGTTTGAAAAAACAATCCTTGATGAGGTCCATTTAGTAGATCATATCGCCCTCATTGTTTGGCCTAGCCGTCAATTGCATTAGTTGCTTGATGTTCAAGTTTTCACTTTGCAGAGAGATTGTTTTCTTAACTGAGGTCAAGAATGAACTTTGCACCTCCGCGTTCAAGCCAACTTGGACAAAGAGTTCTCAGCAGAAAGGCCTTGTAGGCTCACTTCAGCTTCAGAAAGGACATGCGAAAAAAGAACATTTGAAGAAAGTGTCAAACTGGCAGCTTGTGAACATTACTGGAGAAAGAAAGACACACAGTTACAGAAACTGCTGCAAAGCTGCAGTGTTCTCAAAACTAGAATGCACTAAGAATTTGCAGAGAGCATCAACAATACCTGCAGGAAAAACTGAAGTGCTCATGAAAATGGTCTCAATTAGATGAAAAGATCTAAGGTGGTATTGGTTTCTCAGCTAGTTCTTGTAAAATGCATGAAACTGCCACTTCTTTCACTATTGTCGGTTAGGAATAGGTACATGGAGTACATGTTGGTGTATGACAGTTGTGATTGTGTCAACAAAGACTGAATAAGCCACCTAAGCCAGTTGTTGGTCTTTAGCAGTCAGAATATAACCATGAACCTAACAGCAGACTTAATAACACTGATCCACAGGTCAGTAACCATTGGAGCTGAAATCAACCAGAAGAACATGATAAAACAAAAGAATACATATATAAAGGAAATAAAAAGCTCAGTTTGGCTGAGATACTTGAAGGAGAGGCTTGTCAGACCTCTAGTCATG
Source organism: Chelon labrosus (assembly GCF_963514085.1). NCBI lineage: Eukaryota > Metazoa > Chordata > Actinopteri > Mugiliformes > Mugilidae > Chelon > Chelon labrosus. The sequence goes on from NC_140348.1 coordinate 25,865,169, forward strand.
GAACACTTCTCTGTCTATGGATTTACTGGAATCAAACAGCATATCCATCTGGAACATCGGAGCGAACCCAACTGGCTGAATTTCTTCATCTGGTTCCCAACAGACGAGATACAACCAGGTTCAGGAGACAAAAACAGTAATACTGTAGTTCTATTGTCTCACTGGTGGCTGGTCTGGGATCTGGGATGTGAACTCAGCTGGACACTGTGTTCTGATCCTTACATTTATTTGACCACTGGATAACCCTAGTTCTCCCTTCTTTCCAAAATGTCCATCCAACACAGCCCGGAGGATCCAGTCAATGAAAGATCACCTTACCTGTCAGAAGTTTATTAGGAATACAGAAAGGCTATGAACTGTGTAGCTCCTTTAGCATAACCCTTTAATGGTGTATACCATTTTTAAGATAACTATAGCAGTATATATACTAGCTATACTGAATTGATCACTAAAGTGTTTCTAGACTAAAATGGGGTCATCAAAGTAATAGAAACAGGTCTGTATAGTACAATACAATTCAATAGTACAAACCACAACCTCCAAATTAAAAACTCTTAGCTTTTTCAGTAATTTTAAGCAAATGCTGAATACCAGGACCTTCACAAAGCTAACATTTAGAGCAGGACTGTTATGTTGTTGTGCATTTGTTTTCTCTTGTGTACCTAATGAACTGGCAAGTCAGCGTGTATGGGCATAAACTGTGAAAACAGTGATTATTGGATTCCATTCAGCAACATGTTCAAAAAACTGGTGTAGAGGTTTAATAGACATAGTGATGGATTAATAATGTAGGATTAATAGCTACATATCCTGGTTTAAGGGTTTGTAAAATCTTAGTTTATATAAAGCATGATTCATTTTAGTGTGTTCCTACTTCACAGTTTACAGTCTTTAGAAGCTGCGGTACATCATTCATCATAAAAGTGAGCTGGACTGTGCGTATATATTTCCAATTACGTCAAATTAATACTCAGATTAATTCAGAATCACGATAAGAACAGTTTTTATAAATTCCAGAGGGGAAATTGTTGTGCAGCCGGCGTACATTTTAAGTCTTCCTCTGTATCTGCAGCTCCTTGTAGATCTTTTCTACGTGTTCCCACATTGTTTCTGTATGTTTTTTTTTTTGGTTTTTTTGAATACATGTGGTGTGATCTTACAACTATAAGATTGTATTTTATTCACACACACACTCTGAGCCACGGTGTAACTGTGGTCTGTGTGTAATGCAGGTGGGTGAGGGGGAGGTAATTAACAATGACATCTCCTGTGCCAGGTCTAATCAGTGCTCTCTTCTCCTCATATGCTATATTTATCTCTCCTCTCCGTCCCTTCTATCATAGTTATTATCACTTCATCTCTGTCCTTATTTACCTCATCTACTCTCTCTTCTACATTCCCTTTACTTCTTTTTTTCCTCCCGTATTCTCTGGAAAGATGTGATTAGGAAGAGATAATGGATCAACAAAGGCTACAGATGTTTTCATTCACAATAGCGTGCTTAGAAATCCAGTTATTCTCTTCTTTAATTCCTTTGAGAGGTGAAGATTGATGGTTTAATCGGGCTTTAGAAAGATTTTTTAATTGGAAAATTATGTTATAACACTAATTTGACAGTTAAGGGTTATATACTTTATTGTATATGGTGCGTGTGTGAGCGCTCTGGGTTAATTACAATATTCCTTTAATTTTGCATTAGCGTAAAGATTGAGTTTTCATTAAGCATCACGGATAGACATGTAGCTGTGTACGTCTATGTTTAAAAGCCAGATACTCCGATCAGCCACAACATTAAAACCACTGACAGGAAAAGTAAATAACTTTTGGCCATCATGTGACATCCAACAAAGGTTCAAATAAGGCAACTGGACTTGTAGAGTTTGGGGAAACCAAACAACCCATCCATAAACGCATGTACCAGCACAGGAGAGCCAGCTCATCAGGAAACGATTCAGCGGTCCACCTCCACCCGAAGGACAAAGGACACTCCTTTGAAGATAACAATGTCCAAATCTTAGCCAGAGAAGACCGATGGTTTGAAAGAGGAGTAAAGGAGAGCCATCTATGTCAGACTGGAAAAAACATCACAAAACAGAGGAGGTGGACTGAGACTGTCCACAAGACTGAGACTGTTTCAATCTTATTCACACCTTGATACTGGAGCCTCTGACGGACAAGGGTTGTTAGAGAACCATTCATAGGAAAGAGGAGGGGGACAAAACAGTCCCCCCTCAACAACAGGTAAGTACCCAGTCGTTAATGGAAATTAGCTGCACCAGTTTCTGGTTGTTAGCATAACAAGCAAGTTTTTTCAGGATGAGTTCCTATTTAAACCTCAGACTTCCCACCAGTCCCCTAGAACTGAGGAAGCTACTCGGATGAGTTGTGAAACGTCTTCTCAAAAAAACTCTACATGTCCAGTTTCCTTTTTTGAACCTTTGTTGGATATACCATGACCTGGATGACTGAGAACCTTCACAGACATCATGTGACAATTCAGTGTTCTGCTGGGAAACTTCTGGACCTGGCATTCATTGGTGTGGATGTTACTTAGACATGCAGCACCCACCTAGACCAGACCTGGCACCCCCACCCCATAGCAATGACACTCCTTGATGGCAGCAGCTGCTTGAAAATGGTTTAGAAACAACTAAAGCAAACAGCACAAGGTGTTGACCTGGACTCCAACTGATCAAGTATCTGTGGGTCACAGTGATCCACAGAGGCCCTTCCCCTCAACCCATAGGACCAAAAGGCCCCCTCACTAGCAACATCCTGTTACCAGACACCACAGGACTCCCTCTGAAGGCCCATGTCCGTTCTCTGATGAGTCACAACTGTTTTGGAGGTGCAAGGGAGACCTAAACAATATTTGGAAGGTGGTTTTAATGTTATGCCTGATCGGTGTATTTGTGGAAGACATCCTTTCCAGTTCCACTGCTGGTACGAAAGGCTGGTAGTATTGGTCTCATGCATAAAGGAAGGCTTTTGAAAGATTGGTTGTGGATTCCCTCTTGCCCGTCGTCAACCCTTCCTTGGACCCATCCAAATGTATAAGGGCCCATGATGCATATCCATCCATACACCTGCTCCACTGTGTCCACCTACACCTGGACACCTGATTGACAGAATCATATTCCTTGATTTCATTTTTTCCTGAACACTGTCAGGTGTCTTGCTGTTAGATTACTATAGATTGGATGGACATCAGGAGAACACAGATTTAGAAATATCCAATCATAGGACTTAAAATTAGGTTACACTGGCTGCTACTGGCTAACATAAACTAAAGTTGACTCAGTTGGATCCAGCAGTAGGTTTTGGTGGGAGTATGTTGAATGTTTTTATTAGTATTTTGGGGGCGCCCTTATAAACCCTTATTGCCTAAGATGTTAAATTCCTGGACTGAAACACTGCACAGGAAACATAAAAAAAAAAAAAGATCTAGATTGTTTCCCTAATTCCAGCCACTTCACCACACTGCACAATTCATAGCCTGTTAGCCACATTAGCCGGCACCAACAGACAGCCCAAAGAAACCCAGCAGAGTCTCAGACCTTTCTCAAGCTGTGAATGGAATAGCTTTGCAATTTGTCCTTGCAGAAAACAGCATTTTGATCTTAATGAATGGCAAATGGCTACCATTACAAGTGAGAGGGATTACTGTGTGTGTGTGTGTGTGTGTGGTGGGGAGGGTTATGGCATATGCCTGTGTGTGTGTGTTTGGCATCTTAGAAGGGTCTGCTCTGATCCTTCATTAACAGGCTCACTGCAGGACCTCTTCATGGGACCCTCAAAGAGATGGGCCATGTTTAGAAGTCATTTTAATCAATGACATACAACACACACACATACACGCACACACACACACACACAAATTCGCACAGAATCATTGCTGCCTCGTGCGTGAGCGTCCTTTCTTTATGTGGCATCAGCTGAACCGAACAAAGCAAACACAAGTACCCATCAGGTGGCGCCTTGCCCATCCTCGTGTGTGTGTTTGTGTGTGTGTGTGTGTGTGCGCATAGGCCCGTGCGCGTGCTAATGACCAGCACGTGCTAATTATTGTCACTATAGGTAGAATGTGTTTCTCTGTGCTCTCGTTCTTCTGGCCCAATCACAGCACAGTATTGACATTTCCCTTAATTGCATTAAACGAAGCTTAGCTTAGATTGGCTGCAACTGGAGAGCCAAACAAAACACACATTCACCGACAGCTGGCCAGCCTGCTAATGGCCCTTATGTGTGTGTTATACTACCACTACTATTACTAGTGCTAATCCTGCTGCAATCAGGGGCCAATGGACTGCTGTACTGAGGACCTTTGCTGATATGAACAAAGCCAGTGCAGTTGGCAGTCAGCTGGCAGACTGCTGCTTCTCAACAGGCAGCAGTGCTTTATACCATCGGTACCCAATATGTTGATTGTGATCAACTGGTAGACCGCAAAGGTAGTACAGGCAGATTGTGTGCCATTCAAAAAAAATAAATAAAATGTTGTAGATGATGGTTTGACAAGCGGCCAGTTTGAGATCTCCTGATGCATGCACAGTCAAATGCACAAGCTGCTGCAAACCTCTGTCAAGCTAAGTAGTTATCCTTCCAATTTAAATCAACTAAGACTGACCTGAGGATGGGAGTCAGCGTTGGCAACTTAGTGACTTTGTCGCTGTATTAAGCGAATATTCAGACCCCTCTAGTGGCACTTTTTCAAAAAAGTGCCAAATCTAGTGACCTTTTCTGGTGTTTTTGGAGACTCTAATGTCAAAGCACGTATTGTTCTTACTCTTCTCAATGAGCAGGGGGGGCTGCCATCCGAAATAGGTGGCATCAGGTTACTCCCAGCATCAGTCAAAGTGGGAATTGTTCACCCCGAGGAAGTGCAACCCTGGCTGCTTTATACCAATGGTCCCCAAAGCTGGGTATGAGCGCCACGGTGATCAATATTAAAAAGAAAACAGAACATTTGGAAACAGGACTTTATTGTCATGGATTTCTTTTCACATTAGTGTTCTTCCACCTCCTGATTTGTGTGTAGTGTGTGGACGTGGCTCAATTTTAATTGTGTGGGATCAAAAGCAATGGAAAATTCTGCTTTGGATCAAAACCACGTAACTCATCGTGTTCCCGCTTTGATTTTCTGACAACACAGCTTTCAGATGAATGCATCAAACAGTCTAACTCTACAAACTGTCAAAAACACCGCTTCTTGTTATCTACATTTAGATCCATGTCTGAGCTACAATACACGTTGCATAAGTGCTCTCTATTGTCAGTGTCTCCTCTCATAACTTGCAGCCTAAATGCATTAATTTCCAGTCCATTCAGTGAGTTGGTAATCTGTAGTGGCTCACTGTAACTGCAGTCAGTTTGATTTCTTTTATATATATATTTAATTTAACCACTCAACCTCCTTTAGGGGTTGTGCACAAATGTTCTATTGTGACAGCAGACTGGGGGGTGGGGGTGGGGGGTACATCTTATGCAGAAATTATGTATTTTACACATTATCCTGTTTGTGTGGGAAAAGGTCTTTAAATTGCATTCTGACAAAAAAAAAAAAAAACAGAGATAAAAATAAAACAAACAAGCAGAAGAGTCAAATTTGAAAATGCACAGTGTAGCAGGAACATTGTCTATCATCCAACCCCAGGACATTTCCTGCCATATCAAAAGGTTTGCTGCGAGCTAGGATTTAGACAAATGTCTCATCACTTTCTCTTTTTATAACAGAATGAAATGAGCGTCGATGAAAGGCAGCCATTTTGTCGTTTGCATTGGAACGTGTTCTCCTTCCCAGACTTCTTCTGGACTCCACTGTGGCCGGAAGCGGCATCCATCTGATTTGTTGTCGCATTTTTTTTCTTCTTCTTCTTCCATCCTTTGTCTTTCCTCCTTCTCCTTGTCATCTTCCCACAGCAGCACGGTGTGTCACTGCTGTTTGATGTGCAGGGATGAATAAAGCAGTCTTTAATAGCTCCATGAGATCCTATATGGGCAGATGCCAACACAGAATATAAAGCGGCCTATATGCTGCATGGCAAATCAATGCTAGTTGTGAACATGTACATATATAATGTCGTGCATAAACAACTCACAATGAGAAGGACTGGCTGGGTTGTCAGCCATGCTGCCTGTACCATCGTAAAAAATTAGTATTTTAATGAATTAATACACAGATCCCTGCGCGTTCTTGGACTACCTTATGTTTTAAAGTTATGTCTCTTTTTCTCTTTACTAGTTGTTTTCAAGAGTGTTTTTTTACGTGCAACTAAACTACTGTGACCAAGCAAATTCCCTTGTGGATCAATAAAGTCTATCTAAGTCTAAGCCTATCTAATTACATAGCTTAAACTCGATTGCAGTACAGTTTGCGTGTCGTCCCTCTGCACAAAACCTCCTCTGAATTTCTTTGTTTGTTTCAATTTTGAAACCTGCTAGTGGGGTCAGAGCCGCAATAAAATATTAGTTTATTTGTATGGCTGTAACTGGCCTTTCAGCCACAACATGGGCATTTTAAAGATCTCAATGGCAACAGAATACCGGATAAAACCCTACTCCCTTCCCTCAGTTTATTCTGAACGAGACTGTATGGTATTTGTCTTGGTTACACCACAGGAAGGTGCAAGGGTTGCTGAATCAGTGTCAATAGCAACTCCCATTGACATGTTTTACAAAGTGGCTGTTGTCCTAAACTGCCACTTGGTTCGCAAGTTTCATTATCTTGAAACTAAGAACAGTTGGGACAAAGTCCACAGACATACCTCATGTCCAAACCTGAGCCCAGATTTCACAGATGTCAGATTTAAGTTTTTAATTTTTTTTTTTTAATTTTTTTTTTTTTATAAACTAACATTGTTTGTAAAAAAGACCTGATGACAGCTGGGATAGGCTCCAGAACCCCTACAACCCTTCACAGGACAAGCGAATACCTTGATGCCTACAATACCCACAATGCAAAAGAGAGTTTGGACTCCGCAAAACCTGGCACCACATTTTGACGTGTGAAACCCGTGGAGAAACGACACCACATATCCTTCTCACTAGTATTGTCAATGGTCTCTGTGGCTTTTGCACTCATTTGTCAAACCTGAACGAAATCTAGGTCACAGGCCATCAGCTCTTTGTCAGTTAGAAGCAGTTAATGATTTATAAAACGTCTCCCTGTGATGTTTGGCTGGAAGTTTGCTCATTTAAAAGGCAGAGATATTTAGGGTCACAAACCAAAAAAGCAATTACTGTGCCTCCCTTCTTATGTGCATCTGCAGCTGACTGAGGGGATTGATAAGTCTTGCAACTAAGCGCCACAACAAAGCTCTACCCACAATGCATCTGCTTGCCCAAAACCCAAAAATGGTTTGTGTGTATATTGTTAGAAATTTTTTTAGGGAAAAATAAAATGCAGATGCTCTTAGGCTTTTTAAAACCTGATGGATTCATTACGCAAATCTGAGTTAATAATGACGTGGGATATATGAGCACAAACACCTAACAAGCTTTGGCTACTTCCCAAACCGTTACATGAAACTGTGCCCCCTATTGCTGACTGACAAGCTTGGTAGAGTGTTGTCTCATCTCGGTTTCGGAGCAGGTTACCCTCTTATAGAATCTGCTCCTGGCTGGCCGTTACTTTCCCAAAACTCCCTGCACCACCCAGAGAGGGGATGGAGGCAGCGGTGTATGTGGTGTCTGAGGGGTAGTTGGGGGAAATCAGAGGCTACAGCCGGGAGATCCGAGGGGAAATTAGCCGGCTTAGCTGCATACATGCTCACCAGGCCCGGGCTAGGAGACAGAGCCTCAGATCCGAGCATGGACGACATGAAAGAGGCACCAGCACTGTTGCCGAAAGGGAGGAGATTCTCCCTCACCCTCCCTCTGTCTCTCCCTCTCTCTCTCTTGCAATCTGCCTTTCTCTCTCGCTCTTAATCGTGCTTGCATTCGCTCTCGGTCCTCATCTTTCATTCACTCGTCTTCCCTCTATCTCTGTCTCCTCTCTAAGGAGGTTTTCCAGCATGCATGTGTGTGTCCGCAAATGCCCCCGTCCTATTTCTATGTGTTTGTCTAAAGCTTGTGTGTGTGTGTGATGTGTTGGTCTTCCTTTTTTTTTTTTTTTTTTTTTTTTTGTCAAACAAAATTTCCAACAGACATCAAACGTGGGGTGGAATGGGAGATGTTTGGGGGGGTTAAAGAAGAAAAACACACTACATGGTGAACAGGCTCTTCAAAGGGTCCACATCGCAGTCCTTTGACTAACGTCCCGGGGACATAGCTTTGCTCCAACACATGCACACTCACACTCATAGGTCCCATCTGAGTCAGGGGTCACTGCAGTTACAAGTCAGTTGGTGAACAGTGGCATCAAAACAATCCTCCTGCAGCAACAACAACAAAGATAATGAATGGATGATTTTAAAGACAAATCACTGAGTTCCATGTTAAAGTACTAGCACCGTCATGTTATTCCACTTGAGAAATGCCACTACAATAAGTTTATTTTAATTTTAATTGACTTCAGAGTGAGTCATGCTTTTGGGGGGCTGTGGCGTAGTGGTTAGAGGTGCAGCTTGGGACCGAGGGGTTGCCTCCTGCTGTGTCCATGGCTCAGGTGCCCTGAGCAAGCATCTAACCCCCAAATTGCTCCCCCGGCGTGGTCCTTAGAGGCTGCTGCCCTCTGCTTCAACTGTACACGCTACTGTGTGAACAAATGGACGGATCAAACAGCAAGAACTGCAATTTCCCCATTGCGGGACAATTAAAGGTTAAAGGTTGGACGTGATTAAACAACTTCTGGGTGTCCAAAAAGTAGATTTCTTACGAATCTGGAAAGCATCATCACACCTGTCACGGCTCAGAGTAGTTCTGTGTTTAATCTGCTCTAAGTCAATGGGCCTGGGCAACATCGGCTTCTCTTTTCCTCCACCTTCACCTCCATCCATTTCTTGGGTGAAGCCAGTCTGAATGCTGTCTCCATCAGAAGAGCTGATATATATTAACTGCCCATCATTGGCTGCCTGGTCATTTTCCAATTGATTTAAAACATTTATCCTCAACTCTTACGGCCCTGTATGGCATGGAATCAACTTAAGCTACCTGTCGATCTTCCTATAGCTTCAGGTAATAATATAACACTGTGTTAGTTATCCTCTAGTTAAGGCTGAAGACCAGTGGTAACATGACGTTTGCTGTAAGACCACCAACCCTACACTGTTCACGTTGAAGCTCCAAGAGTTTGAGTTATAACTCGAGCTTTAAAACAACTAACGTCAGGGTGGAGGTAAACTGTTTCTGCTGCTTTGATGACTTCCTGATTGCCCAAACTACCGGCCTAGCTGAGGTCATCGTAACAGAACGCGCTTGGGTTAATTGCGTGTTAAAAACAAATAGTTGTGTTAAAAGGTATTTGCCCTCGTGAATATATACTGCTTTGCTATTTGAAGCTGATCCAACTTAAATGTCCTAGTTTTTAATTTAGATCTCGTTACGTTAAGTTTACAGTTAAACATCATCAGGACTTCCCAGCATGCAAGACTCTCCAGAGACTCTCTGATTCAAAGTTTGAAGAAAGTATTCATTCAGACCTGGTCGACTCTTCTACGGCCGAGGCATCTGTTCAGCATGAATAAACAGAACTCCATCTAATATAAACCTATTAAGTTAGCCTGTGTTATGAGCTTAACGTTAATCAAACTGAACTCATTTGGTTGAACGATGAAATGACTTTGAAGTAATCCTTCAAGCTCAGTTCAGACAACTTGAATTTTGAGTCAGCGAGGGTATCCACATGTTTCTGTGCTCGGCATCTTGAAGTAATTTTCAATGCACAGAATAATTGAGCACTTGAAGCCGCATAGAAAGGTTATTTTAAAGGAGTGTTACATAATCAAAGGAAGACATTATCCATTTACTGTAGTTTCTGCGTATTAACCATGAAACTGGCTGAAAGACGTGCACCTCTTGGTTTGCATTTTCAGCTTGTCTCATGTTTGTGACACCCCTCCTCTCCTCTCGCTTTCTCTCTCCTCCTTCCTCCCCCCCTTACTCACCCTCCCTCCCTCCCTCCCTCCCTCTCTCTGCGTGCCTGCAGCCCAGCAGTAATTCTGTGTTTATCAACTCTTTATTATGGCCCCTCGCATCATCATTTACAATGGTAGCATCTGCTCATTGCCTAGCCCGAGCATGGGGCAAATTGCTTTTATAGGGGAAAAAAAAAAAAGAAACACACACTCGCACGCTCACAAATACACACAGAGCAGCGGCTGCGCACAAATCAAGACACCGAGCCCTGGCCTATTTACGGCGGCTCTTAACTCTCCTGGCAGAATCACACACAAACACACAACCACTTCACTTCTTCTAACAGGATCAAATGATTAGCTGGCCACCATCGGCGAATCAGAATGAGTTCCAAACCCAAAGAGGGAGCAGTTTTGATTTTCTGTTTATATATTTTTTTCCCCCTTACATCTATCTACCTGACGCCGCAGTGTGAGGGGAGAAAAAAACAAAACAAATATCACATCTGGCCTCGGAGCTCTAATTTCTGCGTTCGGCTCGGTCTAATTTAGCAGCTACAGCAACGCGGGGAAACAGTGGGGAGGCACAAAATGGCAAGACATCCTGTCTTTGTTGCTTGCATTTAACACATTAGCGCTGCCTAAATGGCAGGGATGAGGAGACGGCGAGGTGAATGTGCACAGGAACGTAGTGGCGGGGAAGAGAAGAGAAATTAACGCGCCGCTTGTTAAGGGCTATCCTTTCCATTACCAAAAGCATCATCCCGCGGGGATGTGGAATAGGAAGGCAGCAGTTTGGGTTTGAACATATGTTTATGTATAATTGGAACTACAAAAGAATGTGAACTGGGTTGAAGAAAATAGGATGGAAACACACTAGCAGACCAATGAGGAGGTATTCCTGGAGCTGTGACTGTTGAAGGAATGCTTTCATGAACATTTCACGAGCAGCAACAACCACTCAAGCTTTTCAGAGCTTTGAAGTTGTTTATCAGTTGACATTATAGTGATTGCTTGGAATGAATAGTGGAAAAAAATGATGGTTCAGACTGTTGGTTTGTTACACACTTACAGTGAAGATAGATGGATGGACAGATACTGTGGGGAACCAACTGTGGTCATTGCTGATGTTGCTGTATATGTTCTACAAAGTAAAGCTACTGGACGCTGAATTTCCCATCGGACAAATAAAGTATCTATCCATCCATCCTGTGGGAAAGTTGGTATCCAGTAACACCATTACATAAACACAAAATTGTACTCTGAAAAATGTATACCAATCAGGCATAACATTATGACCACCTTCCTCATACTGTGTAGGTCTCCCTTGTGGTGACTCATCAGAGAATGGACATGGGCCTTCTGAGGGTGTCCTGTGGTGTCTGGTAACAGAATGTTGTTAGTGGAGGGGTCTTTGAGGGGAGGGGCCTCTGTGGATCATCCCACAGATACTTGATCAGTTTGGGTTCTAGTGAATTTGGAGGCCAGGTCAACACCTTGTGCTGTTCTTCATGTTGTTCATAAAGTGTTTTTGTGTGTGTGTCTGTGTCAGGCTGCATCCTGCTGGGGATGGCTGCTGCCATCAAGGAGTGTCATTGCTATGGGGTGGGGGGTGCCTGGTCTGGTCTAGGTGGGTGCTACATGTCCCGCAGAACACTGAATTGTCACAAGATTGTCAATGTTTTTACTTCTGCTGTTAGTGGTTTTAATGTTGTGGCTGATTGGTTTAGTTTATCCACCCCTAGTACCTGTACACTGCTGCTACAACACTGAAATTTCCCAGTTTGGGATTAGGAAAGTACGAACGTACCCAACCAACCAACCAACCAACCAACCAACCACCCAACCAACCACTGTTTGAGCCACAGAATCATTGATAAGGTACTTTGCAAGAGTGAATGTAGACTGTAGTTATACCAGCCACAGTGGTTGCAGAGATGCTAAGACTGAAACTGGTCTCAACATGAAGAACCTCCTTTGAGAGCATGACAAGAATATACAGTAGAGGCCAGGAACTGAAACCAACCTAGCGATTAGCAGACTGTACTGACACGGGTGCATGGGTGCAAAGTTATCATTGTGGTAATGCTGCTACTTTCTTTGAAATTGCCGCTATTTGAGGACATCTTAGACCATTCAATAAGAATTAAGAGCACACACTCTAATTCCATCTGTGTGTCATTTCAATACGGGCTTATGCCGTATGTGTGTACATTTGTTTTTATATCGCTTCTTGTGCACATGAGCTTGATCTGTCAAAGCGGATTGTTGCGCTCATGGCTGTCACTCAGCATGACACCCTGACATTCTTCTTTCCTGGTGTATACGAGTGAGTCTGTGCGCGTACTAATGGTGGGTGGCAGTGGGGGTGGTGGGGTCCCGATGAAAGATCTTTGACATTCATGGTTGCACGAGCGGGCACAGACACACACACACACATGCCCAGCAGCTATGCCGATGCCGTCACTCGTCGGGTTTTTAGTGAACACATGCGTGCACACACAGTCGTCAGAAGGCTTTTTGGGTTACAGATAGTGTTATATGACGTTTACGATAGATGCTGCATATACCATGCATACACAGTAGGTTTAGATTTACCTCCCAAACATAACCATATCTCAGACACCATCTTCTGTTCCACCATATAACATGTTACAAGTTTAAAGTCCAGATATAGTGCCCAAATAAACCGGCAGTAGATTTACACCGTAACAGTAAAGTGCTATGATCGGATATAGAGCTGGGATAACTTACGGCCGGCCCTGTATCATATTCATAAAAAGCAATGATTGAAGAGTGTACATTTTCATATGGAGGCTCACCTTTACAGCAGGAGGCCCGGTGTTGGGGATATTAGGTTTGGGAGTCCCCCCTGTTGTAAGACATGCCTCTTCTGGGACCCAGAAGCTCATCCCGTGCTACGCTGCTACAATAAAACAGAGAAACATGAAAGTTATGTCCAACAATGAAGGGTGGTGTTAAATTACAGGATACCATGCTCGGTCTTAAAAAATATAAAATAAGATCGTGTGAGTGTCCAACACGTAAAATCATCTGACATCAAAACCTGAAATGCAACCTCTTCCCGTCTTCTGGTGATATGAGTCCAATTTCTTATTTGCGTATGAACCTTTCCCCTTTGCAAAATTGCAAACTCCACACAGCAAGGCCCCAGCTGGCCGTCCCGAACCCAGAACCTTCTTGCTGTGAGGCGTCAGTGCTAACCGCTACACCACTGTGTCGACCTAATTATTTAATTTAAGCACTAATTGAATCATATTTTAATATATATATATATATATATATACCCTGTAATTAATTGTAAATCATCCTGTATGATGACAAAAATGGCAAAAGGCTTTGTTTTGGATAACTTTGTGTGCATGTGTGTGTTTGTCTTATCAGTAATACAGTGCCAGTCATTGTCAGGATCTGGTTGCATCTGCTAGGGTTTTGCCTCCTGGTCCCATCATGCAACCTTCACATACACTAAACACACACACACAAAAAAAAGGTGGGGGAAGCTCTGTCCTCACACCATCACACACTAAGACACAAACCTTGTTTTCTCTAACTTGTGTGTGTGTGTGTGTGTGTGTGTGTGTGGATGTGCTTGTAAAGCTGACAGTGTGTCCCTTGTGGGGTGCAGACAACAAACAAGGTCCCTGGTGGTTTTTACTAGTAGAGAGGGTACAGCACCGTCACACACACACACACACACACACACTCAGAGAACCCTTAGATGTTAGCTGCTTCATGCCAGCCACGGCCATCTGGTTTATGTAACCGACTCCAGCATTGTACGTTTGACCTGCCTGCGTGTTTGTGTGTGTGTGTGTGTGTGTTTGTGCTAGGGAGGATGTCGGTGTACGTTTGACCTCCGGATTCTTTATTGCGCTGCCACATCTACACTGCTGCACCCTCCAGGGAGTGTCCTCGTACGTCTTCATCTCAGACGGACCGACTGACGGAGGAGGGGGAACGGGGAGAGAAGAGAGGACAGGAGAAGCCAAAATGGCGGAGGAGGGGAGTCGGCAAGAAATGTGCACCACACACACACACACACACACACTCTCTCTGATCCAGAGAATTAATAACCAGAGAAGATGAGGCTCCTAAGTGACCGTGCTGAGCTCAGGGTGAACCATAAACCATCCCTGTGTTTTACTGAAATGCCAGTGTCCTCTCGTTAAATCTTCCAAGCATCAGCCAAACTTCTAGCCAGTCACAACTATTTGTGTGTATGTGTGTGTGTGTGTGTGTTTGTGTGTGACCTGTAAAGGTAAATTTGAGTGTGTTGAGAGAGCAATGAGCATTGACTTTCAATCACCACTCTACCATGAGCGTTGGAGGGCGTGCACTCTATGCAACCTCTGAAGGTAAAGCTGATAGCTGGTTGGGCTTTGTGAACGTGGAATTTTAAGAGCAACAATGATATTTCTGATGCACGTTATTAAATAGATAAAGAGTGCTTCAAAGTGTTGCAGAGTATACATACAAATGTACAAAAAAAGACTCTGGAGGCTCTATTGGTTGTGGCTCTATTGCAGGCCTACTTCTGGTTCCTCGAAAAAGTAGAATGGGAGGTAGAGCCTTCAATGATCTGGCTGGAGTACCTGGAGAGAACCCACGCAGACACAGGGAGAACATGCAAACTCCACACAGAAAGGCCCAGTTGGCCCATGGATTCGAACCCGGGACCTTCTCGCTGTGAGGCATCAGTGTTAACCACCTCACTTTAGCATATATTTCAAATTTAATATAATGTCTGACTACAAAGTTTCAGCTTGATAATTTGCCTTAAAATAGTGACACTCAAGCTCCCTGGACTCCTCAAGCTTGTTCAAACCTGGTAACCTGGCAATTGGATAGTCCTACAACCAATCAGAGCCACTTTCAGGTTATGTGTATGACTACGAGTTTAACATTAACTCTTCAATTGCGGTGGCTTGTTGTTTTCACACAGTACTTAATTCAGCTGTCCTTATGTAGGTTTATTGGGGCATTTCCTTACACTTTTTGCATGTCCAGTTTGAGATCAATGTGAACTGGCTGCAAGCATTAAAGCATGTTGCCCAATGCCACCTTCATCCCTTACTTACTAGCAAACTTTATACTGGTTTTTACCCATGGCAGGGACATAGCTCTAGGGATGGCAACATTGGTTGGTTGTCTTTATATTTAGCAGAGGACACAAACAAAGAAATAATTCAGTTAAGGCACTCAAGTGCTATGTATTGTCAGTTGAAGAGAAAAAAAGACTGTCCTATTGGCTCACCACTACAGGAAATACATACTTTGGATTCTGGCACTGTCTCAAATACGCTCTTGGTAAAGGCTTACTTATTAAACCAAGTGTTTCCCTTTGGTTGAATATTTTCTGTTTCCTTTTGGTTATTGATGTTTTTGTATCATAAGTGTGCCCCTGTGCTTACCCCATCTGCTTTATTTATGGCAGTACTCAACAAAGCCCTCATTTTGCAAGTGGCTGCAACAGCGAGCCCTCCTCTCAGCCTGGTCACGTATTGGAAATGTTGGGAGTATGATGCCAGAAAAGACAGAAGGAGGGAAAAAGAAGTCTGGCTTTCATGGATGAAATCAGAGTTATTCTTCACATTAAGGTGCCTAGTGGTGATACCAGGATACAAACCTACTGTTGACAATAAAGTGAATGGCAATAGCAGCTGTGATATCAGTGAGGTGTTCTTCATTAAATGCTTTTAGCTCTGAAATAGTGGAAAGTAAGGCTTCAGTAGAGCCACAATCCATTTATCTTGTGTTTTCTGCCTCTAGGCCTACCTCCAAGCCTTCCTTGGCCTAAGTTGTCATATTTCTAGAAGAAGGTCAGATGTTCTTGGTTTAATTATGTGTCTGAAGCCACGCAGCACACCTCTATAAACTGTCTTGGTAGTTGTACACTGGTTTGTCATCACTTTTTGCCTTCTGTGGTTGTTTTGCATCTTTTTGAGGTCATTTTGAATCATTTTGTTTCTGTCTTTAGTTTAATTGTAGTTGTTTTATTTTGCATTTCTGTGGTTGTTTTGAGTTTCTGGTGGTTGTTTTACACTGGTTTGCCATTATTTTGTTTCTTCTGTAGTTGTTTTGCATGTTGTTGAGGTAATTTTGAATCTATTTTGAATCTAGTAGTTTCTGTTTTTAGTTTAGTTGTAATTGTTTTGTGTCTCATTGCGCTCATTTTGCATTTCTGTATTTGTTTCTGTATAGTTTCATGTAGGTTGTTTTACACTGGATTTCATCATTTTGTGTTTTCTGTAGTTGTTTTGCATCGTATTGTGGTCACTTTGAAATTTCTTGGTGATACCAGAGCACAAACCTACAGTTGGCAACTGTAATGTTAGAGAAGTGTTCTTCATTAAATGCTTTCAACTCTGAAATAGTGGAAAGTAAGTTTTCAGCACTGTTAAAATCTGCTGTTAAAATCTTTGAGACAATCCATTTATCTTCAGTTTTAGGCCTACATCCAAACCTTCCTTGGCCTAAGTTGTCATATTTCTAGAAGGAGGTCAGACGTGTCCTTCATTGTGATTGAGTTGTGAGTTCTTTATTTTATTATGTGTCTGAAGCCACCCCGGGAGCAGCCCCCTTCCCTCTTCCCTCAGCTGCAGCTTTTGACCCGAATGCTGTGAAACTTTGTCTCGGAGTTAATCACAAATTTGGCCTCCTTGCATGCCAGCGGAAGAGGGGATATATCCATCCAGGCATTAGCATTAGAAAGAAAAGAAATGGGGGAAATGAGAGGAGAGGAGAGATTGTTTGGCTGCCATCTTAACTGAGTATGCCTAGCCAAGCTCGGCCAGGAGAAAATATAAACCCCAGAGAATAAGGCTTATTTTGACTGGTGGCCAGTTAGGGGATAAGAAGCTGCAGAGAGGTGTGTGTGCATGCATGCATACACTTGTGTGTGTGGGGGTATGCGTGAGTCATTCAGGATGCATGCCATCAAAGTAGCCAGCCGGTTTACGTCTGCCCGTCTCAGGTGTATATGTGTTTCCAAATCTGCATCTAAAGCCTTCTCCTCCTCTTCCATTTCCATAAGGATAAATGTCATTAGCACGGCAGCTAGTGGCAAGACGCTACTTTTACTCGGAGTGAGTGTGAGGGGTGACTTTGTCCCTGAGAGAGAGTGAATGAGAAAGAGAGAGAGAGAGGTCTGATACACGGACCAGACACAAATCCTCTTAGCCAAAAGCAAAAAAAAAAAAAAAAAAAAAAAAGGCTTTTGGGTGGCGGCTTAAATCGGCCATTGTAGCTCTACTTTAAGACTTCCTCTGATGCCTTTCTGCCTGGCACTAATGTAAATAAATGAGCCCCAGTAGGAAAGTGAGGAGGAAGTGAGGGCTGGAGGTAGAAGGGGGATCATATTCCGCTCTCTGACAGTGCAACACACACACACACACACACACACACACAAGTGGCCTGACTGGCTACGGCACCTTTCGGTGTGGGTGGGCGTCCCTTGTGTGTCTTGGTATTCGGAAATCTACGTTAGGAAAAATCTTCAAAAAAGAGGAGACGTATGAATGATCCTCCCTTCTGCTGGCTCCTCATTTTAACTTGGGTTTAGGATTCAAGGACAAATATGTCTTAATTTTACAAACATTACCAAAAGGTCCCATGGGAAGCATATAAGAACTTCAGTTATTTACATATTGACAGATAAATCTCACTGCTATCCTCTCATCAACCTATAGAAACTTCCTACAAACCTCTTGGTAGTTGTGCACTGGTTTTTAGTCATTTTGCATCTTCTGTAGTTGTTTTGTATCTTATTTTGGTCATTTTTAATCTTTTTGGGTCTGTTATTAGTTTTGTTTTAGTGGTTTTGCATCTCATTGTGCTCATGTTGCATTTCTGTGGTTGTTTTAAGTGACTTGGTGTTTGTTTCACACTAGTTTGTAGTCATTTTGTCTCTTTTGTAGTTGCTAACAGCATTCATTTGTAGTTGTGATCATTTTGAATATTTTTGTGTGTGTTTTCTAGTTTTATTGTAGTTGTTTTGTGTCTGATTGTGGTCATTTTGCATTTCTGTAGATGTTTTACATCTTATTTTGGTAATTTTGAATCCTTTTATATCTGTTAGTTTTGTTATAGTGGTTTTGTGTCTCATTGTGGCCTTTGTGTATAACTCATTTTGAATATTTCTGTGTCTACTTTTCAGTTTTGTTTCAGTTGTTTTGTGTCTCATTGTGCTCATCTTGGATTTCTGTGGTTGTTTTAAGCATCTGGTAATTGCCTTCTACTGGTTTGTCACTTTGTGTCTTCTGTGGTTGTTTTAAGTCTTATTTTGGTCATTTTTAATCTTTTTGGGTCTGTTATTGGTTTTGTTTTAGTGGTTTTGGATCTCATTGTGCTCATTTTGCATTTCTGTGGTTGTTTTAAGTGTCTTGGTGGTTGTTTTACAGCATTCATTTGTAGTTGTTGCTCATTTTGAATATTTTTGTGTGTATGTTTTCTAGTTTTATTGAATTTGTTTTGTGTCTCATTGTGGTCATTTTGCCTGCTGGCCGATTGACTGTAGGACTATCCATTTGTGTGCAGAGGTATTTCTTCCTCTGTTTGTACTGAAACACACCACATAATGAAATCCTAATGGTGTGTTACCAGACTGCACCAGGCTAGTTGTTTCAGTCAGTATTTTAAATTTTAGACAATAAATATATTTGTCTACCTAATTCCTGCATTTTGTGTGCAGTCAAACTGTGTATAAGCACGTTCCTGGAAGATTCGTCTGCACCGCTGTCCTTTGCAGTGACCCGGTGACATCATATATTCCCTTAAACAGACTACCCTACTCTTCCTTTACACCAAACACCACATAAACAACCCAATCACTTCCACAGTCGGCATATGCATAGCTGGAGGGCCCGCATCAGCGAACACGCAGACGGAGACCATGATGCACTGTAATCATACCGTGGTACCATATTCATATTACAGACACACACTGGATCCACGATGATCAACCACATGCCGCAGACGGGGAGGGAGGATCAATGAGCTTAATAGGAAGTGACATAAAACAATACCAGATGGCCAATCAGCACTCAGCAGAGGTTGGATGTTACCGTGGGAACCCTGCAGGACGGCGTTGTCTTCATTTTGGCTTTATTGTATTAGCTTTCACTAGATGAGCCATTTAAAATCCATTGTAAGACAGTAAAACAACGGGGAGCAGTTGCGAGAAGTATTAAAAAGAGAACCTGGGAGAAAAGTTCAAACCATGCCAGGCTTTCAGAAGTCTGCATATACCCCTGACTGTATAAAGTAAGCCTACTTCAGAAACCACAGATTTACAAACTCACTGTGGGGGTTTCAGACTCTGTTTACATGGACATCAGTTTCTTAGTTATGCTGATTATTTAATTTTTTGATAATATTGTGGTATGAGTTTTACATGCTTGAAGAAATACCTGCAAAAACATTTATGCTAACATTGACAAATCTGGATATGAGATGTACATGCAAGCATTTTCTCTTGGTTTTCCATCTAGCTAGCCTCGTGTAGCCGGGCTCAAATATTATCAGAATATGAGTCTGGTAACGTGATATTTGGATTTTATCACTTGGTTCAACCAACGCAAAGACAAAAAAACACACACAATCGTATAGTCCTACAACCAATCAGAGGCATTTTATTGTGAACAAATTCCACTCCATGGCGCTCAGATGACATGTAGGACTACATTGCTGGTACTTTTCTGTCCATCACTGCTTAAATGGGAATTACTATTTTTTACAACCTGGACCTTATTTCTGGCATAAAATACAATCATTTTCTCACCCATATAACTTGTATGGTGTCATTTGGAGTCGTTCGGATGATATTTAGATCCAGCAGAGCACCGCGTATATCCATATAGTGGGAGTGATTGGGGCACCGAAACGCAGCCTCTAAATAACGCATTTTCTGCTGTGATACTCATTATTTCACCAATATTTTGTTATGATACTCTAGTGTTATTACCCATTTGGTGAAATGAACGAATTTCGCAGCAGAAAATGTGTTATTTAGAGGCTGCGTTTCGGTGCCCCAATCACTCCCACTATATGGATATACGCGGTGCTCCGCTGGATCTAAATATCGTCCCAACAACTCCAAATGACACCAAAGTTATATGGGTGAGTAAAAGATCATATTTTATACCAGAAATAAGGTCCAGGTTGTAAAAAAAATTCCCCTTTAAAGCTCACACAACCAATCTGATTGGCGGAGAATAATCAGTTCCCAACGGAGAGACTCCAGACCAGGCGGGCTATCAGGCAGCCAGCTAGAATAGTCTGGATAGTAAATATAAAGGTGCTTTATTTAACTACCTCGTGTTGTTTGTATTTGACTATCACCAATAAAAAATGGAGACCTTATTCTTGAATCTTTGAGTTCTTTGTCTCTGCTGCATAAAAGTAATCAGTCACTTGACGCTGAGCCTACGAGTGATGTAACAAAGCTTCCCGTCGCGTCTCCTAAAAGCCTCTCCACTGCTCCAAAACCGCTGCAGCGTAGCCTCTTGTGACTTGCCGTTGAAATATACAGTGTCAAGTGAAGAAGATGACATGTGATGAGCGCTGTGAGACAGGTTTGAGATGGTGCCACTGAAGCTGTGTGTTCTGAGCCAGCCGAATGCCCCGCCAACAGCCAAAGTTTTGGGGTAGAGATGTTTTATAAATGCTCGCTGGAAGATCCCTCTTCAGCTGTCAGTGTTGTCAGCGTTACATTTGCTTTCTGCAATTTCTCTTTTGTTCCCGTCACGCACCGGCAGCAAACCGCTGGAAATGAGTGGGGGATTCATTGCCCTTTTAGAAATTCTGACAAACAACTACTCAGCCTTACAGGGGAGGCCGGCCACGGCCTGTTGAGTAAAGCAACTTCATCGCTATTATAATGTGTGTGCCATTCATTTCAGAGGCGAGTATGTTTGCTTGCCGCCGTCTTCCTCTCTGTCAGTCGCTCTCTCTCACACAGCCCCCTCATGTCAGCGAGGTTCACATCATCCTCGTTAAGCGTTTGTCTCCAGTCTAACTCACAGATGATTATTCATTTAGCCGCTTTAGACAGCTCCCGTCAACCACAAGGACTCCGCTCATCCACCAAGGGACAAATCAACACTCGTTTTTTTTTTTTTTTTCTCCACGTCCTCCTCCTCCTCCTCCTAAGTTCTTTCTCTACTTCCCGTGTCTCTCCTGGGCTATTACACTGAGTGTTATGTTTACTATAACCCGCATGCTTGTTAATTATAAATCACCGGGTCCTCTTGCGTTCTATTAATTGGTACCCCCTCTCTTGGTCTATGCTGAAGCACCAGCAAATAAATTCAGGTACGGCTTCATTAAGTGGCACTCTCACAACAGATCTTGACACGCTACAGAGGCAATAAAACAAGGGAGTTGGGGGGGTGGGGGAAAATGGAGGGCTTCAACAACTGTAATCAGTGCTTTACAGTAGTTGACGGTGCAATCTGTAGACCATCACGCATATCGCCGCTGCCGCTGCCGCTGCTGCTGCTGCTGCTGCTTCCTGCAGGGCTGTGAAGGGAGGATCAATGCTAGAAAAGAGAAAAGCATTGACGCAATTTGATTTGACTCAACTTGACTCGCTCTGACCATTTTTTTTAAAAGACAATGCACAGGAGTACTTTTTGAGTCATCAAAGGCAGCTCATTAAAGCTACTGACTTATTTCTGATGCAGCTGTTGTTTGACCTAGAAAGGTGTTGGAGAGTGTTCAAAGTTTAATGACAGCGGGGAACTGATGCCATATTGATGCTAAATATTAAATATGAGCATGTTTTGGGCAGGGCAAACTGTGGCACCTTAAGGCAGCAGTGATGCAACATTGATTCCGCGGTTCTTATCGTTTTACTCTCGAGCCAATTCAGGCTTCTCCACAACATTTCACACGCCCACGCCGTCTGATCTTGTGAGCAACACGAGGAAAGGCACTTATAGTCTGAAAAGAAGCAATAGTGCTACGACACAAAGCAAAGATTTTCTTAATTCATGAATAAATCCATTGCTCACTACATCATTTGGTAACTGCATTTAGAAAAGAATAATTTGCACATGAATCTTTTTTACATCAGCTCAGCTCAGTGACTGATCAGGGGTTGTACAGACTAGCATCACGTTGACTAGGCACTGATCACGTGACAATAACAACATGGACGCCTCCTAGAAGACAGGTGAGCCCAGTTTGTGGAAATACTTCACTAAAGATGAAGCCCGTACTACCGTGACATGTCAGTCCTGAAATACAACTAAAGTACTACTGCAATGCATCTGAAAATGCTAACGCTAACGCTAGCAGAGGCTTCACCAAACGTCCTGTGGTAACAGAGAGAAAGAGGCTGCACATCAACTAGTTATTAGACTTTTAGCTGCTACACTATCCCATCTAACAACATGCTGTGGAGTACTGTTAAATGCTACTGATGGTGCTGAGGTGCTGCCTGTTTTTATACAGGCTATACACATCTGCAGCTCACAGTATGTAGCACATGAGCTGTCTGTTCTCAGCATATGTATTCAGGTCAAGAATATAGATTCCATTACTTTCTACAGTGTTTTTATTAGTGACGTCATCAGAGACTAGTCAGTGTTGACTTGACCTTCATCACATAACAGTCAACTTTAAGAAATCTGAAGACATGCAACCCCTAGTGGCTGTAATTTATTAGAACTGTGAATCTTAATAGTGAAAACTCTAATTTCTCTCCTGTGATGTATTGGTTATGGATATGGCATCACTACACAGACTTGCTTACATTTTGTCCCAGTGTCCATCTGCAATATTACAACATTTTATAGCTTCATACGTTTTCTCCTATAGAGCGTGATTGTCAATAAGACGTCATTCTGACAATCATTCTTTGTAGGCCGATAAGGATTTTTAAAACCATTACTAGGCAAGCTGGAACACATGGGTGGAGTCCTAAATGAGCTGAATGAGCAACGTACCTTCCCTGAATGAAATGCCGCCAAGTGCAATGATGCCTGAAAATCCTACAACTGCATTTAAGGCTTTAATTTGAATAATAACAACGAAAGAGCAAATTAAACTAGAGCAAATCACCTATGGCTGTTAATTGGTGATTTGACAGATATTATAATTTGTAGAATATGTGATTCACAGCGAAATGCAAAGAGGCAGACTCGCGCAAGAGCACAAAGAGAAAGACTCAGAGATATAGCTAGGAAGGTCTGCTCATGGACCTGAAATGACTGGGTACAGTATCACACCAGAGAGCTCCATTAGAGATAATTGGATGGATTTCATATTAATATATGCTCTGTCATTTAGCATTGCACACAGGCTTAACCTCTGCATGGGATTTCATCCCCTGCCAAGTCCTGCAATCATGCACTTCACACTGATCATAATGGTTGGAATTCTGTCGTCCAGAGCGGCCGTCGTGTAGCGGAGTTAAAGGAAAGAAAGGAAAAAGAAAAACTGAAAGAAAATGCTATATTTTATTTTACGCTGCACTAAGCTTTGGAGCATATGTCCAGAATTATTAGATATACATTCTGCATTTTTTTTGTGGATTTATCGGTTACCCATTTTTCTCCTGTCTGTCTTTTTTTCTGCATTTCCTTTTTCACAATATTGTGGCACAGGTGTACTTTGAGTTTCTGAAATGTGAGCTGGATATTAGCAAATTAATTTAAAAGGAAGTGACAAGAGCTGATCCATTGTCACATTATATTGCAGCTCCTGAACTAAGAAGACATTTTCTTTCAATCAGTTTGTCTCTGCCCTCTCCAACTTCAAGGTCTGTTCAAATAGTCTTTCGTCTGCTCTTTGGACTCATTGCAAGTGGTGTTCAATAACAAAGCTACCTAAGTACCCGTGCAAATGTAGGTTTGTAAATTTAAACTGGCCATAATAAGGACCACTTCTACTTCTGCACATTGCCTGTTACACAACATTCCCACAAAGTGTATGGCATTGAGAAATCTTGCACCAAAATGAAATATCCAAAGAATGTTTCTTTGACCGAGACTTGAGTGTCTGGGTTAATTGCACAGGTTGCAGGATGGACTAATAGTTGCTATCCCTCGTCTTTTTATGACCAACTCTCACCTCCGACAACACCCGCTTGGTGCAGCTTTTCAACTCGGCGCCACCCCTCAGAATGTCTCCAGTGCACAAGGAAGTCAGCAGTGACTCTCTCCATATTGGCAGGGGCAGGAGAGGGCACAACGCTAATGGGAAGACCCTCTTCAAAAAGCCCCTTCACCTTCTTTCTTTTTTTCCCTCTCTCGCTCTTCCCTCTTCCTCCTCCTGTTTCTCTCATCAGAGAGAAATCTCTTTCAACTAGCTAAGGAGGTTTAGGACAACTGCGGAGCCTGACATAATTATCAGTGGCTTGGCTTTAATCACACTCTCCTCAGACTCCTCAGTGCACATTATCTGACACCAAACACAGACGCTCCCCTGCCTGAAACGGGCCAATTTAGCCTCCTAACGCCACTCAGAAAACCAGCCGTCACAGACAACTAGAGATGGACAGAGAAAAGGCGGGAGGACGTGAGCGCGAGGGAGAGGGTAGACATAATTATACGCCGTATTTTGGCTTTGTTGTTTCACCCCCCCCTCCTCTTATGCTTTTTTTTTTATTCCCTTACTTTGTGCACTTTTAATAAGCCTGAGAAAGTGTCAGTTTGATTCAAGTCTAACAAAGCTGTGGATGATTTATGTCAAAAGGTTGCGGGAGAAAAAAGAGTGAGGCAAGATTTGAGAGACAGTTTCAAGGTAGCAAAGCTTCAATTAACCCGAGTTACCTGTATAGGATATCATTTGAATGACTGCTGAATTAATAAGTGCTTTTTGAAAATCTCTTGAAATGTGTTCTTGAGATACATCAAATGTAATCAAAGGAAATTAAATTCTTGTACCCGGCTTCGGATAATTTGAGGTCTTTTCAAATCCATGTTGTAACTCGTCAGGACTGGGCGGCTCAGACTTGGGTTTCGGAGTGAGCCGAGGCTGGGGGTAATTGTTGTGGAATTTCACCTTGTTTTTTGCTTCATAAGTTAGTTTGGATTCCATAAGTGGCTATTTGGCAGCCCTTGTACCAATTGCCCATGAAAGTGTTTTCTCTCATAATTTGCATCAATGAGTGAAAATTAGCGTAAAGATCCCTACTTGGGACTTGAACGCCTCTGACGCTAATACTGGAAGGAAAAGTATTTCGCAGTGGTTAAAAACAAAGCACAGAGAGGTGTTAACATCAGTGCCGCCCGTCCCTTCTCCAACCTGAAATGGGTCAGAGAATGGAAGGAGCGGGAGGTAGAGGGGTCGGTGAAGTGAAAGGAGAAAACTTCAAAGTGATGAAAGAGAGAAAGATCACAAACAGTAGCACTCGCTAATGTGTTCCCAGGATGCAGCCATTCCAACCAGACCCCCGGACCTTTGATGCTGTGTCTGACAGACCATCCTGGAGGGGGGAAAAAAAAAAAAGAGGAGCCATCACTAGCTATCAGCAGGACGCCGCAATCTCTTTGGGGTAATAAGCGATGAGCCCGGACAGGGTCGCACTCTGTTTCAACCTCAGAGATACTTGGATGCTTGCGTGGCGGCTCTGGCGAGATGTGGTGAGATATGTGTAATAAGAAAGACTGAGAATCTGAGATCTGAGATGTGAATCTGTCAAAAATATAATCATGACACTTTTGATGTGCCATTCATTCAATATAATACCAACAGAATCTTATAATCTATAATATAACCTATAATAGTTATCTTTCTACGAACTACCGAATTGCTGCAGTTGATTTTGTCAGTTCCGTAAATGCCGTCTTCTCTAATTTTATATGGGAGGTAGAGCCTTCAGCTACCAGGACCCTCTCATGTGAAACCAGTTTCCAGTTAGGGTTTGGGAGGCAGACACCCTCTCTACATTTAAGATTAGGTTTAAGACTTTCCTTTCTGATCAAGCTTATAATTAGGGCTGGACTGAACCATCCCTTAGTTATGCTGCTATAGGCCTAGGCTGCTGGGAGATGATGCACTGAGCACCTGTCCTCTACTTTCTTCTCTCTCGCACCGAGCACCTATCCTCCAATGATGTCTCTGGCTGGGTCTGTAAAGCATCTTGAGACAATTTGTATTTTTATTGACTCTATTAATCTGAATTGACATGAATATGAGCCTATAGCTAGGTCTGGCTCAGGTGACACTGAATTATGCTGCTATAGGCCTAGGCTGCTGGGAGATGATGCACTGAGCACCTATCCTCTAATTTATTATCAAATTTATTCTTTCTTATTTCTCATGCATCATGTGCTGCTACTGTATAGCATACTATAAGCCGTGTGTCCCATCTCCCATCCACCCGCATCTTCTTGTGAGTGTCTGTAAAGCATCTTGTATCGTTATTGACTCTATATAAATAAAACTAAATAGATTTGAATCGTATATGAGCTATTTAAGACAAACAAAATAAGGTTGCTACGTGATAATTTTAGCCCAGTGTAGTGTAGCTGACATTTTCACATTTCCTGTGGATTTTCAAAATAAATGTTGTCTGCTGCGATGGATAGTTCTGCTAGTGGATAGGTGTATAACATAAATTTACATTACATGAAAAGCTTACCCTTTAAATCATATTTGGTAAGCTGGATGATGAGTTTTTATGTGATAGCAGGACATACGTTCTGCTTTTCAAGGGTTAGCGTGGGTAAGAGTATTAGACATGATGTACCACAAGATTTTAGCTATTCATAGGAAAATGTAGGGAAAAGAAATTGCATGTCGTAAGAAAGAAGTAGAGCTCAGTGAGCAAGTGGGAAAGGGGCAGAGATCGTTTTTCCACCCAAACTCAGCGGCAGCAGTGACCGCTCTGCCAGCTTGTGCCACATCAGTTTGAGGGGGTCAAGTCAACCCCTGGCAGGCTGCGTCTGGCCTGGTCTCACTGCGGGAGGAGCGGTGGTCCGGGGCCAAACCTCCAGGCCTTCAGCCTCCCCTCCCAGCAGAGCGACCCACACTTCACTCGCTTCTCACTGGGGGCAAGTCAGGGAGCCGCTGGGGCGTGGGGGCTTCCAGCTCCAGAGCTTGCACCCCTTGGAGCCCCTGGGAAGTGAGGGGGAAGTGACCCCAGCCAGCTCCAACTGTCAACTAGCCAGCCACGGCACAGGAAAGAGAAGGGTGACAGAGGCCAGGAGGAAAGATGAGAGCAGAGGGGAGAAAAGGAGCAGTCGAGGAGTGGAGAAGGATGACAGAGGGTTAGGTGTGAGCTATCCGGGGAGGTGTTGGTCCGGCAGCTTTACGGTGTGAAGTAGCTCTGCTGAGTGGGAGCTAGTTTTCTCACAGTCGTATTAGTGCTGCCTGTACTTCACTGTATTGTTCAAAACCACAAATAGACAATGATGTAGAAGTTTTCAGAAGATCCACCAGTTAAGAAATAATTAACTGCTTGTTCAGATGCAAAGATTATTGCATTTTACGTCAAGTTCTCCACCATAAAAACTAAACTGAAAACATTTTGGGACATGGATACAGTGATGTGCAGTGCAGTTTGTGGGTGGTGAGGCTCTGGCTCTTCCAGAGTCAAGATTTACAAATATGAACCCAATGGAATAGCTTAAATCCACCTTTAAATAGTCTGCCTGCACACTAACTGGTTATGCTTCATCTCTAATGAGCATTCTTCACGCACATATAGTACATATGACTTGACTTTGACCTTTGACCTTTGGAAGAACACTAAATCCACAGTAGTCTTAGTTAGTTTCACAGTTCATTCATATTCATTCAACACAAATGAGAGCGCCCAATGTGCACAAAAACAAAAAGTCTATTTCAGTTTTGACAAAACTAAACCAAATATTTGAATTTCAAACTAAATCTTAACCTTAGGCAAAATATTGAGTTGTTAAAGCTTTATAGCATGATGGTTTAATCCCTTTTTAATACAGACTGTTAAGCTCTTCCATTATTTACCACTTCCTGTTTAGACTGAAGTTTTAAGAATTTTAAGCTTATATATACAATCTTGCATTTTTGGGATTCAGTCAGAGAAAAAAATTTTTAATTTAAAGCACTGCGACTCAGAGTAGAAGAGGGCTCACTAGCGCCCTCGTTCAAGAGGCGGAAGTACTGGCTCATGCTTTTTCAGTGCACCAATGGTAATGTGCAAAGTCAGCAATTTTGATTATAAAAATGATAGAAATGATTGGAATCATAAAGAGATTATAATATCCGTCCATTGGTCTGTGCAGTAAATGTAAAATTTATTATATTCATTCGTTTTCTGCAACTGCTTGTCCTCTGGAGGGTCGTGGGGGTGCGGGCTTGAGCCCATCCTGGACCTGGGACAGGTCTCCAGTCTATCACAGGGCTCACACAGAGAGACACTCACACCTACGGCCAATTTAGAATCACCAATGAACCTAACCAGCATGTCTTTGGACGGTGGGAGGAAGCTGGAGAACCTGGAGAGAACCCACGCAGACACAGGGAGAACATGCAAACTCCACACAGAAAGGAACCAGTCGGGGTCATGGATTAGAACCCAGAACCTTCTTGCTGTGAGGCACCAGTGCTAACCACCACACCACTGTGGCGCCGTAAATTTATTTTATTTTATCATTATTACTTTCCATGTTGACAGGTGAGACACTGCATTCCCACAGTGATAATGCGCTGCATTGCCTCCCCCTGACTGCACATCCCTGCACATGCTAGCACACTGTAGCGCTGCAGTACGTACATTAGTGGCATTATTCAGGTTTTAGTTTTCTGGAAGGATTGCTGAGCAAAAGTTTTAAATAAATTAAAACACATTTTCTTGAGTGATACTAACTCATCAACAGGCTGTCCTTTGCCAGCATGCGTGGTACCTGAGCCTGTGTGTGTGTGTATGTGTGTGTGTGTGCGCCTGGATGCTTTCTGCGTAATATACTCAAGCGTGTTTGTTTGCACAGAGCGTGTGCAGATGTCCACGAGAGTGATGTGTGTGCGAGCGTTGCAGCTCCGAGCGCCCGGCGGTGGTGGCCCGTTATTGAGCCTTTGAGAGGCGAAGAGGCTGATAAATTCAAACTCTTTGTGTAATTGTCTTTCGCATCTGAATACAAATCCCCGCTGCTTATGATTCATCATATTTATTTTTTTATTTCCTCCGGCAACATCCTTTATTAGTTGTGCACTCAGCAGCGAGATTTAATTTCTGCAGGAGGGGACAACAGCGTCGGCTTGATGATTATTATTGAGAATGTGATACTACAGAGGCTGAAATAAAATCTATAGTGCATTAAAGTGACAGATTAGGAGGGGCGGAGGGTTCATTTACAAGTGTTAAGACATCAGCGGCTAATGCCCTGCAACGCCAAATAGCAATCCACCCCGGTCCCCGCTCTGCAGGAGTGTGTTTGAGGGGAACAGCATGAGGGAATGTATGAAGAGAGTGTGTGTGTGCGTGTGTGTGTGTGGCCCCAGGACGAGAATGTGTGTGTGTGTGTGTTACACTCGACAGGGAGCCTCTAGTGGAGATATTTGAGCATTGCTCGAAGAAAGGAAGGTTTTGCAAGTCACAAAGAAATGAGAGCTGGGATCTTAAAATCACTCAGCAACATGAAACTGTGAAATTATCTCCCCCACAACCACCTCACCCACCCCTGCTGCCTGAACACTATCCACTTATTTAGATAAGATTTTATTTGTCACATGCACAGTTATACATAATACAATGCACAGTGAAATGTATTTTTGTACCTGCAGCCACTAGTAAAAAAGCAATACAGTAAAAACAGTAATAATTACACATAGCACATAAGGTGAACAATACAAGTATAAATGTATAACTGAGAAAAATAAAATAAAATATAGACTGTAAGCTTGAAATGTAAACTTAAAGGGGGTGGCTCGTATATACATGCAGAGTGTCGGAGCAGGTACGGCGGCTGCTGACCTCTCCGGCGCCATCTTGAATAATTCTACTTCAAGGAAAACATGTAGCTTTATAATATGAAAGACTTCATCCAGCTAAGTGACATTTATAATATATTAATAAAGAAAACATATTTATAATAAAAACTGATAAAAATCTAATAACTGTACTAATTTTATCTTCCCACGTTGATGCACCAGACACCTGAACGTTTGTATAGGCAGACAACAGAAAATATTCTATATTACAAGAATAGTGTTTTAAAGCATGTGCTGATTCTAGAAAGAGATATCTTGGTTGATTTAAAATACAAAGGTTATAAATAATTATTTGCTCTAGTTAGGCCTGACAAGTTTCTCAAGTTGTACTGTACTGTATTTGTTCACATTTTGAATGCACAGGGGTATAAAATTAGCCTAGTGTTCTGTTTTTTTGTCATTCACAGCAACGAATATATTTTTTAATCCCAGGTGGGTTACTTGCACTGAGTCCTTGAGGCAGGCCGGCTTGATTTATTTTTGTTTTTTTTATTGCAATGTAGTGTACCTCGATACAGTTGCTCCTGTCACAAATGACTGTAAAATAAGAGTATTAAAAACCTGGGTTTAAATTTAAAGTATTCCGCTACACACATTGAATATTTACGAATAAATTAGTCCAATAAAAGTCTGGGTTTAAAAAAGAAAAAAACACAAAAAACATTATTTACTTTATCGGGACTGTGATGGTGTGGCGTTGCAGTTTGACACGTTTGAGTGACAGCAGTCCTGAAATAAAAAAATAACATGTCTGAAACAACTGTCATCTCTCTTTGTTGTAAAAAAAAAAAAAAATTCAACTGAGACAGATTTTTTTTTTTAATTATTTAATTTGATTTATTATTTAAAAAAACAAACTAAAAAAGTATTTAAGAGTTTTTTTTTTAAAGTCATCTCAGGGGTCATTCTTAAAATTAATTTCGACGGGCAGCAGCTGACACTAAACTTTTAAAATCCTTTTTTTAAACTTGGAGCTGATCCAGTACGTTTTCACGGACTCACAAATATCAGTTTGCACAATTCTTTAATTCTTAGAGTCTACACAGCTCCTAAAGTGTTCAGGTGAATGCCGTGTGGATTAAATAATTATTAACAAAAGTTAATTTATGAACTCTTTCCTCTGTTTGTGTTAAGGACTTCTCTCCTGTCGTTAATGTAAATGTTCTCAGGAGCTCTGTAAAGACGTTTTTTGGAGACGCTGCATAAATCGGAATTTTTACCACCATTTAGGAGGACTCCTAATGGTAGCATAAAATCCTTGGTGATTATGGCTCCTAGGCAAATTAAACCAAAGCTATCTGACTTTACTGAGATTGTAGTTTGGATGAACTTGGTGTTTTTAGAGAAAAGAAAAAAAAAAAGCACTAAAGTAAACCTTGTCCTTTTCTTGCGTTTGTCACTTTTTGTCCCTCTCTAAAACTGACAATGCAGAAACAGTTGGTTCAGTGAATAGTGACCTCCTAACAGCTTTCAGAGTCCAACTTCTTTTTTTATTATTTATAAGTGAAAATTAGAATCATCATCATCTCCACAAAAGGAGCCCACTGTGGCAATTCCAAGCCTCCATCTTTGGTGTTTGAAGCTCGTTGTACATGATGACATTGGACAGTCATGAATCATCTCCATGCGCATCCTCGCTAAACGACTGAATAACAATGGAGACACAAGAAGGGGAAGATGAAATTAGCTCTAATGATATAATGGCTGCTCTCTTTAGAGCTGACATGTTGAGTCACTCTGCGACCGGTCAAGTCGCATCGATTTTCATCAGGGGTGGAAACCTGATCTACACTCGGTCCTCTTTAACCGACTCGTCTCTCTCTCAGATGCCCCCAGATATTTATGTCTACTGTCTGATTCTGCCGAGCGGGGGCTTAATCAGATCCAGAGTGAGCTCCATCAGTATTCAAGCCAGCTGCTGGGAAGAAAAGGGAGATAAAGTGAGCTAAGACACAGAGGATGAGAATATTGGAAGACTCTGCGACAAAAGCCGTAGAGAAGAGGCGCATGATAAGGCCGCAGCGGAATAAGTTAGGCCACTGCTGAGTGATGACCAACCACGGAGCTCCATATGAATTCTGAAACTACACAAAAGTCATGTTGAAACCGCCCTGGTTTTACATGTCAGAGTTCCTGGAGGTTCAGAAAAACTTTTTTTTTGCATTTTTGAGGCCACATTTGAACTGGCGTGGCAGAGTTCATCCATATGACGCCGTTAAAAATGCATCCCATACGAGGCTGTGGATGCTACCATGATTAGCTGATTAGCTGCTGTTTCCAGACAGCTTAGTGCTATCATGCTAGCCAACCATGAACAGTCTAGCGGTTACACCAGCTGCTGTCAACCATTTTAGCTACAGCGCTCAAAGAAATCTGTCCTTAAAATGAAATTACATGCATTTTAAGGAGGCTGAAATGACTGGTGAGCAGCTTCACGGCCGACAGTGATGACGCCAAATGAAAGCAAGAGGGCGATCAGATGGATCCAGCCAACAGGCCTTTTGACAGTGTTCGTTTTAGTTAATGAAGACGACCATTTTTTTCTGTGACTGACACGAGTTCAAACTAATATCTGATGATAAAAAACTATGAACCGGAGAGAGAATGTATGAAACCCACAGAGACTCATGTTCCTGGAATATTAAAGCCTTGATATGTCTTGCTAAACTGGAGTCGGACACCGACGGTGAATAGACTCCACCCTGACCGAGGAGAAGTCCGTTCTTCAGAGACATGCTCCAATCTCTGAATTTAATCTTTCTGCTCTTCTCAGCAGGATAATGAGCCCTAAAACACCTAAATGCTT
Source organism: Chelon labrosus (assembly GCF_963514085.1). NCBI lineage: Eukaryota > Metazoa > Chordata > Actinopteri > Mugiliformes > Mugilidae > Chelon > Chelon labrosus. The sequence goes on from NC_140348.1 coordinate 25,897,929, forward strand.
TGCAAGTATACGAGGAATCCTGAAAACAGCAGCCAACGAGCCAAACATTCTTGGTATCAAAGGAAACTGTTTGGTACGTCATGTTGGTGCTGTCACATCATGGGTTAGTAGGTTTGAACAAGCTTGAGGAGTCCAGGCAGCTGGAGTGTTGCTGGCATTAAAGTAAAATGGGAGCGGACAAATACAACATTCCTTTGGAGGCGAGCTGTCAAGCCGAAACCTTGTAGTCACACATTTGATATTATGGAAAAGAGATGCAGCCTTGAAGCCGACTTCCCCACCCACAAATGTCTTATGGCATAAAGTTGATCTGGAGTCTCTCCGTTGGAAACATTGTGCTCTGGCAAAGATCTGCCAATGAACAGAAGAGTAACTGCAACGTCATCTGAGAGCCGTGGAGCTGAATATGTTCACAACACAAAGGCTCTGATTTGTTGCAGGACTATCCAGTAGCATGCAGATGTGTTTGTTTCCCCTCTATCGGAGTATGAATCTGGTAACGCAACTTTTGGGTTTCATTATGGGGCACAGTTCAGCCGATAGAGTCTGACTACACCAGGCTAAAAGAAAACTCATAAGTTGAACTTTGCATGTATATGTTTTGTGGTGAAGCAGACACAGTGCAGTAAACCATTCAGCTTAAGTTGAAATCTTAGTTTCCTTATTGCTTAGTTGATCTCATTTTGAGTTTTTGGGCCCTATTTTTCCACATTTCTCAGATCTTTACATTAGGCCTCATTATATTTGTAATTTTCTCATATTTTTGAAACTTTATTAAAACATTTTTTATCATTTTTACATCTCTGTCCTCTGCCTTTCTGCTTGGTCCCTAACAAGCCCGCTGTCAAGTCTTAACATGTTTGAAAATCACAGGACATGAACTTCCTGCTTCGGCCCTTTCTCTCATATTAACCTCCCTCCACCCTCCCTCCCTCCCTCCTTTGCCGGGACCGTTCAGCTGCCAGCCGATCCGCAGTCATCCAGAGTGCAATAATTGTGCAATCTGATTGTGATTTCTTTACCGTGTTCCTCCGCGCTCCAGTCTCCCAGAGAACCTCCACTGATCCATATCAAATCTGCAGGTCAGCCGGGCTTTTGGAGAACTCCCCCGCGATAAAGTCTTGTTTGACAAATCTGCTCGATATATATACGTCTCAGCGTATCCGTACGTCTGGCTAGAAGAGCGGACGTACAAAACCTTAAGCTACTTCCATCAGTGCATATTGAGATTGTAAATACGGGTATGCTACATATTTAATTTTCCACCTCTTTTGTCTCCAGTTGTACCTGATTCATGCCCCACCACCACCATCACCACACACACACACACACACACACACACAGAAGACGGGAGGATAGGCACTGTGAGCTTCTATTATGTGGAGCCCACGGTGCATTAACAGCAGCAGCAGGCGTCGGCTCTCACATCTGATCACACTAAATCAGACAAATGTGGACGAGAGGTGAAGGGAGAGGAGGGAGGGAGGGAGGGGGGAGTGGAGGGAAGGGACGGTCTGGAGGGATCTGGGAGGGATGAGCTGACTGCCAATGCCTAAGCGTGACACAAACGCTATAGTTGCGGGGACAAAACAAAAGTAACACACTTGCAGAAAATATACACAGACATCACAGAGATCCCTTTGTCTTCGCGAGACGTCGATGCCAAGTTCACATGCCGCTTGCCGGGGGGCATCTGCTTCGCATATTGCAGTCAACACCTCGTCTCAATTACTTCTAGCGGGTAAATATATAAATAAAAGGAGAGCCGACATAATCAGAAATCAGTATGTGTGCCCCCGCCGTCCCTGAAGACCCAGGCTCTCAGATCTTCTTTGTCATTTCTGGGGGCTGCCGAGCCACTGGGCCTGTGGAGGTCACAGAGCTCAGGCCTCATCAGCAGGGCTAATTTGATTGTGGCAGAACAATGGTTGGCGTAGCCGAGCCTAGCGCCGGCCTGCTGACGAGGTGCATATTAATGGGTAGTGGAGCCTGGGCCAGCTTTGCCCTGCAAAGGAAGGGCATGCTTGCTGAGGGTAGTGGGGGCTCAGCACCTTCCATACTCTATCAAACACTGCTGCAGTGATCGTAAAACAGGACGTTTCTGCTCGGTTTATTTGAGACGCAACTGGAAAGGGCACACAGACAGTGAGATATTGAAGATGTCTTTTATTTTTTTTATTTTTTTGTATATGTATACATCGATCAGCCACAACATTATGACCACCTTCCTAATATTGTGCAGGTCTCCCTTGTGGTGACTCATCAGAGAATGAACATGGGCCTTCTGAGGGTGTCCTGTGGTGTCTGATTAACAGAATGTTGTTAGTGGGGGGGCCTTTGAGGGGAGGGGCCTCTGTGGATCATCCCACAGATACTTGATCAGTTTGGGTTCTAGTGAATTTGGAGGCCAGGTCAACACATTGTACTGTTCTTCATGTTTTTTTTTTTTAGTTGTTCCTCAAGTGTTTTTGTGTGTGCGTCTGTGTCAGGCTGCATCCTGCTGGGGATGGCTGCTGCCATCAAGGAGTGTCATTGTTATGAGGTGGGGGGGGGGGGGGGGGTGGCCTGGTCTGGGTTAGGGGGGTTCTGGTCTGGTCTAGGTGGGTGCTACATGTTCCGCAGAACACTGAATTATCACAGGATTGTCAATGTTTTTACTTCTGCTGTTAGTGGTTTTAATGTTGTGGCTGATTGGTTTAGTTTATCCACCCCTAGTACCTGTACACTGCTGCTACAACACTGAAATTTCCCAGTTTGGGATTAGGAAAGTACGAACATACCCACCAACCACCCACCCAACCAACCAACCTTTTTTTAGTTGTTCCTAGAGTATTTTTGTGTGTGTGTCTGTGTCAGGCTGCATCCTGCTGGGGATGGCTGCTGCCATCAAGGAGTGTCATTGCTATGGGGTGGTGGGGCCTGGTCTGGTCTAGGTGGGTGCTACATGTCTAAGTAACATCCACACCAATGAATGCCAGGTCCAGAAGTTTCCCAGCAGAACACTGAATCGTCACAAGGTGATCGATGTTATTTACTTGTCCTGTCAGTGGTTTTAATGTTATGGCTGATCAGTATATTGTAGTTTCATGAATTATAAACTTTCATATTAATTAAGCTAACTACTTGCTTTTACTTTCTGGTTTGATGGAATTATACTGAAATACATGCGACCGTCTTTAAACCCAGCAAACGTGGTGGGAAAAGAGCACTCGGCTCCGTTCACTGTCCACTCTATCCCTCAGTGGGACGGACTAATCATGAACACAGCCTAGCACAGCATCTTCCACTGAGAAGTGAGCATACTAATGGCTGGTGTAGCTTAGCGTAACCCCTTAGTCACACACCGAGGCATACTAATGTGGCTGAAGCCGAATGCGGTCCTGCCTCGCCAAAGAGCATACTAATTACAGCAGCTGCCCTTCTCTGTGACCTAGGCAGGTCACTTAGCAGTGTGATCAGTCCCTGACTCCTAATAAAGACACTTTAACAGGGTGAGCCACAAGGGCACAGACCCCACCCTGCTCCCCCGCCCCACATCTTACTATCTATTTATTTTAATGGTGTATTTTAGCTTAATAGAGCGGCACAGCAAAATGTTCTGTCACTAACAAAAAGTGCTTTCCACCAGGAGGATGTGAACCCTTGTGTCTTGGCTTTCACTACTGTCTGGACCTGAAGGCCAAAAATCAGCACACAGCACAGAGGGCACCCTTCACAGTTAATCATCATCTGTGTCTGTGGAGAGTTCATTTGGAATCCCATCGAAGCCTGTGCTCTGTGCGGGCCTCTTTACATCGTACATGTTGGTTTGCACTAAATGCTGAAACACCAAGCTGACATGTTTAAAACAACAGTGTCAGCAGGTGGAATGTTTGCGTTGTTTGCATCCAACAACCACTGCACTAAAGAGGAGTTCCATCTGACTGGAATTAGCCTCAGCAAATATCCAGTGCTGCGTACGTCAGTGTATTGGAATTTAAAAGCTGTCATGAAAGAACATAAAGCGAAGAACATAATCAAAACGACCAGACAGCTCTTTGAAAAGTTAGTTAGCACATTTCTGAACTCATTAAGGTGCAACACCTGCAAAGCATGAATGGCTGGATGAAGTTTTGTGCCAACACTTTGAGTAGATCAGGAGATATTTCATTCCATGTTCTAAAATTTCAACTTAAAGGTTGCGCTGAAGGGACGTCTTATCGTAAAGTTTGCTTTTAAAACCAGAAACAAGAACTGGAAAAAAAATATAGTATTTGATTTTAATAAAACTTTCTTTTATTCTGTAGTTGAAAACGAAAAAGAAAATGTTAATATTAGACCTAATTTTCTTTCCACTTCCAGGCATGGATCATTCAGCACTAAATAAACCTGGAGCTTCTTCAGATTCAAGCTCAGAGAGAAATGACCAGATGACCAGATACCTCGTGTCAGAAAGTCTAAAATTACATATCAATATTGTTCCAGAGTCAAGTCTGTGCTCCCTTTAGACAAACAGACAAAAAATTTCACAGAGAGCTACAAAATCATTGACTACAATAAGTGACGTCTTCTTCTTCTTCGTCTTCTTCACCTACAAAAGCTTGTGGTTTCTCGTTTAGTTCTCTTTCTGTGAATTTACTTGTTTTTGCTTTTTAAATTCAAAATAATAAAAAAATATTCTTTATTTTTTTTAAAAGTCAAAAACCAAACTTGAAATACCAGAGCAAAAGTGTCAGTGGAGCCACAGATTGACAGCAAAAATCTTCAACTGACAAATCTGCAGAAATGATGTGACGCAACCATGTCAACATTCAGGTTCTCAACATGTTGAGGAATCCATGACAAGAAACTGTTGTTATGTTTAATACGATGTCCCTATGGTACTGTTCATTTTATTTTTATCGTGTAATTATACACCAGTCAGCCACAACATTATGACCACTGACAGGAGAAGTGCATAACATCAACCATCTTGTGACAATTCAGTGTTCTGCTGGGAAACTTCTGTACCTGGCATTCATTGGTGTGGATGTTACTTAGACATGTAGCACCCACCTAGACCAGACCAGGCACCCCCACCCCATGGCAATGACACTCCTTGATGGCAGCAGCCATCCCCAGCAGGATGCAGCCTGACACAGACACACACACAAAAACACTTTAGGAACAACTAAAAAAAAAACATGAAGAACAGCACAAGGTGTTGACCTGGCCTCCAAATTCACTAGATCCCATCTGATCAAGTATCTGTGGGATGATCCACAGAGGACCCTCCCCTCAAAGGCCCCCCCACTAACAACATTCATGTTATGCCTGATCAGTGTATTCAACAAGGCTATCTATTCTTACACTGACCCATAACAAGACATTCAATAAGAGGAGGTGTTAACTTAACTCTGAAGTTAAATTTGATTCGTGGCGCATGCAGCACTCTTTCTATTATCTAATAGTTTCCTTGTAATTGGCCACAGTACAGTCAGTGTGTTGACTCATATACAGCAGGTGGCACAGATAGCATCCTATGATTGATAAAAGAGCCACCAAACATTTTCTTCCATCCGTCTGATCCATCCTCACTTGTCTCTCTCACAAGTTCCACGTTTTCCATCCTTCTCTCCGAGCCTCTACTTACCACATCCACACACACTCGCACAGTTTCTGTCCCTCCACTTTGATCCCTCTCCATTTCCATCCATCCCTCTTCGTCCCCCCCCCCCCCCCCCCCAACACCCACCCACCCCTTCCCTTCCCTTCCATCCCTCCTTCTCTCTAGTGATGCTGGACACACAGGTAGTGAAGCAGCAGGCGGTGTGGTGCTGGATAATTACCTAGTGTTTGGAGCTCCCCAGGAGTCTGGGCCTTCCGGGAAAGGGGGGCGAGGGGGTTGGGTGGTGGTGGTGGTGGTGGGGGGGCGGCAGCGACGAGCCTGGCTGTATTCATAATGCACTCTGCTAACGGTGCAACACTTAGCCAGTGGAAATGCAGCCTCAAATAAATGGGCTTTTGTTGCCGCCTGAAAAGGAAACGTAAGAAGATGCACTTTTCATCCGCCTTCTTACCCCTGATTTTAATGCCGCTCACTCTCGGCTTGTTGTATACCCTCCCCTTTCCTTCCCTTTTCTTTCTTTCTTTCTGTTTTTTTTTTTTATTCATTTACCTGCAAATTCTTCCCTCGGACAGTTTTGCACAAGCCAATTTTACACAAGAAAACACAGTGTAGAGTCGGTTATGACTGGGATTAAGTTTGTTTGTTTGTTTGCCTGAGTGGGACCGCTGAGGCTTTCTGTACACCGTGGGAAATATGATCCATAGCTGTCAGGAAAAGCAGATGAGGTGATGAGCAAATATCCACAGAAATGTGCGCAAACACACACACAGGCGGAGATACACCTACCTCAGAAACCCTGGCAGTGTGAGTATGGTCAAACAAATCCCAGTAAAATAACAAAAAAAGGGCATTTTGTTTTGTAATCATTAGACAAATGAATGAAGGGGGATTGTAACAGAACTCCCCAGTGAAACCGCAGTGCTCCTGCACAAGCTGAAGTGGAGTGGAGTGGGCCAGCGCCGAGCCAACGGCAGCATCCGGTTGCCCAGTTGTCCAGGCTCCATTAGCCTAGAAGAGTCATCAGCTGGGGATTAGGCAGGAGCCCCTTTCAATCCTCATCCAGTGCAACATCCAAACCCTCTCCTCCCTCTTCACCCCCCGCCATCCCTTGCCAGCTCTCTGAGCACGAGCCAGGCTCTCCTGACTGGGCCACGAGCTCGTCCAGAGCCCTCGTCGTCTCTGGAGCCTCTGCCGCTCTCCGCTTTAGCCTCAGCTGCTGGAGATGTTGTCCCTAATTAACAAGGGATTAAGCCATCATCTCGGCTTGTAATACAGCCTGGATGGGAATTCCAATATGGATGCCGGGGGAGGTAGGGGATGTGAGGAGGTTGGGGGGAAGAGGGGGGGGATTGGACTGGAAAGAAAGAGAGAAAGAGAGAAACTAGCGGCGTTTAGCAGCTCAGTAAATTACTCTTGACCCGTAGGACTGAGGGGAGTCTATCGGCACGGCAAGCCGGCTGCCAATTACAACAGCTCAGGCCTGCCAAAAGTTTTATTGGGTGGAGGGCGGCGGTGGCGGGGGAGGGGGGGGGCAAGTTGGGAGGTGATTGCTGTGCATATGTGTGTGTGAGCATGTCTGTGCATGGGGTTGGGGGGGTGTGGAGGTGGGGAGGGGGGGCATTTTTAATGGCCTTTCACCATATTACTTTCTGTCAGGATTGGAAGTGTTTGCATTTGGAGGGATATTGACATAATTATGATGAGAATTTGATGGAGGTTGAAAATGAAAATAGAACTTTTTTTTTTCTACGGTCTCCCACCAGCCACTGTCTTCACTCCACTGTCAGACAGAACAGCCGGCTTTGTCTCCAACCTCTGAGAATCTGTATCTACTTCTTCAGGTTATTAAAATCATTTTTATCATTATTAGAAGTCATTTTATTAGTGTTTATGTTGTTGCTGTTATGCTGCACTTGAGTAAAAATTCATATTTGGTTATTTTACAGTGTGTACCAAGAGCAGTGATCATATATTTACATCTTCGTAGCCACATAAACAGTGTGTAGTTAAGTTTTGTGATTCCATTTCCCGTCGGCACTGTTGCCTCTGGGCAGGAAGGTTGTGGGGTCTAAGCTGCCAGATGTTAGGCCTGGTGTGGTGTTTGCTTGGTCTCCCTGTACCTGCATGAGTTTTTCAGTTCGTGTACATTTTGATATTTTACCATGGATACTACTTCCTGGACCAGAGAGACCTGGACCAGGGTTCAACCATGGCAACTACTTCCTGGACCAGAGAGACCTGGACCAGTGGTCAACCATGGCGACTACTTCCTGGACCAGAGAGACCTGGACCAGTGGTCAACCATGGAGACTACTTCCTGGACCAGAGAGACCTGGACCAGTGGTCAACCATGGAGACTACTTCCTGCACCAGAGAGACCTGTACCAGGTTTCACCATTGAGACCACTTCCTGGACCAGAGTTCACCATGGAGACTACTTCCTGGACCAGTGGAGTCACCGCAGAGACTACTTCCTGGACCAGAGAGCCCTGGACCAGTGGTCACCATGGAGACTACTTCCTGGACTAGAGAGACCTGTGTTCCAGGTGTAGACTACTTCCTGTTTCATTAAAGTAAAACATGAATGAAGGAATGAATGTACATTCTTGAAGACTCTGTTTGTTGCTAATTGCAATCACACAGGCTTGTATATGAGTCCTTAAAACGGAATGTATGTAAAATTGGTTGTAAAACTAAATATAACCCAGATTATCTGGATTATGACCACATGTTGTAGTTGTATTGTGTCATAAACTTAAAAAGCTTCACCACAAACTTCCCTTACTTGCCGTTAGATGTGACCGTTCTGGCCCGTGTCTCAGTCAAACCCTCACGGTGAGTCAGCCTGAGGACCTCACACAGACTCACATGAGCAACATAAGGTTAAACGTAACGTTGGCATCCAAATCAATTTCACCACTTCAAGATTAGGAGGTGTAAAAACACTACATGCAGAGCGATGATCTTTACGTTTGGAGCTGCCCTCACAGCTGGCTGGGGTGGGATGGGGTGGGATGGGGCGGGGGTCCAGCCCTGCCGCTGTGTCTGCTGCTGATGTAAACTGATGCAACCTTCATTCAAGACAAAGCAACTAGAGAGGTAAAAAAAAAAAAAGAAGTGTGTGGGATCAGTGTCCACTACGAGCAGCAACACACACAGACTGTTTGGTGGCGAGTTGCACTGGGATTTCATAAACCAGAGCTAATAATTGATGATGTTGTTGGGCAATGATCAAGCGAGAGATTTTGAGCAGCAGAAGGAAAGAGAGAGAGAGAGAAATAGACGACACAAACACAGCGAAAGTGGAAGAGGCAGAACGTGTCAGAGTTCTGAGAAAGCGCAACCAATAAAAATGTGGAGGAAAAGTGTGAGCAATGGGCAGCACATGCATGCAGCCATCATCCCAGAAATACCCTCAAACATTCATATTTTAAATCGGTCTGCAAAATAACTGATGTTCATATTAGACTGGTTAAGAAGCATAATGCTGCATGGAATAAATACACTGGTACCGTCATAAACAGACACATCTCACGCAAAGTAGCTGCATTTTAGTATAATGTGAAGTCAGCTTCAGTGGTGTGATTGTTAGCACTGATCAAAGAATTGAAGAAGGTTCTGGGTTCTAATCCACGACCTTCTGAGGGTGTCCTGTGGTGTCTGGTAACACAATGTTGTTAGTGGGGGGGCCTTTGAGGGGAGGGGCCTCTGTGGATCATCCCACAGATACTTGATCAGTTTGGGATCTAGTGAATTTGGAGGCCAGGTCAACACCTTGTGCTGTTCTTCATGTTTTGTTTTTTTTTAGTTGTTCCTAGAGTATTTTTGTGTGTGTGTCTGTGTCAGGCTGCATCCTGCTGGGGATGGCTGCTGCCATCAAGGAGTGTCATTGCTATGGGGTGGGGGTGCCTGGTCTGGTCTAGGTGGGTGCTACATGTCTAAGTAACATCCACACCAATGAATGCCAGGTCCAGAAGTTTCCCAGCAGAACACTTAACTGTCACAAGATGGTTTAAATGTTATTCACTTCTCCTGTCAGTGGTCATAATGTTGTGGCTGATTGGTGTATACATGCTGATGAGACACAGGTGAAACTAATGAGGAAGGAACTTAACAGAAAATATTCAAAACTTGAACTCATGAAGAGAAAAAAGAAGTTCTAAACACAACCTTGGATTTTACAGCGATCAGTCACATCTCATGTAAACATTAGACGTACCGCCTGTGCACTAGAAGTTCTCATAATGGATGAGGGACTATTTTATGTTGTCTACTACACACCTAAGCCTCAGCCTGCACCACGTACAGATGTAACACAAGAGCACAGTGTCGTATCCGGTGTCAGCGTCCTCCGAGTTGTTCATCCAACCATCAACGGCAACAATTACATTTCCTGCAAAATGTATTTTATGAAAGACAAGCGTTTGCACGTGATGTAATTATTTTATTTTCTGCATGTTGGGCATATCGCCAATCTTAACGTGCGTGTGTGTGTGTGCGTGTGTGTGTGAAGCTGTTGTTTTCCGCTCGTCGAAGCGGCACCGGATTGATGTGTTCCCAATGAAGTGCGGTGACAATTAAACAGTAACTGACCTGCCATTTCCCTTCATTACCTCCCAGCTCTTCAGGCTGCGTGCGTTGTTGTGTGTATACAAGAAAGAAAGAAAGTCAGCATTTCCAGAAGCGTACACACACACACACAGACGTATGATACATGATGCAAAAATATACAAAAAGAAGAGACTCATTTGCATGATGCACACACACTGATCCGTGAGGATACCTTACACGGTAAACACATCCTGCAGGTATAGACCACCTGCCCGTGGCGGATTTCATTCCTGTAAACATACGTTCAAAAGAGCATCTTATCGCGCAATCCTGTCTGTTTTCTGCATCTTTAATATGTTTCCTGCCCCCTCCGTTTTACTTTCTCCTATTTAGATGTTTTTTTTTCCTTTCCCTTTTGCTCTTTCTGTATCTCCTTCTCTTCTCCCTCTCTCGCTGCCTCCCAGCACACACATAAGGATGCAAACATCGCCATTTTTTATTTTGTACCCCCCCCCCCAACACACACACACACACACACACACACACACACACACACACTCCTGCACAAGGCCCACCACATAGCCATTTGCATAACAATCTCCACTTGTTTTTCTGCTTAGATGGAATTCACAGCATGGTGCCAGCATGACTGAGACAGGGGTCATTGCTATGTATATCAGAGAGAGTGAGAGAGAGGGAGGAAGCAGGGTAGAGAGAGACAGAGAGAGAGAGAGAGTGTTTATGGCAGTAAGAGGGAAAGAGCGAGGGAGGGAGGGAGGGATGGAGGGAGGGAGTGAAGTGGCAGTTGCAAAAATACACGTCCAGACGCACAAACACTTCCATAAAGAGACCCGTCGGCGTGCATGCACTGACTGATGGAGAGAGGTGGAAATGCATCCTGGAAACACAGATGAAAGCGTCTGACTGCACGCCGTCGCCGTCCCGATGTAAAGCTACATTAAAGGACGAGGAGGAAGCGGCCAGAGGAAATCGCCGGCAACCTTTGCCCGTCACATTTTCTTTTGTTAGCTTCAGATCAGGCATTATGTTCAACGTAACGCGGCTCATCATGAGCTGAGGCTCCAGAAGCCTTTTGTTCTGAATGAGCTGTTTTGCCGTTCGCCACTCAGATTATTTTATATCTGACAAGATGGGCGGCAACGCGCGCTGCAACTTGGCCGCGAAACACGACGCACTCCACTTGCTGTGTTTCATGTCGTCAGGAAGTAAGCTTAACGGACTGACGCAGGAAACAAGGTGCAATACAACACGATACAATAATAAGCGTGTGAACTTCGAACACATTCGCAGATCTGGATCCATGCACGCAGACACACGCAAGGTTGTGGAAGCTCATAACAGCCGGATGCGATGCGTGGACACGTGCACAATGGTGGCGCGCCAAACAGCGGCGGCACAAAGAAGCTGACAGGGTGACAAAGTAGAAAGAATGACAGCAGACAGGAAAAACAAACAAGACAGACGGCGTGGGCGATCGTAGGCGAGTGGGAGCCCTTTATTTAGTCAGGTATTCTCACTCACATCAACATTCGTTCTTTTCGGAGTGACCCGAGAACTGAAAAAAAAAAAAAACATCAAGCGCAAAGTGACAAAGAAAACTCCCAAATACAGTTCAGTGCCGCATTCCAACCTTCACTCTGCAATTTAGAGAAACTCACAAGTACAAAAGGCAGCTGCAGGGTAGCAAACGCAAAAAACAAAACAAAAACGCTGGTATTTGACTTTAAAATACAACAATCTGATGGTAATGTGGATCCTTAGTTTAGAGCTACAGTATAGATTTAAAACCCTATCAGCAGCACGGTGGGACAGGTGTGGAATTACACGTGTAGTACAGTGAAGGAGAAACAAGAAGATTTAAAAGCCTGGAGCTTGTCATGCTTTCACAGGGAGATGAAATCCAACAAATAATAAGCATGAATTGTTCAAAGAACATAAATACAGACAAATAAATGTTATGGTGCTTCAGTCTTCTAAGCCATTGCATTTCAGAATGGACAATTGTGTGGTTTCTTTCTTCCAATTTCTTTTTGTACTCTAAATAATACCAGTCTTAATAGTTTGATGAGTAACTATTTTGTAAGAAATTTCACAGAACAAATTTATAGAGCAAGGACATCCACGAATATCTTTATTAATTGGCTGATTCTTAGTGTAGTATGAAAAAAATATATATATTATGCACACATGAACATATTCAGATGTCTAGCTTTGTCCTAACGATGCTGAAATTACCGTCACACAACAAACCAGCGAACGCTCACATCAGAGAAGCTGTTGACACTAAACTGTAGGCCTTTTGTTTAATTCACTGATGGAACAGATGTACGACACACCGCACCGGTGGTTTTCTATGGATGAATTGATGCTTTTCCTGCTTGCGGAAATCAGTCACGACCGGCGTCAGTAATATTTGCATGGATCCTTTGACGAGCATCGATTCTAAAGACTCACCTTTTAATTTATCCAAGTTCTCCCACAGGTTGTCTGTCTCTCTGTGTTAGCCCTGTGATACGACTGATAGGTGACCTGTCCAGGGTGGACCCCGCCTCTTGCCCGGTGACAGCTGGGATAGGCTCCAGACCCCCCCGTGACCCTCCAGAGGACAAGCAGTTACAGAAGACGATGAAGTTTTCCCAGAGATCAGTTAAGATTGGTGTAAACTAACCTTAACAGACATTTAATGCTCTACTGTTAAAGAGTTAAAGAGATGCTCCTAGTGGCCAAATTCTAAGAAACTTCTTAGAATCATGATTTTTTCCAGGAATTTCCCCTCAAAGTTAAGAGTAGATGCTGGTACAGATAAAAGGTATTCCTAAAGAATCTTAGCTCTTCAGAGAGCTCCTAAGGTGAGATCTGTTCAGAGCAGGGAGGAGGACTTTTAAGAGGCTTTTAAGAGGAGTTTCTGAAGCAGAAAGGAGGCGTTTATCTGTTGTGCTATGTTTCCCCATGCCTGCTTCTTGGCTTGTAGTGTAACATTGGAGACAAATCTATGTCTCAAAACACTTCTATCCTCATTGACCAGTTGAGCCAGAAGCAAACACTGTTCCTCTGTCCAGTTGGTTTTCCTACTTCTTCTCTTCTCCATTGCTGTTCGGTTTGTGGAAGATTTGAACGCCAACCAACGCTGCTTCTTGTAGGCTTCTACAAGTCCAGTTTAAACGCTTTTTGGATATACTATGACCTGGATGACTGAGAACCTTCACAAACATACAGACTGAAACTCAACACAGATGACTAGCCTCCGGCGTACATTTTAGAGCTGCAAAAGCAGAACGATGCCGACACACTGGCATATCAGCAGGTATACACGTTTTCACCGCTGTAGCTCCAGACAGCGTAAGACCAGCGTCGGACCCGTTGAGGGAGTATAAACCCAAAGCTTTACAAGGTCAGATGGCTTTGAAACTGCCCAAGAGGAAAAGGTGCTGAATGTGACTTGGAAAAGAAGCGTCCAGGATCAGGCAAGGGCCGTGAGTCCCGTTAAGGGAGGCTCAGATAGTTGGCTCACATTTGTGCTATTGTGTGCAAGTGTTTGTGTCACATATTTATTTTCCAAGATCAAAATAATACTTTTAAAACATTTGTACATCGTGTCTGACTGTAAATCATACATACAGCATGTTAAACCACTCGGCCACTGTGTACTCCTGTGTAAGTTCTGTGCATATGGTCATTGGTCGTACAACCTCGGCATCCAACTTTGGCCTTGAACCGCAGAGCTGGAGTTAGGGAGGTTGCCATGGCAATAATGAAAACAGGGACCTTGCAACAGGAGTTCTGAAGCGTTCTGTATGTACCATGTGTTTTCCTATTATCAGATCCTATTGACCTTGTATCCTGTCTTTAAGTTTAAAAAAAAAAAAAAAACACTTTAGAATACCCTACAGTGTAACAATAGTTTACACAAACACACACACTGTTTCCTCAGCTAGCATCACGGCTGTTCTAATAATCTCCAACATCATGCGTTCATTAGAGGGCACACATCAGCAAAGAGAAGAGATAAACTGCTGTCATTCTAGTGGCTCTGATAACTGTTTCAATTTCTCAATAGAGTTTAACAAGCAAACACAGATAGATGTTTGTTACGATATCAGCTGTCATGAAAAATTAATATGGGTCATGTAAACTGCATATTCCATTTAGATGTTCTAAATTAGGCCTAATTCAGTCCCGACTGGGGTTTTTAACAGTTTGTTACACATGGCCCCTCATGGTCCGCTCCATGGGTTGTGCCACATTTCTGGATGGTGGTGGGGGGCCCTGGGAGGGATGGTTACTGGATGTGTGCATCAGTGCATCTGAACATGCACTGATCAGCCACAACATTAAAACCACTGACAAGAGAAGTAAATAACATCGACCATCTTGTGACAGTTCAGTGTTCTGCTGGGAAACTTTTGGACCTGGCATTCATTGGTGTGGATGTTACTTAGACATGTAGCACCCACCTAGACCAGACCAGGCACCCCCACCCCATAGCAATGACAGGATGTAGGATGCAGCCTGACACAGACACACACACAAAAACACTTTAGGAACAACTAAAAAAAAACAAAACATGAAGAACAGCACAAGGTGTTGACCTGGCCTCCAAATTCACTAGATCCCAAACTGATCAAGTATCTGTGGGATGACCCAGCCCCAAGTGTGAATGCATTTGTGTGTCTGTATTTGCCCTGAACTGAATATATGGCTTATAAAATGGATAAATGAGTGGCATCAACTGGGATCTATAAGTACCTGCATCTCAGAGAACATCCATACATCCCTGGACCTGCAGAATGGCCGTGTACACGCGGTGCAGCATTTCAGTTTTCCTCCCTGATATGAAGAGAGACTACCTGTGTTTTAACTTGGCACACACGTATAATAAATATTGTACACAGTCTGCAGACTAACTAGTGAACACAGTGTGCATACTGTCAGGGAACATAAAAGTCCCTCACTTTGAATTCTCTTTCAGCCTCTACAGCCTGAGCTCCATAGGAATGATGTTATAATTATAATTTAATCAGTCTGGCTGCTGCCCACATAGCATTAAATTGTTAGCTAGCATTTCTCATAAATAGATGTCATTAATTTCTAGGAGGGATGCCTGTGTACATTGCTAATAAGAAATGGTGGGGGATCCTGCGTTTGAACAACAGGATTAGTGTAACATGCAGTGACTGAAATACATTAGCCTCTATTTAGGCACTCTGGTTTATAAAAGGACAACACTTCACTTCAAATGGGCACAATTCTTTTTGAGCATTAGCTAGTACAGGCTACTTGTGCTACGAGCGCAGCTACCCTTGGAATTAATATTTAATGTATTGTTGACAAATTGCTTGAAACTGCTTTAGTACAGTAGTAAACCACACTGGAGGAGAGGCCAAGAGGTTAACAGAGGGAGACCAAAGGACTGCCAATCACCTTGAGCCCAAGGCTGCTGCCCGAAACATGAGAATCAGTTGTACATTCGTTACTGCAAAAAAATATATATATATATCTTTTTTTTGCAGTGTTTTGCCCAGGTCCCAAACAACACGTACAAGGTCATGACAGTAAAATGGAGATGCTTATAAGGCGAGACTCACCAGTAAAAGGAAGAGTTCAACCTTTTTGGAGAATGCATAAATCCATGCCAATGTGGCTTCACATGACTCCCACTAAAAATCAGGAAAGCCTGTTGGAGTAATTTAACGAGAAATGAAAAAAATCTGCAGGCAAACAGTGAGATTTTTTCCTATTGAAAGCTTTCTGGTTCCCGTTTATAGTCTGAGTAGTGTCAATCAATCACGTTTTGAGCTGGCTTCGGTTGCACACAAGTAAGCAGTCGACGTGGATATCAAAAAATTGACCAAATCTGTTTCAGTGGTTTAAAACTGAGTGAAAGCTGCTCGTCTCTCAACTCCAACTCCATTCTTGTGTTTGAAGTTGCTAGTTGGTTTGTAGCCAATGAGTGGCACGCAAACCAGTCCTGGTTACAAGGCAAATGCTCCAAAAGATCCTGTCCCAGAATGACTACGTCCTGCCATGAGAGTGGGATTATTCTTCTCCCTGGATTTCTGAAGAGAAACAAAAATGTTGATTTGTGTCTTTAAACCCTGCAGGTTCACCGTTTCCTCATTTTCCCACAAAACCTTCCACTGAAGTAACCTTACGCCTCGACCTGGCCACCGAAAGGATCTAAGCTGCACGACTATATCGATATAGTAGGACACAGAATACAGATAGATGTTCTAAACAGAGGATATAATAGCTGCCTAAGCCACAAATGAATACTGCTACTGATAGATACAACTGTAGGTGTAAGATTTAACCAGAGTGAACATGTTTATGCAGAGTTTTCAAGCATCAGCAGGAGCATGCAGTCTGCATCAGTGTGGCTGACTGGTGAATATTCATGGTCATAATAAAGTGAAATGCATTGTTGGTGCATTATTATTCAGTTTGTGTATTAATTTGCAATTTTATTTTCCAAATTTGTGTCTATTGATCTGCATCTTAAATGTAAAATCTGTTTTTTTTCTTTTCATACTGCATGTAATTAGAATATGTTATATTATTAACTATTAAACTGGTGATATCCATAGGTTTATGCATAGTTTTTCTCCTTATAGCCTTTTTTTTCCTTATCCATGAGGCAGAATAATATATATATAAAAAAAAGAGAGATATAAATAAATTAAGTACAGAAAATAACCAAACCGTAACTGTCATGGTGGGAGGCAGTGGTAAGAGAAACTATAGATCTGTAATAACTAGAGAGGCAGCGGAGGCTCCTGCGTGTTTTAATTTCTCCAACGGTGCCGTTCTCCTCGTTGCAGGGTGGAAGGAAAAGGCCTTTTAATGGAGATACACTCAGAGCTGATTGCAGGTCATTACACCACCGCAGGGAGAGAGACCAGAAGAAGGAGCTTAATGGTTGAGGGAGAAGAGCGCTCATAAACCATCACACACACACACTCCTCCAGCGAAGACACAATATCAATGGGTGCTTCTGCACCCTCGCCCCGATCCAGCTTTCCTCTCCTCAACACACAAGCAGAGGCAGCGGTGCACACACACACACAGTAACACACACTCCTCCAGTCTCCTCCAATGTTTTTTTTTTTCTTTTTTTATGATTATTCCATCACGGCAGAGTTTGTTTAAGACCCCATTAGACTCAAAAGGGCGACAATCTTCTTAATCAAGCTTAATTTATTAAAACATCAGCCGGCGCTATTACCATTAACAGGATGAAGCAGGAAGGCAGACAGTGGGAGACTGTAATACAGGAAGAGAGAGTCTGTTGGTTTTTTTTTCTCCATCTTTGAAGATAAAGGTTTTACTGCCGCTGTGGTTTTCACACTGCTTTTTCTGCAAATATCAAACCGGCAATTGTCGTTTTAGTCACATGCTAAGTAATATCTTAATACTTTGCTCTGGTACTTTTGTAACCTGGAAGGATGAGTTAAAAAAAAATAATAAAAAATGAAAATATCATTGTGTTCACAGTAATGAAGGTTTTAGTTGTCTTATTTTAACCCAAACAGTCAAATGTGATTGGGGCCCTTGGTAAAAAAAATAAATAAATAAAATAAATTAAAATGATTTGAGTTAACAACCAACATTACAGAGAAAAGTGTTGTGCAAATTAGCTTATTCCCCTTCTCTAGTGGTTATTACGTGCTAAGCTAACTACTAGCTTATTCGCGTTCTTTCAACCTCCTAGCTAAGCTAACTTGTCTATTGGTGGTGGTGTCTCTGCCTATGTGGTGGCACATACAGTAGACCTGTGGTTCAGTTGGTGCAGCCGGTTGTCCATGAACCAGAGGCTTAGCAGTTTCAGTCGTATCAGGGTTCCAACCATTAACCCTCTGGTTCGTGGACAACACTCTACCTACTGCCTCTTGGTGCCCAAAACAGGCCTATATTTTTTTCAGCTCTGGCTCATAGTTTATTTGGTGGCATAAGCTCCTGTGATGAGGTGAAACTACAGTATCTGCTCAGGCTGCTGGACTTGTTGCAGTTGGAACCGTGATAAAGGATTCAGGTTTTCTCCATCAACACTTGGAGACACAAAACACACAAAAATGCTTTAGGAACAACCAAAAAAACATGAAGAACAGCACAAGGTGTTCTTCAAACATTAATTGATATAGTAGAAAAACAATTATTTTTGTTAAAGAAGTGGTTTGATTCAAATAAGTTAACCCTCAATTTAAACAAAACCAAATTTATAGTTTTTGGAAATCGTGCCATTAATGTTCATAGAAAGTTAATAATTAATGATACTGAGATAGAACGAGTGAATGAAATAAAATTTCTTGGAGTACTTTTACAAAATAAGCTCAGCCATATAAACTACATCAAGGCAAAACTATGTAAATCTCTTGCAATAATATCTAAAGTCAAAGAACTTTTAAATGAAAAAAACTTATATATTTTATACTGTTCCCTGGTTCTTCCTTACATGACCTATGGCTTAGAAGTTTGGGGAAACACTTATAAAACCAATCTTAATCCAATTACTATAATTCAAAAAAGAGTGATCCGCATTGTGAATAAAGTGGCTTACAGGGAACATACAAATGAGCTTTTCATTAAGCTAAAAGCACTAAAACTAAAGGATTTGGTTGACTTTAAAACAGCACAATTCATGTGTAACATAAGCCATAACAAGTTACCTGTGCATATTCAGGGATTATTCCAAAAACGAGACTGTGGTTATAATTTCCGAAAGGAAGAAATGTTTTAAAAAAACATATGTGAGAACAAGTGCAAAGCACCATTGTGTTTCTTTTGTTGGGATTAATGTATGGAGTAAATTGGACCAAGAGCTAAAAGACTGTAAAACTTTAATTCAATTTAAAACTCTTTTGAAGAAATCAGTTATAAAAAAATATGTTGAGAATGGATGCTAAGGACGCAAAATTAAGATGATAGATTTTTTCTTTTCTTCTTTGGGATGATCTGAAAATAAAAAATGTATGAGTGCATGTATAAGACATGGGCAGCTTTTACCGTTTATGTCTGTAAATACACTGGGATAGGCGCAATAAGCTTTAGCTTCTGCCTATTCCATTTCAGACTTGATGTTTATTTATGTCTTTATCTGTTAAATGTTTAAATGTCTGAATAAAAACGACTGAAACCTGGCCTCCAAATTCACTAGATCCCAAACTGATCAAGTATCTGATACTTGATCCCTCAAAGACCCCCCCCCCCCCCCCCCCCACACACACACACACACACACACTAACAACATACAGACACAACAGGACACCCTCAGAAGGCCCATGTCCATTCTCTGATGAGTCACCACAAGGGAGACCTACACAATATTAGGAAGGTGGTCATAATGTTATGCCTGATTGATGTACATACTTAAAGTTAAGACTGAGAGAAATCTTGGGCATATAAAACACTTTCCTTTGTATCTGAGTGGTTGTTGGGAAGATTTAGAACGTATGACTGACACAGCCTTGTCTATTCTGTTGGTTCATATGGATGAAGTTTGACTTTCTGTTGCTCTGTTTGATCTGATCCACTCATTACAACCACCAACCATTTCACCACCTGCAGACCAACCTGCGAGATCTGACCTGAAAACAGAAGAAAATCAGATACATTTACTCTGACAAAGAGAGATTTGCCTTGAGAGAGTCAAGTTTCATTGCCAAAACCACTTGACATCACTGCTGCACATACACTTAATTTGAAATAATCTCCATCACTCTCACACAGGAAACAGAGCACGCAGATAACAGGGAATGATCACGAGGTAAACCAATCTTCCTCCACGGCTCTCTTTGCACACACACACCGTGCCACCTTTAATGCAGTTCCCACTAAGTACTAATGCTCCTTATGTGTATTGACGTACACCATTGACAAGTCAATTCAATTTACTTTAGGAAAATGGTTAGTGTTTTTATTAGGTTAATTAGCCGGCCCCCCTGCGGGAGTTGTCGTATGAGCGCGATACGAGATGAATTCACGGCTCTCCTGTAATGGCCAACGGGCTAAAGACTCTAATTCTATCAAATTTGTCATCGGCGAGAAGAATTATACTCTGACGACGTATACAGATGTACAAAGTTCCAATTTCACTTTTTACTACATGCCAGCAATTTGTTTGTCACCAAAGTACAACTCAGCATGGGGAATATAATGACTTTTGTGGTTCTGGGGAAGTTTTGTTTAGTCTGAGAACATAACCATGATGTTAGCGATGTCATCAAGGCGTCTCTTTTTGGGCATGGGAACGGCGCGTCACATACGTAGACGTTTAAATGGAGTACACCACAAAAAGATGACCTTTGCTTTCTGGGAAAAGTGCATGACGTTCTGCCATGCGGTCCATAATATTAATGTACACAAAAGTAATTATGCAGTCTAATTCAAATATGACTGAGTTTTATTCCATTTACCAGCGTGGTCTAGGTGTGGCATCATTAGCTGGTTGGTCCCCACCCACCGAGTTACGTTGTTCCAGGCTGAACTAAAACTACACGGACTGGATGGTCTGCCATGATAGGGGGGTTTTCTTTTAGCAAAAGTTTTTATTGCCACAGAACACCTGACTTTTCCAGGAGCCCCACTAGTACATCGAGATGTTCACTTATCCAGGAAAAACTACATGATGGATTGACACCAAAGGTTTTCACTTTCATTCGTGGATCCAAGAAAATGAATTTGACTTTGGTCACCCTACCACCACAAGACTGACATTGGTAGTTTGGAATGAAATGTCTTTATTGTCCCCTACAGACACTAAATTAATTATTTTTAATGAACTTTGTTGTTACTGTTACATCCAGCTCTGCTGCATCCAGTCATGGTTAACTCTTTCTTTCTCTTTATTTGGGCACTTCCTGTGTTACTTTGACTGTTACTCAACTCTCTGTCATTCCAGGTGTCTTCACCTCCCACTGATTGTTAGCCCCGCCCTGATGTAGCTCACCTGTGCCTCATTATTGTTCCACTTGTACTTAGCCTCTCTTCCTACTTTGCCAGTTTGTCTTTTTTCTCTGTGACAGAAACACACCAGCCTGTGTTGATCTGCTCCTGGTGATTTTTGTGGTTTGTCTTTTACCTCTTTAGCAAGTAAAGACTTTCTAACCACTATATATATATATATATATATGCCTTGGGTTGTGCAGCTGAGTCCTCCTCTACCGGTTCCTTGTTTCAGTTACCCCTTAATTTTTCATTTAGCAGTGCAAAGCCAATGACTTTCATGAAATCAAACTGCTAGACAGGTCCAGGCTGCTGAGATGCATTGACCACCTAAACTAACTTCTACTCTCCTCTCTTTCACATTCTAACCTGTATCTCATAGACAGACTTCCATTCATTGTCATTTTATTTCTTGTTCTATTTCTTGAGCTGAGTTCTGCTCTTAAAAAGGCCAAAATTGCCTTACTGTTTCCTCTCGGAGTTTCAGGCCATGGGTTCTTTAAATCATCTTGAGACAATTTTGTCTGTTATTGACAGTATATAAATAAAATTAAACCTAAACTGAATTGAAAGAAGGTGTTTTATTTTATCTGCTTGGATACTTTGGTCACAAATATGCATAAACACTGGCGAACGTTTGATCCGGTTATAGCCCTCCACTAGAACAAAAACACTCCAACCGTCAAATTCGTTTGCACTTGAACTTGAAGTGACACTTGTGAGATATGCACATGTAGCACTATTTAAAATAAATAAATAAATAAATGGCGTCCAGCCCTCGTATTGGTGTACAGCCTGGAATGAAAATCTTGCATCTGACATGGACAATGTACACACACCGACGCATCCCCTGCTGAGCGCACACACTCGGAGACGGAGGTGGGAACCGTGGACAGGCGGCTCAGGGCTCCCTTGCCGAAAGCCTTATTGATCTGGATAAAGGTCTTTTGATGAGGCAGATTGCTCATCAGGCTGGAACGACATGCTTCTCAGATGTGACGCCTTTTCAGACAAGCCCAGGGGCCCATCGACCAAGGAATGGCCGTCCTATCTATGCGTGTGTGTGTGTGTGTCATGTGTGTTTGTCGGTCTGTCTTTAGTGATCACACTTAAGAAGAGCCAGCATTGATTGAAGATAGGCCCATCTGGGTCACCCTGACCCCGCCCTGTTGGAGGAAAGACATGGTCTTGGTGGGCAGTGAACTTCATGCTCCAGCCATGAAGCACATCAGAGAAACTGTCAAAATACAATTAACAAAGAATGCTTTTCTGGGGGCTGAGATGAAAGCAAGTAATTTCAAAATAATTTCAATTGCATTGAGAACAGTATGGATATTTTAGGATTGGCCAAACAGCTTCATTTGGTGCTGAAGGGATTATATTAAGGCCATTAAAATGTGCTGCTGGACAATGTAGTCTTGTCATGGCTTAAAACACTGACCATTAGCTGATAATAACCCCACTACCCACACTTACCCATGGACATTGTGGAATATTGAGCACTTAAAGGGGCAAATACTTTTCAAAACGGAAGCTGTGGGTGACTTGTTTGCTGACGTTTTGTGCAGCTCTGCCTCCTAGTGGACAGCACGTCGTGGATCATTCCTTTAAAATAACATCTTCTACACGCAGCACTTTAACTTGCAATTTAGTTCTTCTTGAAAAGGAACAACACCACTTCTTCACCCTGATCTAATAACCATTTTTCATTGCATAATATTTTAGTATTTGACAGAAATTACAAATGGATTTTGAGAGTGCAAGAAGGTGTTTCTTGACTTTCATATCTTTTTGTCCAACTTGCAAATACCTCTCAGAATACTACAGCAACAGATCAATGAAACCAAGTGTTGCCTTGAGGATAAAGATGGCACCGTGCAACTAGCAGCTCCTGCATTGTGGAGAGTGTCCTGCAGAAATTACATAAACTGCTACGAGCTCTCTTTACCCTTGAATCTTCTTTTCCATATCAGCTCATCCACCTGGTCTGATCAAATATATTAAAGTTCTTTTCACTCTGCCCTCTTAGACTGCTTTTTTTTTGTCCAGATTTTTTTTGGGGGGGTGTAGTAGTTGTTCAAGGGGAATGCAGGAATGAAAGAAGTGGACTCTCTCTCCAGCCCACCGGCTCCACTTTTTAGCATTGCTGAGATACCCAAGCTCTTAATAATTGATTAGAATTGATTTTAACCCAGCCCTGACCTGAGCCAGGATGGACAGGCTGCACCGTCCAAGCATGAACACGTGTGTTTATGTGTGTGTCTGTGTTTTTCTTTGTTTATTTTTTACATGCCCTCGTGGTTTGTGTTTGCACACGCGTGCAAGCGATGCATTTACAGTAAAACCCGCATAATAAATAAGTGCGTGCGCGTTTGTGTCCGCACACGCCCGTTGCAGGAGAAAAGAGGGAAGTGTGCTCATCTTTAAAAGCTCCAGACGTGTTCCCAGAATTAAATATTTAGGCAGACGAAGCCTTGACCTCCCTGTGCTTGCAGAGACTCCTAGTTCCCATTGATTTCTGACAAGACAACTGGGACGCCATTACAACAAAATGCACTATAGCTGGCCACACATACCCTCTGACACTCCCGCCAGCTCTCTGCACCCCGCCAACCATTACTGCCCACTGCTCCTGTTTATGTGTGGTTTCTACTGTAAATGGGCGCAATTCAAGGTCTTCCTTCTACACAGGATTTCATAGTCGGCCACTTTTGACCAGTGAAACTTATAAATGTTGAGGAGATGCAGCAGGCTGGCCTCCCTCCAAACACTGGACCACCTTTTTTATATCCACGAGCTCTAATCACATACCTGACTGGAGGCAGATGAGACACGGGCGGCTGCTGGGAGGCAACACATCAGTATTCTTCTACCTGAGACAGAGACAAAGACAGATTAAGAGCCAGTTACTGAAAGGGATCAAGTTTATATTGCGTTTAATCCCCCCGCATTTAACTAGGCTTTTATATATCAGGTATTCAAATAAAAGTGACAGTATTGTGAAATACGGGATCTTAACTGCTGCAGTGATTCCACCTTCTGTTTAACACTTTTCTTTATCGCTCTGTAACTCTGTCGCTTTGATATTTTGAGTTTTTCCATCTTTTAAAATCCGTTTGTTTTTTTCTTTGCTTGTCAGAGCGCGTTCAGGAGAGTTTGGGTTGCGCTGAAAATAATTCTGCTCTCGCTCTTAGTTAAAGTACATTGTAGTGTAAGGAGGAAACGTGGAATAAACAGGATAAACTTTAAAATGTCAGGCCGTCTTTTTGTGCGTCTCCCGCCACTTTTAAACCATTCAGCACCTAAACTCTCTACTGTAGTTACCATGTGACAGGCTCTTCGGTAATCACTTCCCAGCGGGGTATCCATTTTCAAAGGTTCCAAATTACAGTAAATGTATTATTGTTTGAATTTTTTTTTTTTTTTTTTTTTGCAAACTCATGCATGCGTTTAAATAAACACTTCAATTAATATGCAAGACTCACTGGCCTCTCTGTTTTTTTCTGAGGCTGGCTCTCTTTTTCCAATAACTTCCCATGAAATGAATTAAAAAGACAGACACTGTGTAAGGTTATGCAACCATCAGCTACTGAAGGAAAATGTGTTTTCCTCATTGGTTACTCCTGTTTCATGTGTAATAAGCTGTAATCTTCCTGACTGGTATTTCTTCTACCAACATTGGTTATATGGCTTTTATGGCCAGTTGAGAATGAAGCAGTGGGGAATATCTGGCGATCTCTTTTTTAGATCCTTGGTGTCACGCTTCAATTCAAATTCAGTTCTCAAATTCACTCCGCGGCAAAGTCATATCTCGGACTTCTGTTCTTTACC
The DNA here is from genome assembly GCF_963514085.1 of Chelon labrosus. Classification (NCBI taxonomy): domain Eukaryota; kingdom Metazoa; phylum Chordata; class Actinopteri; order Mugiliformes; family Mugilidae; genus Chelon; species Chelon labrosus. Next base: position 25,922,857 of record NC_140348.1, read on the forward strand.
CAGTGAGCTGCAAATGGTAAATGGCTTTGCTTTTATATACAGCTTTTCTGCCTAATGGTAGTCAAAGTGCTTTACAGTCAAAGACACATCTACCCATTTGCTCACACACAGATTCACACACCAGTGTCATGCAACTGGGGGAGCCATGGAGTAGTGGTTCCCGTGTCCATGGCTGAGGTGTCCTAAGCAAGCATCTAACCCCCAATTGCTCCCTGGATGCAGTTCTTAGAGGCTGCTGCCCATTGCTGTGTGAACAAATGGATGAATCAAACAGCAGGGACTGAAGTTTCCCCATTTTTAAGGGCTAAATCATTCAGTGTCTTGCTCAATGACACTTCGGCATGTAGCACGTTCCAGGGATCAAACCAATAACCCCCTAGTTCATGGACAATCCGCTCTACCTACTGAGCCACAGCTGCCCTAACTGAAAGCAGACTGGTCTTAATCTAAAGAATATAGGAGTGTTGATTGAGTTACATCTTAAAGTTGTTCATGTAAGTCAGTCATAGCTTCAAAAAATTTGATTTCTATGTATGTATTTCTTAAGTAACAGTTGACACAGTTGTCCTTCTTGTCCTCTGATGTCTCACAGCAAGAAGGTTCCGGGTTCTAATCCATGGGCCGACTGGTTCCTTTCTGTGTGGAGTTTGCATGTTCTCCCTGTGTCTGCGTGGGTTCTCTCCAGGTTCTCCAGCTTCCTCCTACCGCCCAAAGACATGCTGGTTAGGTTCATTGGTGATTCTAAATTGGCCGTAGGTGTGAGTGTGAATGGTTGTCTGTCTCTCTGTGTTAGCCCTGTGATAGACTGGAGACCTGTCCAGGGTGGACCCCACCTCTGGCCCCGACGACAGCTGGGACAGGCTCCAGCCCAAGCGGTTGCAGAAATGAATGAATGATAAATGTACACCCAGTCTTCACTCTTGATTCTTTTCACATTGCACCATAGCTTTTTTTTTTTTCTATTACACAACAATGACAACTCAACACCGTGGGCAAACCACACTGAGCTCAACGGCGGTGTCCATGAGTGTGCGTGTCTGCTCACAGGCACACATTTGGGCCATAATCTGTGTCCTGTACAAAAGGTTAATCACAATGTGGATTGGAAAAGACAGTTGATGCACCAGAGGACAGTGTGTTCTCTCCCTGCGTTCGTCTGACACGACGACAGCGACACAAATAACGACAATAGCATTTTAATCCCACGCTTCCTGCCCTGCCCTCGGACTTAACCTGGTTGAGCCATTCCAGGCACATTAAACGTGTTGGCTTTGTTTTGTGTGTTTGTTGTCCAGTGTTGCTTGTTAGGCTGTCAGTCGTAAATTTTTATTTTGTTCACCTTCTGGTTCTTCTTCTTCTTTTTTTTATTTTTAATGCCATGATTTACCCAAGATGCACAACACGCATAGACAATATTATTATTATTAAGTTCAAATCTACTCGAGATCACCAGGCCGTCCAGTTTGCACATTAGTTGCGTGACAGTCATGTGTTAAGCCCAATGTGATCCTGCACGTTTTATTTGAGATGCCATCCATTCATTTCAGCTGAGAGCATTGTTAAGACCAGGGATTTCTATCGTCTGATCATTAATCATGAGGGAGAAGTCTGAAACCCTGCAGTGCTTTTTAGGACTGGGTCAAACTGTTCCATGTTAAGAGGTTGAGGACCAGGCTGGCAACTATGGAGAAGGGCAAGACCGAGAGGAAAAGAAAGGAGATGGGGCTTGTGTTCAAAATTAATTATACTCTTGTAGTCAATGCCAATGGTGCAAAGCAGTTTTGAACAAATAGAAATGTATGAGGTGTATAACAGAGGGGGGAAACAAACACAAAGGGGCCAAAAAGAACAAAAACAAAAGGCCCTGTTTTGTGTCCTGCATCACTTCCTTTCTTGGTTTTCCCTGTTTCCCTGTTAACCCCTCTGCCCATGTGTGTGTTCATATAGTCCTGTCTTTCCCTTGTCAAGTCGTCCGTTGAGTTAAATCTGTGGAGTTACTCCCGTTGATGTTTCCCCGTGCTGTGTTCCCGAGTTCCTCTCTCTTGTTTTTGGATTACCCTGCCTACCTTGCAGCGCTTTGTGTTCCAGATTTACTAAGTTTCATTAAAGTTATTTCGTTCCCTGCTCCTGCCTCTCCATGTGTCTGCATTTTCGGGTCCTACCTCGTCACCACACATCAAAACCACTTGGAGGCGGCAAGCAGGTCATTCCAGAGCAAGCTTTCTACCACATAAGCCTTTGCCAGGAAGTCTAACAATGCTTGCATCCTATATCTGGCGAGGTTTCAACAAGGTTTCTTGAAAAGGCTCTGTGTTTGAGTACAACATGACACTAGGTGTTCCACAAGGCACCATCCTGGGCCCTGGGATCATTTTCATACTCGTCTATGGGGCAGCAGTTTGCAAAAACTGTACAAACCATTGCTTATGATTTGGAAAGCCTTTGTGTCCATTTATTTTAACATTTCTACCATGAAACATCATTACTTGCACTATTTTCAAGGATAAATGCAAATCATTCTATAGAATAGCGACCACAGCTCAGAGCAGTCTTTCAAATAAAATCTCGATCTCGACCAGAGTTGTTTTCAGCTGGACCAAACTCTCCAACTTTTCTTTTTCTCCCCAAGTTACCTCACGGCATCAATTCCTCATTCCTGCTCTCGCCCCCCTCCCCATCACAACACTCTGGGCCTCCTGCAGCTCACATTCCCTGGACTAATCTCCGCCAGTTCAATGTTGTTCAATTAGATTCCAGTTGACATGCATTGGAAGTAGGCACTCCTCCTCGTAATTCAGCCCTCTTTATAGCCAATCTATTTTTTAATAAAGGTTCAGAGGAAAACATTAAAGTATTGATCTTTATTTATCGACCTCGGCCCAAAGCATAGTTAAAGCTGACACAAATCAATCAAAATAAATTTAAAATGATGATAGCACATAGGAGGAGCCTGGCCGCCTGTTTCAGGGAGTAATTAGGGGGCTAGGCAGAGGGAACCCAAGGCAATAAGAGTAACAGTAACACACACATACACACTCGCACAGAGTAGCAGCAGAACAAGCCAGAGAACTGTTTAGCAGACTGCAGATTAGAAATTTGTTTTGTATTAAATGAGACGACTAAGAGGCAAGGTTAATGAAAGGGCACAGCACTTTGGGGCCACAGTAATCCACTGAAACCCTCTCTTCATTGAACCTAATGCGCAGCCCGTTCACACACACACACACACACACACACAACCCCGTGAGGCAGCCTCCGGGACATCCTCTGCTTAGCAAAAACAATGGGTATTAATTTTAAAAAGTGAGTGGGGAAATGGCTGGTTGATGGTTGTGTGTGTGAGCCAGAGAGTCAACTAGCCCCAAGTGCATTAAATGATTTTAATCTGCCTGATGATGTCCACCGAGTAAAGGGGTCAGAAAGTGTGTAGGTGTACCCGAGGGACTTAACTGGAACAGCAGTGCTTTTCTGTGACGATCCACCTCTGCTGCCTTATTATGCACGGACACCCTGCCCTAGTTTGGGTATAGTTTTATTTCAAATTACCGGAAACCTTCTTCCAAATTGTTGGGTGAGCCGTGTGTCAGGGGTGTGCCATGTGACAGATGATTTATGTTGGGGAGAGGTTGTTAACACTGTGCTGTCTGGTGTTCACACGGCACCGGGAATGCTCCAACCCCCGACATGTCTGCAGGACATGTAGTCCATATATATGGACACACTGACCGTCTACTTTCAGGAGATCAAAAGTGATTGGACAAATTCACATTAGCATCAATAAAAAGTTAAGCTATTAAACTTTTCATGCAGTGTTGTGAAATGCAGGCCGTTCGGTTGCTGTTTATTTGTGGGTCATCCTTTTAGTTTTGTCTTCATCAAGTGAAATGCATGCTCGATCAGGTAGAGAGCAGGTGAGTGGCTTGGACGTTGCAGATTGTTTCACTTGCTTAACCTGCAAAAATGGCCTGGTTACTGTCATATCACCAATAAACACCAGTGACCCAGAGCCATTAAAAGCCACGGCCTCTATGTTCATCTTTAAAAACAAAGCGATAATGCTGTATGTGTTGCAGTCTTTCTCAATTTCCTTTTTCCTCCAGTCATTCTTTTACCAGATGTTTTAGGTAGAGTCTAATCTGGCCTCTGTATCCTTAAAGCTTTTAGTGTTGTGAAGCCTTCTCTTTAAGGTAGACTTGAGACGTGAGAGTCTTCTTCACTTGGCTTGATCTTTCCTCACCATTGAAACGATCCTGAGAACATCCACCAGTGTTGTCTTCCATGAAGGTCCAGGCCTTTGCACAGTTGCTCAGCTTCCTGGTGTGTTCTTTTTATCTCATAGTGTTAATCCTGTTTATTTGACCACTCTCAATGTTCTTTGGATGAAATTTGGAGAGCCCCTTTGAATGCATGTTTTGGGTTCACAGTAAATGCCACATTTGGAAACAACTCTGGACCATTTCCCTGTTTAACTTCCCTAACCCTAACCCAATAAAGAGTTGAAATTCCTAACCCTGTTCTCCAATTAAGATATTATTATATTATTGAGATTCTGCATCTATCTATCTATCTATCTATCTATATGTATGTATATAGCGCCATAGAAAGGCTCACCACTTTTTCATTTTGAATAATTGATGGTTTAATATAATGTTTTTATTCTCTACAAGGTAACGCCAGCACAGCTGACTTAGAAAGACTGTTTTGACTACAGCATCACTCACTCTCCCATTGATTGAAGACTCACAATGAGAACAATGGCAATCATAACATATCATTTAATCTAATACTGAGTCATGGTTGAGTGGCCGTGTGACACTAACATTAACACTTTACCTGTATGTGTTTTGCTGGCAGTGGCTCCCAATCACTACTGCTTGTGCCCCTTGACTTAAAACTTTGCCGTCTACAAATGATGTAATAGTGTCGTCAGTAAAATATTCTCTAACGAGCAATTTCGCTTGTTGTCCAGCAAAATATCTGGTCTAATTACAGATGTGCAAATCTTGTATTCTGTGTCTCTGTCTAGACTTCAAAACATTTGATTCCACTTGAATTCCTTATATAATGCTAAACATTCAAGTGTTTAAATTTCCTTCATTTTATAGTTTAGTGAAATTGTGTTTATTCCCATTCAAGACTATGACCTGTTGCAAAGACCATTGCAGCTGTTCTTTATTATTAACCAACACTCAGACTACAGTAAGTGTGTTTGCAGACGTGTTTAAACATGCTCTGAAGGACGCAGTCTACGAGTTCGGTTTGGGTGGCCCATACCTCAGAGGTACGAGCTGCTCTGTGCAATGTTGGTGGCAGCAGAGATGTTATTAGGTAGAGCCTGAATTGCCTAAAGAATTTTGAAAAGAAATCAATTGGACAATTCTGCAAGAAATTTGATAAAACTGTCTGGTGTGGGAGTCAACCTACGTGTATGCGTACGGGAAATATGCTGCATTGCAATCAATATCTTCTTTGCATGCATGCTGTTTGAATATTTGATGCACTAAATATGTTAATACATGTTAATCTGATTCAGGACAAAAAAAAAATATATATATTAACTTCCGTCCACCCCTGACGCACACTATAATACAAGAGTTAATTGAGAGGCACTTTATTTATTTTAATCTAAGTGGAATAAACATATGAAACAGTAAATTAGCGCACTGACCAACCACTAAATTAATTAAATGACACACAAAATGAAGAGATGGGAAGCAAACCTTCAGATGTCAAAACAGTTACAAGCTGTTGCATCTGAGTTTATTAATGAATTATCTGAAACGCAAAGTCACATCTTGTTTGTCTGATGAGCTATCATGCATCCATAGCATCTAGTCAGTCATTCTGTTTTTTAAAAACTTGCAAACTTGCAGCAATATGTACCAAGTGAATTCTGTGCAGCTGCTTTTGGATGCCATTGTTTCACTGCACAGGGACAGATATGAATACAGCAGCTGAGCAACGGTCCTCTTTAAAGCCATTGTCTCTTAAATTCTCCACCAGCTCTGCAATGAACCTGGACGCCCCGCAGCCCACTCGCGACCCACACCTCAACTCCATCCGCCTCGCTCCTTTTTACTTCACATCTCCGCTTAAAACCTCCCCATGTTCTTCACCGAGGAACCACCAGCAAGCCAGCCATTTCAGCCTGGGTGAGATATTAATGAGTTTACAAGGACCTTCCCGGTCTAATTATGTCGAGCAACTGCTGTCTCTTACTGGGCCACGGCTCCCGGGGGAGAACACAATTCTACCAGGCAAGCAAAACTCGCCTACTTTTGACAAAACACTCGACACGCGAGGATACAAATAACGCAGGGCATCCTTCATTACCACCGCAGCGATGTCGCCGGCGAGATTAATATCGCCGCCCAGCATCGCCACCCCAAATTTAACCTGAAAAATACTCGGCTTTGGCATTAAGACAACGGCTATTAGTGAGGGGAGGGTTGCTGAAGCACAGAGAGGGAGCTCAGCATCCTCGAGGGGAGATCGTGTAAGAGAGCTCCAAATACTGTAAGTACCATTAAAGTGATTGGATGTGACCTTTGTGCAGACTGAACTATTTAACATGTTCAGGAAAGTTTCTCCACCTTGCTGACATTTGAACAGTGACAGTGACATTGGAAACCGTAAACTCTAAAAAGATTGTAAGGGAGGATTTGGCTCAGTCTGCTCTTCACAGAGAGGAAAAAGGGCTGGAAGTTGTATTGAGAAAAAGGTAATTACATTCTGGGTTCTGTTATTTTCATGTCATTTGTTGACACTAAGTATACAACAAATTCTCTGTGCTAAAGGCAGATGCTTCATCTGATCTGATGATTGATATTGCTAAGAATTAGGGCTGTCAGTTGATTTAAATATTTAATCCTGATTAATCAAATTATTTACATAGTTAACAGGCGTTGACACAAATGAATCACACTTTTCTGCCTAAGCTTTAAATGTACCAGGAAGAGATATTACTTCTTATTACTCTTAACATCTCGGCTGCTCAGAAGTCTCAAATGGTAACTTGGTTCACATTGACTGTAAACGTAGATAACTTTGTTCCTGTTGAGAGAACCATCTGGTAGAGCTTTGGAGCTGAACTTGATGTTCAAAATGATCTTTTTCTTTAATCCATTTCTGCTTGTTTCTTTCTTCTTCTACTTTTTTTTTGGGGCTTTCTGGCACTTTGCACTTCAGACTCTGCTTACTTTCCACAGCGTTTGCTGCTGCACAGACCACTTCCTGATCGCACAAACTATGGTCGGGCCGAGGTTAAATTGGAGTTTTATTTTTCACATTCCTACTTAAAACTGTGGTTGCACAACTACAAGTACTGGAGCTGGGTTTATAAAAATTATGTTATGATTTAAACTGATCAAATCTTGCTGCTGAGACTCGCGAGACAAACATGACGGAAGCTACAACTCTGACAGCACATTCAGACCCGAAACATGATCAGATTCAAAAAGTATGATGCAAAAGGAGAGCTGCCGTATGAAAGATGTGAAACTAGAAGTAAAATATAATGGAAATACCACAAATCTCTGGGACCAGTGATATTAGTTTTGTGACAATGTCTTTCTTAACAAAGCAAAATAGTGTTGTTACTGAAATAACTCTATATGAAATGATACTGAATCCAGTCCTTGTGCATCGGAATCAAATCTTTTCAGAAAATCAGTAGTGGTACTTATCCCTAGCAAGTACCAAAGGTCAAAATTGAATATGATGATTGAGTAATTGTGTACCTTGATGGCCTTATATTCTGTAATAGACAAAACTACTGCTGGACTTTGTCATCTCTTCCAAAACTGCATTTAATTTGGTTCTCATGTTGGTTCTGTTGTTAAAATGGAACAATGCCTGTAATCACTACTCGACATAAATAAGACCCAAATCTAGGGATGTCCCAATCAAGTTTTTTTTGTCCCCTGATCTGATATCGATCCTTTAATATTCAGTGTCGTTCCTCTTACTCTTCTGTTTTAAAGTGGGTTGGCTGGCGTCAAAGTTGTCAAAAATCAAAGAGGAAGACGTTTTGATGCTACAGGGGCATAGTTTCGGGTAGATCAGACCGATACCGATTGGGACATCCCTACCCAAGAATTCCAATTCGCCGCCATTACCACTCATAATCTGTTCCAGGCCAGTTGCATAAAAGTTTGGTCAAAGTTTTAACGGTAAGAACTGAAGTGGTGCGCCTTGTTCAAAGTATGTCCACTTTGCTAACAGTCAACTATCATTGAAATGCAGCTCTGAGGGCCAAATGACATCACCTCCATACCTTATGCAAATATCCAGTAGGATCCATTACACAGCAGGAGAGATAAGTGCGTCCAGAACGGAGCAAGGCCCACTCACAATCACAGCTAACCTCTTGTACAGTATATTTTCACTCATACACACACACATACACAGTGGGTAGCACATTAAGCATAAGTTTGCTCACACACACACACACACACACACACACTTATCTCTCCCCCTCTAATACAGAAATAAGACACTTGACACTGCAGTGATGGCAGTGACACTGTGCATGGTGGAGGTGATGGAGTATAATGGCCTTTTAAATCTGTATTCCCAAAGAGAGAGAGAGAGAGATGGAGTAAAAGAGAAAGAGGTTAACATTAAGCTACCTCTGACATCATCTGCACTTATAGATTGTATTTACATCCAGCACAAGGTAACCAATGTATGGGAATGATTTAACATGAGCCTGGCTGTTTTATTTTTACTTATGTGGGTATAATTAATACCGTAGGAGAAGATTCAGAATGAACAAAGATGCTCATCGTTGGCGTTCCCTCTACTATGACCTTTCAACCAAGGGTGTAGGACCTTTCAAGTAAAATAATGACGCTGTTCCAATGAGACCAACTGGACAAACGAAGATGTATTTTAGACACGTTAAAAGAGTCTGTAATGTCATGGCAAAGGGAGTATTCTTAGTGTTTCATTGATTTTTCTTTATTGTTTTTTAGTAAAGGAGATTTGTGGACTAAGAGTTTCATTGTGTGTTTTAAACTGCTGCTGCTTTACTGTGCACATGGCAATAAACGTCTTGAATCAACATCAAATTCAACAGACCTCACTGAGAGAGTGTAGGCAGAGGCTACAGTACAGAAGCTAGATGGTTGGGATGGAGCTGACCACTCTGGGTGGCAGCAAACTACTATTTGACACTAAACAACAAAATTGGTTGTTTGTTGTTTGTAGTGTTTCCTGGACATCAAGCAGTCTAGCATGCCCAGGCTTCAGACTGATATTTGACATAAAATCTGAGTTGCAGAATCATCCATTGTTCACGATACAGAGGGTTGTCTTCTTGTCTACTTGAAATGAAGGATTCCATTCTTTTTTAACTGTAACCAAGATGTTTCACTAAAGTTGAAGGTATACTAGGGAGGAAACACGTCTGTGAAGGTTCTCAGTCATCCAGGTCATGGTATATCTAAAAGAAAATTTCTTGAAGACATTTCATCCAAGAAACTTCTTCATCTCTACAAGACTGATGGTGAGTTGATGTTTAAACAGGAACATGAACATGTCTTCAAGAAAATCCAGAGTCCACAAGTCCAGTTGATCTTGTTTCAGTGAGTCTTCAGCGTGTTTGGATAATAAGGAAAAAATTATACAAAAGTGATTCTTTTCCTCTTTCTTCTTTTTGGGTTGCAACTTTCCAGCAGTTGACTTGTTGCCTCCTTCCAATAACAGTTTATTCTCTATCTCTGGTCTGTGTCTGAGTCATGGATGTATAAAAAGCAGAAAATGGAGGCCACAGCGGACAGAATGAAGTGCATGATGATTCGTGCATTACAGTGAAACCGTCATGATACAATAAGAAGCTAATCATTTACTTGTTTTTTTCACTGCTTTGTTCTTTCGCACTCGTTTTCCACATTTGTGTCCACAAAAGACGTCCAAAGACGGTTGCACACTTTTCGTTGCACGACACTGCAGTTGTCTGGCCCAGACTCTGCAGGAGGCACACCATTTAATAATGATCCAGATGTGTTTTCTAATCTGTCACTGCCTCGGCTGAGGTCTGGTTTAACTCCCGTTGAAAAAAGTGTCACTGCTGAACAGTCCCAAGCTTTGTACGTGCAAACAATCTACTCCACAAACTCCTCTTCCTGGCCAGTTTAGAGCCTGTCAGAAAAGTTTTACCTAATCTGAATGCTCCAACCTCCGCAAAGGAAAAGCCTGACCATCACAGAGAGTATGGCGACGGGATATTGTTTAAATATAGGTATCATCTTCAGACATCCCCAGGCAGATACTCACAGTGCTATACTTGGTGTGACACTTAAAAGGTGTATTTGTCACGGTGCATCTGCAATGACACACTGTGCAAGTTAACTATGGACATGGAGCTTCCCTTTAAAACTCTCCATCCTTTCACATTCCCTCACTGCCTCTACCGTTCATGTGCACCTCGTGTACAAACCATGCTCCGAATGGACGCAAGATACACATGTAAATATCTAGTTAAAAATAAGTGTCTCAAGTCCCAAAAGCTGACTTGATAATCCATCTGTGATGCGGCTGTGAATGTCAGATTGTTGTTTCTGGAAAGCTGCAGAAATGTGACAGACACACCCCGACTCGACTCCTCACTCCAATTAGAAGTCGGAAAAGTTTGGGAGGCAGGGGTCTCCGTGGCTACCCAACCATCCAGCAAGCATATCGGACGGAGCATAAATCAGGCTTAAGAGATTTTGTCGTGCTGTAACAATGTTTCTGCCGTTGCTATTTTAGGTCTTTGAAAGTGTTTGTCATTTTTTCTGGCAAGTATAAAGTTGCACCCGCCGGATTCAGTGACTCCTTCTGGCTAAAACTTCCCGTTTCTGTTTAATTCCAAAGGAGGAACGACTGATGACACTTTTAAAGGCCACGTTTTAAAACCTTGGAGTTTATAAATTTCGTGCCTCTGTTTATCCAATCTATTGCATCAGTTTAGCTGCAAATAGATCCACTTAGAATTTCAGTTTTGGTAAAAATGCACCTTCAGGTCTCTGTTACATTACGTCTTGTTCAGCAGTCTAGTATTCAATAATCTTGGATTCTGGAGCAGCAGGTGTTACATATATAGAGGCTGTTGTGTTGTATGGCCAGGAGGTAGGACCGATATTCTTAATGGTTTCACCTCATTATGTTTGCACGTAAATTGCCTTAACACTCACACCTACGGCCAATTTAGAATCACCAATGAAACTAACCAGCATGTCTTTGGACGGTGGAAGCTGGAGTACCTGGAGAGAACCCACACAGACACAGGGAGAACATGCAAACTCCACATAGAAAGGCCCCAGTCGGCCCATGGATTAGAACCCAGAACCTTCTGGCTGTGAGGCATCAGTGCTAACCAACACACCACTGTGCCGCCTCTATTGTGTTTTTGTTGAGTTCAAATTTATATTTTCGTCTAAAGACTAAGACTAAATCAAAAATTGGCTGTCAAAATGAACGCTGTGAGGGAGGAAGACACAAGGAAGTAAAGCAGAATATAAAACGCAGAGGAAGAAGCTTACAAAATAAAAACGGGACGCACAAAGAAAATGCATGTTTACTGAAAACATCTCAAATCTCAGCGTTGAAACCAAATTGAAAAGTAGATGCCATGCTCTCCAAACCGAGTTATCACAGATTAATGTAACGGTGATACACTGGAGGTAAAAAGAAAATAAAAATCCCAGCACCTTTCTCTTTCAACAGCTTCAACCCCTGCACTCCCCCATGACTAGAGATATAAAAAGAGAGGGATGAGATAGAGAGGTCAGCGCCGGCCACTCTGTTTTTTTCTCACGCCTCAATAATAGATGTTTTAAAGTTTAAGTGCTGCCAGAGGGCTGCGAGCCCCGCTGTTCATTAAGTCAGCCACCGCCATGGAGCAGCATTTACATCGACAGTGCTCCGAACGCCCGCTCTGTCTGAGCAATTACATCTGCTCTAAAGTGCTGGATAACAGTCAGGGAGAGGAGAGGAGGAAGGAGAGAGGAGAGAGGAGATACTGCAGGTAGAAAATATAAGACAACCGTCATGGAGAGAAAGAAAGGAATAAGCCTGCAGTCGCTTTCTCTATCTCTTTCACACAAACACACACACGTGCACTCGCACATTCGGGGCTTTGGGGTGATATTAAAGCTCCATGAGATACCAGCAGCTCACACAAAAAATAAAAAATAAAAAAAACAGCCGCCGCATTCGTCACCACACACTCACTCTGGAAAAAAAAAAAAAAACACAATCAGTTGCTTATGTAGCCACGAGAGGGGAAGGCAAGGAGGATGGCCCTCGGCGACATATGTGTTCCATCGTGCTTGTCACAACAACACATTTCATCTGCTAAATACGTTCTACCGCACGACAAATCCGCCAGAACGCTAAGAGCAACACAAATTTGTTTACAGACGAAGCCACGTCTGACAAAGAGGTAGACGGCGGCAGACAACGGAGACGGCTAATACCGTTGCTGCTGCTGCTGCCGCTGCCGCTGCTGCTGGGAACACTTCTTTCACTTTGTAATCCCTTTGGCAACTATTGATGAAACAGGAAGAAGCGCAGATCTTCTCCTGCACTGAGAGGCGCTGCTTTTCTTTTACTATTTTCACATTCAGTGTTTCATGCGTTCACTCAAGCTGCAGCTCCTTTGTTTGTGTAATCACAGTTGTCTGGTCTGATAGGATGGGATGCACATTTTGGGGTGAAATCTTAGAGAGTCTTGAAGAAGAAGTCAAAGTATCCTGCTCACCTTGAGGGAAGGGAAACAATTGGAAAAGTCGTTAAATGCACATTAACACTTTGTAGATGAGCGCTGTTATTGTCTGTGCAGTATTTATTCAAGCGTTACAGGGAAGGCATTGCACTGTAAGTCCACTCTTAAAGATCTACAGGAGTCGAATTCCTTGTGCATGTCAATATACGCTGCCTGGCCAAAAAAAAAGTCACCACCAAAAAAAAAAAGGTCCCACGTTTTAATATTTCATTGGACCTCCTTTAGCTTTGATTACATTCTCTGTGTCATTGTTTCCATAATCTTCTCCAATGTCACCAGATTTATTTCCATCCAGTGTTGCATTATTTTTTGCACCAAGATCTTGTATTGATGATGGGAGAGTCTGACCACTGCACAAAGCCTTCTCCAGCACATCCCAAAGATTCTCAATGGGGTTAAGGTCTGGACTCTGTGGTGGCCAATCCATGTGTGAACATGATGTCTCATGCTCCCTGAACCACTCTTTCACAATCTGAGCCCCATGAATCCTGACATTGTCATCTTGGAATATGATCCATTGATGGAATAACCTGGTCATTCAGTGTATTCAGGTAGTCAGCTGACCTCATTCTTTGGACACACAATGTTGCTGAACCTAGACCTGAGCAACTGCAGCAACCCCAGATCATAGCACTGCCCCCACAGGCTTGTACAGTAGACACTAGGCATGATGGGTGCATCACTTCATCTGCCTCTCTTCTTACCCTGATGGTTCTCCACTATCCTTCCAGTTTTTAATAATGTGTTGGACAGTTCTTAACCCAGTTTTAGTAGTTTCTTCAATCTCCTTAGATGTTTTCTCTGCTTGATGCATGCCAGTGATTTGACCCTTCTCAAACAGACTAACATCTTTTCCACAACCACAGGATGTGTCTTTAGACATGGTTGTTGAAGAAATGAGAAGCTACTCATTGCATCCGTTGGGGTTAAATAACTTGTTGCCAGCTGAAAGATGATCACTCATGCAGTGATTATCCAACAGGAGGCTAGTACCGTACAATATCTGTTTATAGTGATTAAAGTATTGTTCAAGTGTTTGGGGTTATATTTGGGTTCTGGCAGATCTTGGAAAAAACAAAGGAGTTCAATATATTTGTTGAACACAGCAGATTGTCCACGAACCGGCAGTTTGATCCCTGAGACTTACCGTATGCCAAGGTGTTTTTGACTCTGAACCCCCCAGTTGCTCTTAGTGCTTGGCACTGGTGTATGGAAGTGTGTGAGTGAATGGGTAGATGTGTCACTGTGACTGTAAAGAGCTTTGAGTACCAACAGGTAGAAAAGCATTGTATAAATACAAGACCATTTACTTGAAGGACTTTCACTGAAAGGTTTCCATCTGAGTATTTATGCCAGTGGAGCAGATGAAGGATTTATGTGCAGGTGTGCAGGTGGGCGTGGAGAACAGGTGGCTGGTAAAGGGTGGAAAAAGTCCTGGGGCATGTAGCAGGGGGTTGGGGAGCGACAGGGACGAGAGAGAATACAGTTTAAATATTGTCTGCGTGGATAGATACAGACTTAAGAGATAAATTATGTCTTTTTTTGAGTGTAAATTGGGTGAATTGACCCTTTAAGAGATTAAACGATGTTCAGTGATGTGAAAAAAGTTAAAATAAACATTTCAGCGTCATCAGAAAGTGCTGACAGGTTAATTGGTCTCTGAACGTTCAGCGGCTTCACATTAGAGAGACAAGAATTACACTGCGTCCAGAAGAACTCTCCACATCAGACAGTTTAATTGATGGAAAGTATCTGATGGGTGGTCTGCTTGGGTTTTTATTTTATTTTGAGAGAAGGCCGTCTCTTTAGGCTTATCTCTCCCAACGTCGTAGCTCTGTGTGAATCTGCTGCACCGCAAAACTTCTCCGTCCGTATTGTCTCAACTTGGCTTTACGCCTGAACACGTTCGAAAACCCCATTTGTGGATGTGTTTGGCTCTAGAATAGTACAATGCTTAAGAAGAAGAAGAAGAAGAAGAAGAAGAAAAAAAAATCCTATTTAGCGGGAGTTTGTCTTTGCGAGCGTGGTGTCATGCTAAAAAGCCTATTTTCGCCGGGAACGGCCACCCTATCACAATCTCTGCAGGGGGGCCACATTAGAGGTAATGTCATCCACAGTTTAGCCCTCCACTCCTCATTCCTCCATCTCTCCCCTAATGAACTCCCACTGAATTACCACTTCGCCAGCGCCCTGCCTTTTTATGATTCTATTTGTTTATCTATCTCTGATTTCCTCCCTCGTCTTCCTCTGCTGCCGGGGCACGCACCGGCTCTTTAATTTTATTGGCCACCGTTAGCGAGCGGCGAGTCAAGGCAGCGCTCGCTTCGTCAGATACGCCTCACGCCCTCCCCCTCTTCGCTCCCACCCACCCACCCGCCCTAAACCCACCTCCACCCTGTGTGTGGTGAGATTAGCGTTAGCAGATTAGGGTGCTCATCAGTCAGAGGGGGGGACCCCCGCAGTGAAAGGCCGCGGCCAAATCGCACAAACATCTCTGGAAGGCATTGCGCCGTAATTGAATGCACAATAATTTCCTCCCATTAATACTTCTCTCATATCAGAGCTTACGCATGAAATGTCCACATTATCTGTTGCACTTCCTGTTAATGTCTTTACTCCTTAACAGTGAATTTAACAGTGAAGAGGAGCGGGGGGAACAAGTGCAGAAAAGAAAATACCAAAGCCCTTTGAGTTTTTATTCATTTATTTAAAGTAGATGTCCATAAAAGGGAAGAAAGATCAAAACTCCAGTTTCCAAACCTGCAAAGGTTCACGTATCATGACCAACAGTGGCCTGACAGTCGTCACAGATCAATACTGATGATTTTGCTTTTTAAAATTTCAAGCTTAAATCAAAAGAGATGTCAGAAAACTTTTTTGTGACCTGCTGTTTTATGGGTGCAGCAAAGAGAAAACCTTAATAAACCTGCATTTCTGCAAACGTACATGTATGTAACGCTACATTTAAAATGCAGTTTTCACTGAATGCTCTGAAATTGAAAACTCAAAATGCAAAAACACACAATTAGCTCTGAAAACTCTGGAAGAAAACACTGAAAAGTGAAGATCAAAAACTGCAGTCTATTATGGGGGCTTTAAATATTTTAATCAAGTGCCAGGGTTTTCTGAATCAGTCTAGGCTGCAGATGATTTTTAAACCCTCAAACTGCACCGACTGAAGAAACATTAAACGGTTAAAATCATCTTAAAATAACTTTAAAACATGTCAAACACTTGTGTTGCTGTGAGCTGTGTTATTTCACCTATTTTTAGGTGACATAAACCAAAGATCATGTAATGTTGCAACCAGACTTGAACTCCATAAGAGCTCATGTTAGAAAAAATAGGCAAAATCTCAAATAAGTTTGAGATGAAATAAACACTGAAAATGCTTTGCAACAAGCAGAGACTGCAAGAGCAACTTAGAACGTGGCAACTGAAGATCTCTCTTGTGATGGAACTCTAGACAAGTGGTCAGCATGCATGCAGGAACCCCTTCAGCGTCCTCAGCAGGTATCTCAGGGTCACATGTGTCTCGCCCCTTAACCTGTACACCTCTCCTGAGTGGGGCAGCGAAGGCTGAGTTAGCCTTCACCTGCAGAGAGGTTCCAGCTGCGGTTCCTTGTCAGCCACAGCCACACCTGGAGCTGGTCTCGGCTGCTGTGGCTAACTCCCCAGTGGCCTTCCCCGATTGTTTGGGATTGAGCCCGATCTTCTGTAGGAAGTGGCGCACTAATGTTGCGGGGAAACCTCGACAGCCTACTTCAATTGGGAATCCTTTGATACCAGCCTCATCAATCAGGTCCTGGTACTTAGCCTTCTTGAGCTGATGGGAGATGGCTAGTCTATCTTCCCAGGGCACTGTTAACTTGACTAGGATGATTGTTTCATTTTAAGAATAAATTTTAAATGACTTAGTTTATTAGTGACTGCTGTCGCCTATTAACAAAGTAGAAACAACTGCATGTCATCAACCACAGTTATTCTAGCTGAGCTCTCTCAAAGGCTCCCGGCAAATGTGTTCAGTCTTTTTCTTTTGTGTTTACTATTCACTCTATACATTTTCCCATCATGCATTTCATAACTGACTGGATCTAACACTTGAAGCATCCCTGGATGTCAGCGGGCTCCTCTGTAATATTCGGCACCAACGTTGTTTTGTTCTTTCTCTGCTCCGTGGCCAACTTGGTTATTGTGCTAAGTTATCTACAGTCTCCATGCTCCGGCGTGTTCATAAACACCAGAGTAAACTGAAATCTCACAGTTGCCACTCACGCTTGATCCCGTAAATGTTGCCATGGTTTTGCAGCCTAGCGACCTGCCGGCGTGTGTGAATGATTTACACACACACACACACACACACACACACACACACACTCGCGCTCACCTTTAATTCGTTCCCTTCAGCAGCCTGCAAACACTCAGCACTCAGGGATAAGTGCTTGACGTGCTGGCCGAACAATGGGCATATTAACTCTGGCGGTGGCTGCTGGTGGGAGTGTTGGTGTGTTTGTGTGTACACACTGGAAGCACGTGTGTGGACAGACAAATACCGCAGAAGAGGTAATTGAGGGGAGATGCATTGCAAAGTCACATTATTTTTTTATTCATTTTTAGGCATCTTAAAATTTGTAATGATTTAAAAAAAATAAATAATTCTTGGCCTGATTTTCATAAAAGTTCCCTGTGATCAAGTACTCTGCAAAAAAACAAATTTAAAGCAGCACATGAAATGGTTTGGGGAAAAATATTGATGATTTCAGTCCAATGAAGTTCTTTAGACTTTCTTTGGCAGTTTTGTTTTTGTGGAGAATCTAGAAGCTAAAGAACAAGGTTTTTTTCTCGTAAAGCTGGTGGAGACCAAGACCATGCTGAAGAGGCGTGAGTATCAGTGCTGATAAATGACAGACAGACACAATTCAAGGAAGTCAAGGAATGAGAAACACTGACTGACACAAAGACAACGAGGACAAAAGGAAAATATGTCTTTACAAAGATGAAGGCAGAAAGCGAATATTTATACAAGGTCATCTGGATCTGCTGCTGCTGCTGCTGCTGACCCGAGCAGCAGATACCTGCAGCTTTTGTTAAGTGCATTAGGGTAGACGGAGCATGAAAGCCTGACGCTCTGGTGCAACAGTCTGTATGCATTAAGGGTGAGCAATTCCACACTCAAAGGCACCGTCTGCGACATCAATGGAAAGTTGTAGAAAATGAAGCCAACGTGAGGCCGGTGACGTCTGTTCAAACAGCTGGGAGCACTTCTGGAAGTATGAAGGTTCCAATTAAAGTGGAAAGGGGCATGAAAGAGAACAGCTTTTAAGATTTACTGTAACACTACCACGATAAATGTGCACACCGATCACGGCATAACATTATGACCACCATCCTAATATTGTGTAGGTCTCCCTTGTGGTGACTCATCAGAGAATTGACATGGGCCTTCTGAGGGTGTCCTGTGGTGTTAGTGGAGGGGCCTTTGAGGGGAGGGGCCTCTGTGGATCATCCCACAGATACTTGATCAGTTTGGGATCTAGTGAATTTGGAGGCCAGGTCAACACCTTGTGCTGTTCTTCATGTTTTTTTTAGTTGTTCCTAAAGTGTTTTTGTGTGTGTGTCTGTGTCAGGCTGCATCCTGCTGGGGATGGCTGCTGTCATCAAGGAGTGTCATTGCTATGGGGTGGGGGTGTCTGGTCTGGTCTAGGTGGGTGCTACATGTCTAAGTAACATCCACACCAATGAATGCCAGGTCTAAAAGTTTCCCAGCAGAACACTGAACTGTCACAAGATAGCTCGATGTTATTCACTTATACTGTCAGTGGTCATGATGTTGTGGCTGTGTGTTGATTATTCTCTTGCAGTGTGTCCCTTGCGAATCATCAGTCTACATTAATATGTTTGTATGCATGTTTTTCTGTGCATTCGTGGCAGTGTTGTTTCTGTGTGTGCGTGTGTGTGTGTGTGTGCTTGCGTGTGTGTGTGCAGCACGTGTGGACATGCTCATGGAAGCACACAGCCCCGCGGATGACACTCAGAATGCATTATAACCATTAATGAAAAAGTTAATGGGGCATTTTCTTACATATCAATTTACATTTGACTGTTTGGGTGCACAAATGATGTCTGGGCGGTCGTGGCCAACGCCACTCGGCACAGAAACAAGAGAGGTCTAATGTGTTTTCGTGGACATCAAATGTTGTGAATAATGATGCGTCCACTGAATGCAAATCAGATGACACTTGATAGGCCATGATCAACAGTGCCTGCATGGAAACTTTCACCCACAGATACAATGAAAAAGAGAGAGGGAACACAGAAGGAGCTCCTATCTGCAGGACAAAACATTTTCCTCCTGCATCACACCTCTCAGATATGATGTAAAGCTATATTTATTATCTCGCACACCGCCGCACCACATCACATACTGTATGCAAAATATGCTGATGTGTTTGTGGAACCCCTCCATCATAAGCCAGAGGTAGACGGAAATTTCCTGATTTGTTGTTTTTATAAAAATGAGCATGTCATTCTTCTGATACGACGCGGTGTTGTAGTCAAATATATTAATGTATTCATTTTCCATATGGGAGCAGTGTGTTGTGCTGCTGTGTTGTCACCGCTTTGTCTGAGCAGTAGGGGCTGCACACGACCTCAGATTTTTTAAAGTCAACACCGACTAGTCTCTGATGACATCACTAATAAAAACACAGTAGAAAGTAATGAAATCTATATTCTTGACCTGAATACATATGATGAGAACAGACAGCTCATGTGCTACATACTGTGAGCTGCAGATATGTATAGCCTGTATAAAAACAGGCAGCACCTCAGCACCATCAGTAGCATTTAATAGTACTCCACAGCGTGTTGTTAGATGGGATAGTGTAGCAGCTAAAGGTCTAATAACTTTATCAAATAGTTGATGTGCAGCCTCCTTCTCTCTGTTACCACAGGACGTTTGGTGAAGTTGTTAACTGACTGCTGTCCAGAGGATTTGGACCGTTCCTCTGCTAGCATTAGCGTTAGCCTTTTCAGATGCATTGCAGTAGTACTTTAGTTGTATTTCAGGACTGACATGTCACGGTAGTATGGGCTTCATCTTTAGTGAAGTATTTCCACACACTTGATGAACCAACGACCCACTGGGCTCCTCACCTGTCTTCTAGGAGGCGGCCATGTTGTTATTGTCACGTGATCAGTGACTAGTCCACGTGATGCTTAAAGCAGTGAAGTCATCAAACTGACTAGTCCACTAGTCTGTACATCCCCTATCATTGTATACTTTGCAAGTCCTGTTATGAAGTCCAGACACTGTAGTGCAGGGTCCCGTTCAGACCTCGCATTAAATCTGATCGCAAGTGACCAGCTTATAGTACAGTTGTGAACACACCCAGGACACATTTGAGGTGGCATTAGAACGATTTGATCTTTGACCACATGTGGAGCTGGTCCTTGCTTTGGTTGTGTGAACACAAAATGCGTCCTAGGTCGCATTAAAAAACGTCTACTCAGGGGTGCTCTTGAGTTAGATTCTCTGATTGTTTCTGGACCTTTGTAAAATCAGAATCAGAATCAGAATCAGAATACTTTATTAATCCTTCAAGGAAATTGTTTTGCTGCTGTTGCTCCCATAAAGTGACAGTTGCTAGTTAACAGAGCAAATACAACAGAAAGTTGTACAAAAATATATAAAAATAAGTAAGATGCATTTTAAAGTAAAAGAACAATATTGCACAAGTATTCACAAAAAACAGAGGTAAGAGGTTGCAAATAAATTAACGGCATCTGAAGAGTTAAAGGTGAGTGACTAACACTCAGCGGGAGGAGTTATAAAGTTTGATGGCCACAGGAAGGAATGACCTCCTGTGGCGTTCTGTGGTACATACTGCACACCACAGCTTTTGAGGGTGTTAAACTATGACCGCTCAGAACTAAATATGGGCTGTGGATATGCGTCGAAAGACGCACCGAAAGGTTCCTTTTGTAGAGTTGCTGCATTTAAAATGCACGTATGTATAGATATCAAACAAATGTATGGCCCTGAACACGTTACACGCTATTAAGGTTTTCAGATTTTGTATTTGTCGGCAGGGTTATGTTGGTTGTGTGATGTGAGAAAACTGGTCCTGTTTTATTTCGTTACACACACGTTGAGGATTTTGGTTTACATGACAGTGGCTCGACAAGATCTTGAACTATTCCTCTCTACTGACAGAAGAATCGAGTAGATTGTGAAGTCTTATACACGGTAGAGCTCAGACATAGAAACAGAAAGAGGGAAACTGTGAGTCAGACATCTTAGCCGGTGCTTTTCAGGTTCCAGAGGTGTCTAAGTTGACTTAATTGTGCGGTGCTTTGAGAACGTCTACCAATTTCACATCTCACATCTCTGTTCTCATTTTCATTACCTCACATTGCTGCTTATTCCCCTAAAATGGGCATCTCACCTGATACTTTACATAAACAACTGCAAATGAAAAGCCGCCCGCAGTTTCCCCTTTTTTTTTTCCTCCCATCACTCCCCCTCCTTTGCACTCCTTCCAGGCTCACCTCTCTCTCATTATCCCATTCCGTCACTTGCCACCGCCACCCCCCCTCCACCTTCCCGCGCCTCCCAAGCCCCACCACCGCCGCCGTTACTGGCGAGTGGGCGAGAGCGATGGGCAATAACCCAGCGTGCCGCTTTTCGACTTAGCGCTACCTGCTATGCTAATATCATTAATCAATAGAGCCCAGATTGTCTTCGCTGCAATTCAGAGGATCTAAGGGTCCCAGCAGTGCACAGGTACCCCCCTCCCCCTCTCCCCCTCCTTCTCCTTTCTCTTCACTCTCTCCTCCTTTGCCGTACACAAGAAAAAAAAAAAAAAAAGCTCATTTGCGAAGGCCCCCAAGATGGCCGACTTAATGACGTCCACAGAAGTTTTTCCAACAAATTTCATGGGGCATGATCCAAAGATAATAGCTTTTCAGCCCCAATGACAATCCAATTACCGTGCCAATCAAAGCCCACGGCATGCTGTCTAATTATGATCAAATCTGGCTGTCAGCTCAAATACTAAAACAGCAGCTTTAAGTCCAACAAATCACAGTTTGGAGACGGAGCCCAGTTTGCTCATCCGTGATCAGGTAAGAGCAGGGTTTAACTTTCTGCTCGACGAAAAAAAAAAAAAAAAAGAAAGAAAGAAAAGACATTGTCTTGTTTTTGTGAGCGCACTGATGTGATATTTGACACAGTGCGCTCAATAATGATTCCGAATAACATTTTTAATAGACTTCATTATTCATTCATTGCAGAGCAGGCGAGGTAAAGAGATTTTTTCCCCCCAAACACGGCGGATGAAAAAGACTCATGTTTGTTCTCACACACACACACACACAAGCGCAGACGGCTACATAACATGCAAAACAAAAAAAACAAAAAAAGAAAAACTAGACACGTAAGACCCTAACAGTTGCTCACACTTTCTAACAAACAAAAAGGCGGCATCAATAACACAAATGATTAAACATTCATGGCCTTTTCAGTGGAACATCTGCTGTGTATGGGGCTCTAGCCTCGGGGACTGGGCGAATCAAGAGGATTTCTCCCTGAGAAGCTCAAGAAAGCAATAAGATTGGGGGGGTGGGGAGGGGGGGGTGCAGCGGGAGATTTACACACACACACACACACACACACATGCATGCGTGGACACACAATTGTATACATGTGTGCACAAACACTGCTTCACGTACACACAGAGCAAACACAAGACAGCGTGGACAGCAGCTCAGACGAAAACACACACACACACACACACCGAACATCATGCTCCGTGAGAAATATTTATTATTATTACTTCCACTTCTCCACATCTTCTTCCTCTAAATTTTTATATTTACTGTGGATTTTAAGCTCGTAGGCGTTCAGATGGAAATAATTTTATTTAGTTTGCTATAAATGACGCGTTCATTACGATGTGTTGTTGACATTGTAGAATTTCTTGTCATGGCACCGGACAGAAAAATTAACCTTAACTCTAACAAAAAAAAAAAAAAACAAAGCGGTTGACCTCTAATAAAACAACATTGACATGAATTATAAATTTACCTAAGACCAAAATCACTGTTACGCAAACATTTTCCATTGTGAGAATGTGTACAACTGCTCATGGTGGATATAAAAGTTCAATATCATCAAACTATTTGAACTCCTCGCTGCAGACGTAACTACTGGAAGCTCCAGCTCCTACAATTAAAGCGAGGATGCTTTCAGAATAACATGAAAATAACATAACAAGGAAAAAGGTATTTGGCCGCCAGGTTCTTCTGAGCATCCTTGAGGATCTTTTGAAGGTAGTTCTTCTGTGGATTCAGATGTCTCTGTTTCTGTGTCTGATGTTTCTGTAAATCCAGACTGACTTTACAATGTTGGGATCAGGATTCTGTCGGGGCCGCAGCACATTTATGACTGAATCCGTGACCCACCCGAGGCTACCTGATGATGCTGCATGCTGGGAAAGGTACCAGACTTCGAGGGCTCAGCTATTGCTGCATTCCAGAAAGCTGGGATGTGGGATTTATCCCACTTGGAGTGTAAATGCATTTTATAGTCTAGTAAATTCTGTTTTTACATTCACGGTGTGTATCTCCATGGGCGTCACCATTGTTCTGTGACGTCAGGCTGCTGCATCCCAGTGAGTTAAATCGATTTGCACCGACTTCGCTTGTAGGACCTCCCAGTTTTCTGGAACGCAGCATTAGTACAGCCTCATTCTAAATGTTAATTCTGGTTGCAACATCATTTTGTTGATCATCCAAGCAGCCTCTTTGCTTTAGTTTACGGATTCTGTTTGTGCATTTCAGCCACTTCTATTCTAATGTCCATCTAACTCTTGTTGTCCTGTTGTAACGTATGCAGCAAGTTGCTGGAGACTTTCTACCAGTCTATACTTTGCTGTGGTTTGTTTGGGGAAGCAGCACCAGCAAAAAGGACGTAAGTAGGATCGAAAAATTGATCCGAAGGGCTGGTCATGTTATTATAGAGACGTTTGTCTCAGTGAGGGACAAGAGGACACTGGACAAACTGCTCTCCATCATGGACAATCCATCTCATCCACTACACCAGACAATAGAGGGACAGCAGAGCTCATCCTCCAACACATTGATCCAGCTCCACTCCCACAGTGAACACTACAGGACGTCATTCATCCCCTTCTCTATCCAGCTGGACAACAACAACATAACTCCATGTTATTCATGTTAATGGACACTATTGCACCTTACTGTCATTCCTATTGATAGAATATATATTCTTCCGTTTCTATTTCTTGTACATTTGTTCATATGCTAATTCTTTACATTTTTGCTTATACTATTTTATTTTATTTAATCTTCCTTTTACTTGTGGTTCTTAAGAGTTTTTTTTTTTTTTTTAATACGCAACTAAGCTACTGTGACCAAGCAATTTTCCTTGTCGATCAATAAAGTTTATCTAAGCAAGGCCTTAACCAACAGACTATTAAAATACAACCATGTGCGGCTGCAGCAACCTGGGACTTCTAATATTTTCCCATAATGCTCTAGCCAAAGGTTGGCTTGTGACAAAGGCACTCACGTTACTCTCATGTCAACATACTCCTTAAATGACAAAGCAAGCTAACCAGAAATCAGAGGCGTGTGTGTTGAAGAGTTTTCTTCAGTCCTTTCTTTGAACGCCACTGTAAAGAGCTCCAACACCTACTGCAAAAGTTGGTCCTACTGAAAAAAAAGCTACTTTCCCTTCAAAATCCCTTCAAATGTGCAGCACAAGTCGAGATACATGTTCAAACACATGTTTGAAAATGAATGTAATGATACAAGTTTTTATATTTTTTGGCTGCAAGGTGAACAGGGAATATTTTACTCTAACCTGCTATTCTATCCAGCCATCAAGTTCTAAGCTTTATTGCAGCAAAAGCTCTTTACAGCAAAAAAAATAAATAAATAAATAAAAATATCTGAAAAGGAGATTTCTATGATCCAACATGGCTCCATTGTAATACACTCCAAAGACAAGTTTAGTGCATGGACTTGAGACTTCAAAAAAAAGACTGAAAGTAGTAGTTTATTCAGCCTCTTATCCAAAGCAGAGAAACATTTTAGCTGCACTCCCTTTGACTGGGCTGTGGCTTTGCTGCCGTACATTCACACCGTTCAATAGAGCACACAGGGCTAACCTCTGCTGAGTTAGAGGCAACCAGCCACACCGGTACAGCCCCGTGAATTATTTCAATTCATAAAGTTGCTCGTGTCCAGATTTCATTAGCAGCACATTAGCTGCAGTTTTATGCTTTATGTTTATTACAGGCCTGACATGATCTATAAATAATAAGTTAAGCGGGTGCGGACACAGGGGAACGGCCGCGGCTCTGTAATGCTAAAGGGATCTATCATTACAGCTGACAATCGCTAATAGCCAGCCCTCTGGGTCAATCACTACAAATTACAGCGGCTCTATTACATGCCATCATTTCTGGGCGTCCAGTGAGCGAGAAGTACGTCATGAAACCGCAGCGAGAGGATCTGAAAAGCAGTGTAGAGTAAACATTGGGGTGGATTTAATCTTCCTCAGGCGTGTGATCACTTAAAAAAATCCATTTGTGGAATCTGAATTTTTTTTTTTTTCCCACAGGCTTTACATAAAAGGAAAATATGCTGAATATTCCATTTGTGCTCCATGATGAGCGGCCAAGGTCTGCACTTTTACTACCAGCTTTCAGTTTCACATAATACTAAAAAGAAGTGAATTGAAAAGTAAAATTATAGCAGTTTTCTTTACATATAGAGTTGTGTGATGCATGCCATAGAAATTGTCGACTTTAAAGTTATTCAAACTGGGATTTAGGGGTTACAAACTGAGAGCTGCAGATATGTATAGCCTGTATAAAAACAGGCAGCACCTCAGTACCATCAGTAGCATTTAATAGTACTCCACAGCGTGTTGTTAGATGGGATAGTGTAGCAGGTATTTCTCTGAAGCTTTCTACGTGTACTGCAGCTCACGTGATCGGTAACTAGTCGACAAATGCTTAAAGCTTCACGTCAACAAACTGACTGGTCCACTAGTCTGTACAATGCTCCATCATTGTATAGGTTGCAGGTCCAGACACTAGTCCAAGGTCCCTTTCAGACCTTGCATTAACTTCCATCCCAGTCAATCTGATCACAAGTGTCCAGCTTTGATCTCTGACCACATGTGGAGGTGGCCCTTGCTTTGGGAGTGTGAACACAACAATGTGTCCTGTGTCCCAATAAAGGCTGTCTTCTCAACATGGGTGCTCCTGAGTCAGTTTCTCTGAATGTCATCTTCTGCAAAAATCTCAAGAATGGTTTTACTTCATCTTTAGTGAAGTATTTCCACACACTTGATGAACCGCTGCTACAGATCTCCTCACCTGTCTTCTAGGAGGCCTCCATGTTGTTAGTGTCACGTGATCAGTGACTAGTCCACTAGTCTGTGCAAGCCCTAATTCAAACAAAATGCCATGATTATCAAAACACTGATCACCGTCTCTTTATTGGGCAGACCATGCCAGTGCAATGCATTTAATCTCTTACAAACTTTCTTTCACTGGAGTGCACGAAACCGGCATTAAAAGAACTACCGGCAAAGCTGACTCCAACGTTGCCTCCCGTCGCCTCGCTGAAAAACAAACTAGTGTCGTCAGAGCCCTAAGAATCAAGCAACTAGATGACTTTTTAACATATATATTGTTTTGTTTTTTTGCATAACTGCAAACATGGTACATAGTGAAGCACATTTAGTTCATTCTTCTACATTCAGTTTGATATGCCGCTAGGTGAAACCACTCGTTAACGCCTGGCGAGACAAAACTTAATGCTTGTAACCTTTGCCAGAACTATTCTGAAACTACCTTCATAGCTGCTAAATATACGTATGGGAAACCTACTTAAGTTGCCAACATGCCAGCAATACTTTGGACTGAATAGAAAACAATCTGCCTTGCACTTTTTTCATTTCATTTTCGTTTTTATTAGATAGAATAGAATCACTCACATTATTTTATCTATATGATTTTACTGAATGTAAAGAGTTTTGATAGGAGTCTATTTGCATTGGGGGAAAAAAAACTCATTACCTTTCCTCTAGACTCCATATTGACTTAAATGTCTCACTGGGTATTTTTACAATGTTCCCCAGGGATGAAAGAATTGACAGATAAACAACCAAATCCTTCATTCAGACGCATTTGGCTACTACTTGCTTACGGTAATTTTATGCCCAAGCTCATAATAAATGATATTTATCGTTACATTTTGATGCCACAAAGCTGCAGAATGTCATGGATGGGGATTGTCACATAAATCACTCTTCTATATTTTGACACATGATGTGTATAATGTGCAGATTATGAGCTTTCCATTTTAGCTTCCTCTGTGTCTCTGCCATCTGACAAAACAAACACCTTTAATAAAGTCACAATCACAAACGCGAGAGCCAAATCCACTCCCACACACACACACACACACACACTCAGACACACAAACTATTCGAAAACACACAGCCACACATGAGATACTCAGTCGCCAATGCCATTGTCAGTGGAGCCACATATAGAGTCAGCTTATGTGTGAACATGAGTAATCATTGGGCAAGCAACAGATATGCACACCTTTCACACGCACACAATAACAAAAGGCTCGTATGGCTGTGATTAACACCGTTTGCTTGAAAATACGGCCAAGAATATTCAAGCAGAGACTCACCTCTCTGCCTTCTGCCAAAGCTCTAAAAAGCCCTAAAATTGACTTAAGCACCAGTTCCATGAAAGATTTCGGAGTTAAAATAGCAGCAAAGGCTGATATGACGGAAGGTAACTCAAAAACAAAACAAAAACAAAACAAAACATAAATGTGCTATTAAAGTCTTGAATTGTATGACTCTGGCTGTGTGTTTTGGGCTTCTAGCCATGTCGAAGACTGAATCTGTGACCCATCAGAAGCCACCTGATGATGCTGAACGCCGGAAAAGGGTCCAAACATCGAGGGCTGAATGTAAAAAAATAAAGATACTGGTTGCACCATCTAAAATGATGAGTAGCTGCGCCCATTGAAGAAAATGTGCATGTTTTCTTTGCATACAGTACAGAGTTGTGTGAAAAATATAAATGCATGCGTCCCATAGAGTAACAAAAGGCTTGCATGTCAGAAGGGTGCTGCTGCAACACTGCAAATTCCCCCACTGTGGGCTAAATAAAGGATTATCTTATCTTACGACAGCATTACCTTACCATTACATCTGTGAAGGGAGGTGCCCACTTGAAAACCCCAGTGACATGCTGCATACTGCTGTTGTTTAGGCCAGGTTCCTGATGTCTTCATGTTGCTTGGTAGCTATGGTTAGCTGCTGAGCGGGCCATACAAGCCAGCAGCGTTAGGTTAGCTTATGTTTCACAAGGTTCGAATTATCGTCTGCTGCTCTGTGGGTCTACAAGCCAGCAGCATTTACTTAGTTTATTTAGATTGTAGGCTGAGCTAGCCAGCAGCATTTGGTTAGCTTATATTTCACAAGGTTTGAGTTAGTGTCTGCTGCTGAGCGGGCCATACAAGCCAGCAGCATTTACTTAGTTCATTTAGATTGTAGGTTAAGCGTCATTTCACATGACTATAGGTTTATTAGAGTTTCTCAGTTGGACAGGGCCTCTAAATGTGTTTTGCCTGGGATTTTGGCACAAGGGATTGTAACATCTAATCCTGTGTATTAATGAATGTAAGCATTTAGGCATTTGCAAAAATGATCCAAGACATTATGACCACTCAGATGAATGAAACAACACTGATTATCTTGACGTGTTCTGGGATGTACTAACCAAAAAGTCGGTTCTCATGGACAGTGGTCAATAGCGAAATGAACCAGTCTGACCAACAGCATTTAAAACTCACAATTTAATAGACTAAAAGCCCCATATTCACTGTATATGTTAGGGTTTTCTAATATGCAAGCCTGGTCCGGAATTAATGTGTCACAGATCCCAAATTTGGAGCTCCAACGGCAGCCTTTAGCAAAATTCGGGCAACGTGACGTGTGTTACTTTGATATTGTACAGCATGACGGAAAACGTGACCGAGATTATGCAGTTAGACATGTTACAGACCAGTGGTGACGTCTAAAGGAGCCTTTAAAGCATTTTTGCGTCAGATACAACTGGGAACCTTTGGAGGTCTCGCCGAGTTCAGTCCGAGTTGTTTTGACAGCACGCAGTGGACCAACATCATCAGTGTATATGACTCTGAAACTTAAAAACTGCTGATAGGAGACCATTATAGCTTCGCAGGGCTGTGTTTGAGGAAGTGTGTGTGTGTGTCGTCTGTGTGTGTGTCGTCTGTGTGTGTGTGTGTGTGTGTGTGTGTAGGTGGCAACCAACAGTTAACTATACCCCTGGGACCGGCAGGCCTTCGGGGTGCTGCTCAGAACAGCTGGCCTCTAAAACCGACCAGGAGCAGGAGGAAGAAGGAGAGGGCCATTAAGTAGACACACATTTTTATTTTTTTTATTTTTTTGAAAAATAAAATGGGATGATTGTGATCACCTCTCTGTGTCTAGAAACATAAGGGTTTGCTGGACTGTGATTAGCTTAACACACAAATCAGAATGAGGGGAAAACGACTACTACATTCCATCAACTCCTTAACCCTTTAAACTGATGACAATGTCTTTGTCTTAGCAAATCACATACGTCCAGTTTCCAGTAACAAAAACAAAGAGCAGGATAACCCCCCCCACCCCCCCTCCAAAAACAAAGAAAACCCCTGGACAAAACTAAAAAAGAAACACCAGGAAACACGAGGGACCAAACTAGTGACTCAACTGATGACTTGACAAAGGACGAAGGAAAAGACGAGATGTTATGACCCAGCTTGAGGGCTCTTGTACTGCCACTGCAGGGCCAGCAGACATGCAGAGGGGCATAACACAGGACTATACACCAATCAGCCACAACATTATGACCACAGACAGGAGAAGTGAATAACACTGACCATCTTGTGACAATTCAACGTTCTGCTGGGAAACTTCTGGACCTGGCATTCATTGGTGTGGATGTTACTTAGACATGTAGCACCCACCTAGACCAGACCAGGCACCCCCACCCCATAGCAATGACACTCCTTGATGGCAGCAGCCATCCCCAGCAGGATGCAGCCTGACACAGACACACACACAAAAACACTTTAGGAACAACTAAAAAAAAAAACATGAAGAACAGCACAAGGTGTTGACCTGGCCTCCAGATTCACTAGATCCCAAACTGATCAAGTGTCTGTGGGATGATCCACAGAGGCCCCTCCCCTCAAAGGCTGAAGGCTGTTGCCAGACACCACAGGACACCCTCAGAAGGCCCATGTCCATTCTCTGGTGAGTCACCAGAAGGGAGACCTGCACAATATTAGGAAGGTGGTCATAATATTATGCCGTGATCAGTGTATACACACTGAGACTACTTAGGGAGGAGCCAATCATATCATCAGAGGTGAAACGCAGACAGGAAGTAAAGCAAGAAACAAAACACTGAGGAGGAAACTTTAAAAACAGAAACAGGACTTAAAATCGTCTGGTTATTGTTTCGTTCATTTTACTCTTTTTGTCAGAGACGATTCAATCGACCGGACTGACAAACAGCTAAAGATAGAGGGAAACTGCTGAAGGCATTTCAGCTCCATTTATAAGGACATTTAGCATGTCTAACCACCAAAGTAGAAGGGCCGTATAGTCTTTCTCCACTGCATCTTCCATTACAATTACATTGTGTGTTATTGCATTATCTGTTGTTTGTTGATGTGAATAAAGCGGGATGAGGCGTTGCTCCGTGACTACCAACACTACCTGTTAAATTGCTCTTGAGAGTATCAATAAAACTGAACTGACTCCAATTTTATTGTATTCGCTAGCATGGGATAATAGCTTTACTGGTGAGCTGAGGGTTTTCTCAACAACAAGCACCTCAATTCATTCTGCTCCATTCTTCAGCGTGATTGTCTGAGGGATCCGCCGGGGAATTCAGGGCTCCTCTTTCATATACTTCTCAATATTTCACACTAACGTCCATATGCCGCCGTTTAACGAGATCTCACTCCTCGCTTTCATCCCCCCCTCCCAAAAAAAAAAAAGAAAAAGAAAAAGGCAAAGTTGATGTAATTAAATATGCATTAAGACATGACAGAATTTGTCGCTGATTAAAAGAGTTTCGTTTTTCTCTGGGAAATAATTTCATTTCTTCTTTGGAAAGTTTAAATAGTCTCTCGGTGTTTGGAGTCTGCAGAAGTTAGTGTCTGGATTCCTAAGCATTTAAACATTTGGATGCTGACGCCGTGACAAATATGAAAAGAAGCGTGACCCTGTTGTGACAAGAAGCTATTAACAAAATGTCGTTTACCTTTTCATACAGACGATGTTGAATAAAGCGCTGCTGCATGCGGGAACGTTTGCTAAGAAACTACCTCTGCGCATATTTAATTACATGATTAATTACAATGTACCTGAGCAGCTGTAGCTCTTCGCTGACTGATAGAATTCCTGGGGGTGGTTATTATACTACCAGGCATGTAAACATGTATATCTTATCTCATTTTATCTATGCGTTGACGGTTAACACGGAATCTCTGATCAGATCTATTTACGTCCCGAAGAAGCGTTGTCCACGTTAACGTAGCCGCTGTCACCGCCAAAACCCACGTCCACGCTCCACTGTGGAAACCACACATGCAGATACCATCTGTTCACCTTCTCTGCGTCTAACAGACATGGCAGCTGGAGAAGTGTTCTTCTTCTTCTTCTTGGTCTCCTTCAGTAGTGGCTTCTTTGCAGCTGTTTGCCATGTACACAGTACTGACACTACCTCAGCACCGGTTAGCACCTGGAGTTGGTTTAGATGTTACAAAGGTGGGTATGAAGCTACTGGGAGCTTTCTAGTTGTGATGGCTTCTGTTGAACCCTTGAAGGAGAAGGAGCAGTAAATATACACCGATCAGACATAACATTATGACCACCTTCCTAATATTGTGCAGGTCTCCCTTGTGGTGACTCATCAGAGAATGGACATGTTCCTTCTGAGGGTGTCCTGTGGTGTCTGGCAATACAATGTTGTTAGTGGGGGGGCCTTTGAGGGGAGGGGCCTCTGTGGATCATCCCACAGATACTTGATCAGTTTGGGATCTAGTGAATTTGGAGGCCAGGTCAACACCTTGTGCTGTTCTTCATGTTTTTTTGAGATGTTCCTAAACATCAAGGAGTTGTCCATCAAGGAGTGTCATTGCTATGGGGTGGGGGTGCCTGGTCTGGTCTAGGTGGGTGCTACATGTCTAAGTAACATCCACACCAATGAATGCCAGGTCCAAAAGTTTCCCAGCAGAACACTGAACTGTCACAAGATGTTCGATGTTATTTACTTCTCCAAATATTTGAGCAAACATGGTTAAAAGCTGTAAAAGCAGAAGTGTTGAACTAATGGTGGCAGTAATAAGAAGTGTAAAACAGTGCTCTGCTATAGGTAAAATCCCAATAACTCCCAGTGAATACATTCCATCTGCACAGTGAGCAGTTTCATCTTAAAAATCTTTACAGTGCGTGCCACCAAAATGGTACATGCACCGCTATTTCTTCCATTTTTGCAGCCTTCACTTAAAACAGAGGATGTCAGTCCTCCTTTAGTTTCCGCTGCACCATCACAAACATACCTTTTGATCATGAAACGTTACTCTCTACCTGCTCCACAGCCCGTTCCCATTTATAAAACGCTCATTGACAGCTACCTCTGAGCGCTCTTCACAGCCCTCCTCGCATGCATTGTAATGTGGATTTATCGCTCATGAAATGATTTCTGCGCCTTTTAAAGTTGCCGGGATTCTTAATGTCAATTTATCCACTCCTCCAAAACGCACACCACTTTAACTAGTGCGGAATTGTAGTCCTTTGTCTCTTTTAAGACATTTTTTAAATTGGGTGAGAGCCATTAAGAGAAAAAGCACCTATCAGCCTTCACAGTCATCCGTCTTTATCAAACACCGGGGAGCTCAAACAAAAACCTACTCAGGTTGTAAATGGTCGAAATGTCAATTAAGAAAAAAAAGGAAAAAAAAATCATCATTAGGTTTATTACTCAAATTAACAGTTCCTCTCAGCCATTTAAATCATTGTTGGTGTTCGCTGTTAAAAGGGAGCAGATTTTTTTTTTTTCCTTTCTTTTCTTTCAGTCTTAGTAGTCAGACACATCTCCCTTTGGACTCTGACGGAGTGATTTTGGAGGTATTATATTCATGAGGGGTTCCAGTAATTGGATTAAATTGGTTCCAGAATGTAGCAATTTATATTATAATATCCCATTACTTCTAATACTGTTCTTAATTAATTAGCCTGATTTTTTTTTTATTTTTTTTTTTTTGTGGTCCGTGTTCCTGATAAGTTAAGTTGGCTCAGGAGGAGATCTGTCCCACAGTGACGTCTCGTGGAGCTCCATCGGTGACACACACCTGGACACAGTGCAGACGCTGTGTCCAGGTGCAGGAGCAGGAGAAAAAAAAATGACCTTCGTCTTTATTAAAATAGAGGAAGAGGAGGATCTGGACGCAGACGGAGGTGTTTTAAATCCTAGACAACAACGTGTGTGTGTGTGTGTGCGTGCACGCCAAGCCCCAACTGAGCAAAGTTCAATATCATCACCTGTCACTCCCGCAGCCTTTGTCTGATTTAGCTTTAATATGGGGAAGTAATTCTCCTTTGAATATAACAAATTAATATCATTTTCAAACAATTTCCATATGCAAATACGATTTAATCAAGTAAATGAAACTCTCAATGCAACGCCTGAGGGCTAAAAGTGAGCCGCCTGTGTGTGTGTGTGTGTGTGTGTGTGTGTGTGTGTGTGTGTGTGTGGGAGGGTATGAGCGGGACTAAGGTGTGTGTGTGTGTGTGTGTGTGTGTGAGGAGAGCGTGAGTCCGAGCTCGTTGTCTAGCATCTGTATGTACATATATGTGCATATAGTGTATGTTAATGTAAAGTTTCACGCCGCCAGTGCTCGAGTGAGACACGTGAAAGTTTGTGCAGCTAAGGAGTAAACAAGTTTCTAAATAACCTGCACAAATCAGCCGCATTATTTGAACAGAGTATAATTCTTTGATGATGCCTTGGATCTTTCCACCGTCCAGCCTTTACAGACTACTGAAGTGTCAACAACAACACAACCTTTATCCTCCTTAGTTGCACAGTCTTAAATTTTTAGGGTTAGGGTTTAAGTTGTCAGTTTACTCGAACTTGAATTTCTTCTCCATCTCAGTGAATCATTCTTGTCTGTAACTGAAAAAACATACACATAAATGGAAATTTGCAGTGAGCTGAAAGTATTTTCTCAAAATTTAGGTATGAGTTTTCATTATTCTACTGCAGTGGTGCAACTAAACTGTTCTAAAATTGCAATTGAATTTCCCAACCGTTGTTAACCCCCCCCCCCCCCCCTCCCCCCAAGGCCTAACTCTATCCATTCATGCAACATGCATCAGCTATATCTTGTACTCCTACTTTGCTCAGATGTAATCGTCTTTTTCCTCCTGCGTCCTTCTTCTTGTCTGTCTCTTTTGTGTCTCATACCTCAAGCAGATTGACCCATATGAGCTGGGCTCTACTCAGGCTTCCTTACTCAACACTGACACCTTAAGCATGGTTTCTACCTCTGCGGGACATAGACGACGTAACCTTTGCATGTGTGCTCTCATCAGTCCGGCTCGCTGTATCTTGTCTGCCAGTCGGGTTAATTTTTGTTTCTACTTCCTGCTTCACTTTCGCCAAAGATGAGTTGTACAAATGTTTGTATCTCCAAACCTCCTCAGTTAACCGTTCCTCGATGTGTTCCATCTTTTTTGATCCAAAACAATCAATTAGAAACTTGCAAAGATGGAGAAGCAGCTGGAAATAGTAAAGCAGAAACACGCAGCTACCAAGCAGACCAATCACAGCTCTTGCGGTCTGTGACACCACAACGCGTAGTTACATTTCTGGGGAGGTGCACGTCACCACTGGGGTTGGTGTCAACTGACACAGAAGTAAAAACTGCACATCAGTGCTCGTTCTGAAGGTTCCAGGCTCTGGGTTCTGTGAAGCATCTTGAGGTTATCTGAATTGTTGTTGATGCTATAATAATACAATTTAATTGACCAAATTAAAATGACAGAAAACGTGCATAAAAACCAGTGGAGAGGTTTCTCATTGTCACAAGCGCATCAACTGCCACAAGCTTTCATATATAGGAACGCGCTCTAAAGCATGACTTATTGGTGCACGCAGCATGAGGGCACCCATTTATCAGTCAAGGTTTTCAGTCATGGGCAATGAAATTCATTCTCAGGCAAATTTACATCATCACTCAGTCCTGGAGAACTTAACTTCTTGCCAGATTACTTCCAGGAAGATGCAAGGTGGTGAGCTTCTTCATAATATATCAGGTCTACATCTTGACTAGTACTGAGACAGTGACACATTATAGTTGAATGAATTATTGAAAAAGAGACTGGAGACATTGTCCAGGGTGTACCCCGCCTCTGGCCCAATGACAGCTGGGATAGGTCCAAGTGGTCGGTTACAGAAAATGCGATGACAAGCTAGCTGCTGACTTGCAGGTGGGGTAGAGTATAGGACTTTATTTAGGTTCAAGTTTATATGTCATGTGAGAAAGTTAACAGAGAAAGTTAACAGTGCGCTGAAATGTTGTGGACGAGAGAACTGGTCATCTCAGACCTAAGTAGCACAGAAAATTAGAGCACTACAGTATAACTGCTAAAATGTACAGCACATTTACAGTGACAGGTGGTTAACTGTAAACTGCTGCCTGCTGCTGTCTCCAGGCTGATAAACGCAGAGCTTTACAGCATAAGTCAAAGAAATTGTCAAAAATAAGCTAAAATATAGTTGACTGAGTAGGTCATCACAGTAGGCAACACCTGCCACAAAACTACTTGGCCTAAACGCAGCAATCTGCAGTCTGAAGAAGAGCTTTGAGAGCAAGCAGCAGTCCGTCGGTGTAGCTAGCCATGCAGCGAGCAATCCTTGCCATCTTTGCAATTTTCATTCATTCATCTTCTGTAACCGCTTGTCCTGTGAAGGGTCGCGGGGGGCTGGAGCCTATCCCAGCTGTCATTGGGGCGAGAGGTGGGGTCCACCCTGGACAGGTCTCCAGTCTATCTCATGGCTAACACAGAGAGACACTCACACCTACGGCCAATTTAGAATCACCAGTGAACCTAACCAGCATGTCTTTGGACGGTGGGAGGAAGCTGGAGTACCTGGAGAGAACCCACGCAGACACAGGGAGAACATGCAAACTCCACACAGACCACCAGACCACCGTGCCGCCCCATCTTTGCAATTTTACGATGTGAATTCAGAAATCAGCACAGAATGCTGATTGGTTCACGTCTCTTTTGATCAGACACAATCACACAATTATCAAGAGTCCAGCTGATACACGAGGTGATTATTTTGATCCATTAGTGTAGCTCTTCTAACAAATATCCACTTACACATCCTCTCATATTCATTTGTGTTGATTTGTGTAGCTGGAGCCTAACTGAAACTGCAAAACTACAAAATTCAAAGAAGCTCTGCTATTCGTCGAACATTTTAATGCCGCCATTGAAGCTTTTCTTTCATTAGGATCTCTGTCTCTCTGACCGCCGCCTCTCTCCCTGCACAGAACCCCCTCATTCAAGCTTAAGCTGCTGCTATATTGTTCGACCGTACGTGTTGACGAAGGGCGTAAGAGGTGATTACCCAGGATTCTGATGTGTGGTAGGAGTTTACAACATTAGATATTGTGCCCGTGTCATGGTATCGGACCGGCGAGAGGTTTCCATCCTTTGAATGTGAAGTGCATTACCGGCTAACAGCTTTATATTTAATACCTCCCCGAGGCCTGTAGCAATGGACCCAGACGCGGTCCTATTTTTCACCTGGTCTTGTCATCGCTCCATGAATTATTTGGAGCTATTCTTAGGGTCGGCGCAATCGCTCTTTTGACCGGATACATGGGGCCACGAGCCGTTAAAGCCAATCACCTGCTTTCACATCTCTCATCTCGCGGCACATTTTGCGACCGCCTTTTTTTTCTGGATTTACTCCAGACTCCCAAAGACAAAAGTGAGATTGAAACGGCAAGGCGGCGAGATTTTACCAAGAGTCATTTTCAGCAGAAATCAGCCGGTATTAGCTTTTGTAAACTTTGCAGTTTACTATAGCTGTAGCTAAGTGTGCATGGCTCACATAAAACTAAACTGGTAATTTATTTTATATACCGTAGTTTGGTCTGGTACCTCTTTTTTTTTTTCTTTTTTCCTTTGGAACCCGTGACATGCAGGGCTTTGTCTCGTGTGCCAAAGTGCCCTTTTCCAAATGGCAAATCAAAATGTACCCGCCGCCCCCCGACGCTCACACACTACCCCCATGCCTGACATCTTGCCAATGAAAGAATACACTAAATGACACCAATTTAGACCATAAAAAAAAGAAAGTGAAGACCTTCAGGACGTGTGCGACGCTGCCTGCAGCTACCCTCCATCCTCCATCCTCCCCCTGCACGAGGCGCCCCATCTGCTGCAGAGCTACATGTAAAGAACACAAGTTTTCATTTTTCATTATTATCTTCACTAGAATCACTTGAAAAGCAACTTGCATGACACTATAAATGGGTTAAGGCTGTACAGAGCCACGTTCTTATTATACTATAGCGCTCGTACGAGAAAGGTTTCTGCAGTTTTCCTCGGCAGGTGTATTTTTGAGGTCAAAATGCAATTGAATAACACCCACCGCAGCACGCAGTATAACACTAGAGCAATAAGAAAGTGATCACAAGCAAGAAAATTGATTTAAAAACAACAACAATCAACTTCTTCATTGGCTTCCTCCTAAACGAAGAGGATGGCAAAACACGAGGCGAACAAAAAAAAAAAAAAGAAAGAAGAAGAAACCACTTCAGCTGACTGTTTGAACCGCTTGCCGTTGCCTAGGAGAAGCTTATCTATTGTCACGGCGATGAG
Source organism: Chelon labrosus (assembly GCF_963514085.1). Classification (NCBI taxonomy): domain Eukaryota; kingdom Metazoa; phylum Chordata; class Actinopteri; order Mugiliformes; family Mugilidae; genus Chelon; species Chelon labrosus. The sequence continues at coordinate 25,960,680 of NC_140348.1, forward strand.
CAGCAGGAATGTAATTCAACATTACATGAGGTCGGACACTGGCGGCTTACTGGTGTGACACATCCGTGACATGCTTCGAATTAACATGCAATGGTGTCAATTAAAAGCATGAAATGCACTTAGGAGGAGCTGTAATGTTGTCCCTGCTCCCGAAAAACAGCCGCAGAAAGAAAAAGAAAAAAAAAAGTGAGTGAGTGAGTGAGTGAGGACGCACGACACGACACGACGGGCCTCTATCACGCTGTTTACACCAGGCGCATGCAGGAGTGATAATTAGCGCCGTGCATAAATTCTTGCCGTTCGCGCACCGCGTCGTGGTTCGCTTAGAGAAAGCAACACAAGTGAGGCTGGAATAAAACAAAAATTCTTATATGCAACAAAAAAAAATAATAAAAAACAGCTGTACCTTGTGGTTTAATTACAGCCGATGACTAGTTTCCTACTCAGAGTGGCAGCACTTTGAAGAAACAGACCGGAGGGCGCGCAACCGGTCACCGGTTTTTCAGCGGCACGGCGTGAGCACAGATTTGCTCTCTCATCACTCTAAACAGCGGTGGCGTTTGCATGGGGACACTCTATTTTTTCTTCTTCTCCTCCCCACCCCCCCCCCACCCCTGCATCCTGTTGTTGTTGTTGTCTTGCTGCACATCAGCTCGCAACTGGGACTCACGTGAGTGTGGAATTGTGTCTCTGCTTGACGCGCTGAAAACTAAAAAAAGAAAGTAGTTCAAGGGGGCGGGTAATGACGGACCGACGGACAGATGGACGGACGAGGAGGTGACATGTTTGCACGAGTCAGAGTGAAAGAGTGCATGTGTTCAAACACCGCCCCCCCCCCCCCCCACATCCCCCCTCCCTCCACCCGCCACGGTCTCACACTGTCTCAACTTCTGCAGCTCATCGGCGGCGGTGTAATAACAATATCACTCATCTCATATCCTCGGCTTACTTTCCTTCACCCGCCGCTGCCGCCGCCGCCCCCTCGCTCCACATTTATCATATTCATTTGATATTCAGAAATAAATGTAGCAGAAACAGAATAATGCACCTCCTGTACGCAGCGTTCATTACAGATACATTTACATGGAGGTTCGCCTTCATGGTTTCAAATGGAGCACTGTTCACTGGTGTTCCTCCCATTTGTTGAGAAAGGGGGGGGGCGGCGGCGGCGGTGGTGGCGGAGGGAGGGACAGTTCTCTTCACATTAGCACCATCAGTGAGCGATGATGAATGGGTCGATCTATCCATCTCTGCTGTCACATTCATAAAAGAAATTTGGCCTTCGTCAAGGGAACCAAGCGCAGGGCTGTAATATCCGCAACATGTATCCATCAAGCCTAACGTGAGATGTATCGAAACGCTATGGCGAATATACCTGAGTGAATAATATTTCATCCGCGATAATGCAGCAAATGCCTGCTGAAAAAAAAAGAAAAAAAAAAAGAAATCTGCATTTTTTTCCCGTCTCAGCTACAGAGGACGGCAGAGGAGGTAGGCTACTGATCATATTCAATCTGGAGGCGATCATGTAAATAGCCCTCCATCTTGGGAAGGCGATATGCAAAGCAGCCCGTCTCCCCTGTGTCAGGATCAGATTAATGGAAACCTAAAAGTGGGAATTACGGCCCTTATCCGGCACGGCGTTCTGGGGAGGGGCCGGTGATACGGGCCCTGGGGGAATCTGCCTGGTTCAAAGCCCATTCCTCTGGTTAAGGAACTCGCTAAGATCCGTGCACCGAGGTGAAGGGTAATTTCCTTTGATATTCAGCAATGTATTACTGTATGTAGTGCGCAAGCTGCATGCCCCACTGGCTCTGAGTGCATGTGTGGAACATGCAAATGTATGCGCGCACAAACAGCTGTGCAAGGAGGCTGTTAAGCTGAAGCTGTAAACAACATTATAAAGGATGGACGTCGTGCTGCCTGGTCATGATCTTATGGTAAAACCCAGAAGAGCCGTGCCAAGACTATACGCCGTGCCGGCCAAAGAGTAATCAACCTCTAATTTATGACTGCAGGTTGGAAGACAGACCTGAGCCTCGGTTACATGCGATTCCTCTGAGGTTTGACGGTAGTTAGCCTGTTAGCCTTGGCCCACTTAAAAATGCAACAAAAACAGTACCACTGAAAGCATTAATTAGCAACATATATAAACCACCAAAGGCTTGAAGTCGACCGCTCGTAGAAGTCCACGCAGATCACCGGGAAAGAGGGTACGAGTCTGTGTGAAGTAAACATGCAGGTGAGAAACATCTCGATCAAAACGTGATCCAACGAGATCGAAATCTAAACCTTGAACTCTTCCTGGTTAGGGTTAGGGCTACCCTAGGGTTAGGGTTACCTAGGGTTAGGGTTACCCTAGGGTTAGGGTTGTCTAGGGTTAGGGCTACCCTAGGGTTAGGGCTACCTAGGGTTAGGGCTACCTAGGGTTAGGGTTACCCAGGGTTAGGGTTACCCTAGGGTTAGGGTTGTCTAGGGTTAGGGCTACCCTAGGGTTAGGGCTAGCTAGGGTTACGGTTACCTAGGGTTAGGATTACCCCTTTGTTGCAATGACCATAAGTCTGGAAAATGTCACATGCAGTTGCAAATGGGAAGGAATAGACCCTAACCCTAACCCTAAAAACTATTTCAGAGAATGGCCTCTCGGAGCCGTCCGCTAAACCGTGACATTTTCCAGACTTATGCTCATTGCACCCACCACCACAAGAAAGTCCTCACATGTGCAGTAGCCTATAGATGATTCTGATTCTGAGTACCGCTGCCATAAATGGGTGTACCTGGTCTGCAAAAGTGAAGTGTTCAACTAGGCAGTATGTGTCCAAGTAACATCCTCGTGAGTGGCAGGTCCAAAGGTCTCCCAGCAGAATACCGCATCTGCCAGCTTGCCTTCCTCCTGCAGTGCATCCTGCTGCCATCTGTTCGCCAGGTAAACAACATACAGGCACAAACTATACTGGTGATTCATCGGACCATGATTCAGCATCAGCAGTCCAGACCCTGTTGTTCCATTGGTCCATTGTAGGCGCTGTCAGTGGTGGTGGACTGCGCCACAATCACATTATCTGCAAGGCATTGGGTTCTGCAGAAGGTTTGTCCACGTGTATCTTGTGAAATCGGACCTGCAGAGTCCTCTCTTGGACCGCCTCAGACTCGCTCAGCTTGCCATCCCAATTTAGATTCTTACACTTGCCCCGCTTCTAACGCACCGGCCTCATAAAACGACTGCTGCCTAACTACATAATAGGTGGTGTCGTTAAAAGATAATCAATATTATTCACTTTGTCAGTGGTTTTAACTCTCACACATGCACAGACACACTCACACAGAGTATATACTGTGTGTGTCAGGTGTAATGCAGAATTGGAATAAACAATATCAAAGGCCAGCTTCTCATCTGGCTTGATCCTCGGGGTTGCTGGCTTTGTGCGTTCTGTGTGGATATGACAACAAGCCCGAATCTATTACCGGGAGCCTAGCATGTCTATCTTATCAAGGCTGGCCACAGCGTGCGAGGCTCACCGCCGCAATATTCGCCGCCACCTGACTTGCGGGTGCTCGGCGAGGGTCGGTAATATGGAATGAAACCACGACACACAAACACACGTGCGCAAACAAAGCTCACAAACACACTTCATACTCCAGTAAACTCTAAAGGCTTACGCAGAATGACAAAAGAAAAAGGCAGCAGTTGGATTTCATTAGAGTGTGGATGAAGTATTACAAGAGGCTAGCCAAACACTCCTACTATATATATATATATCTGATGCCACCTCATTCACTCTGACCATCTCTTTCCAGCTTCCTCCGCCCTCTTTTCCTCCATCAGCCTCTTTAATATTCATTGAGATCCAACTGAGGATGTGTTTGGCTCTCCTCCAGCTCTTCTGCCCCTCCTTCTTTCCCTCCGTCCCTCCTATGCTGTGCTTAAATTTGAATAATACATGGCATGGCCTAGTAGTGACATCCCAAGCCCACATACACACATATTTATTTGATCAGCCACAACATTATGACCACTGACAGGAGGAGTAAATAACATGGACCATCTTGTGACAATTCAGTGTTCTGCTGGGAAACTTCTGGACCTGGCATTCATTGGTGTGGATGTTACTCAGACATGTAGCACCCACCTAGACCAGACCAGACACCCCCACCCCATAGTGGGATGATCCACAGAGGCCCCTCCCCTCAAAGCCCCCCCCCACTAACAACATTCTGTTTCCAGACACCACAGGACACCCTCAGAAGGCCCATGTCCATTCTCTGATGAGTCACCACAAGGGAGACCTGCACAATATTAGGAAGGTGGTCATAATGTTACGCCTGATCGGTGTACTTAAACAACAGCTATCAGCAGCTGATCAACCAAGGGGGCCAGTGGTACTCCCCATTGCCTGCACTCCAAACATCCCCGGTGCATTTTTCCACTTTCCACCTTCACGTGAGTATTTATTTTTATTTTTTTTCCACCAGTGCCAAAGCATAAACGGTGTGTTTGAGCACCTGTGCATCTTTCTGCATGCGTGTGTGCGTGTGTGTGTGTGTGGGATGCAGTCAGAGCATCTGGCTCCTCTCTGCTCCCCGACATTAGTGCAGACAAGAGAATCAGTGGACTATTGAATGCAATTACAGCGCGCGGGCCAGACAATAAAGATTGATAGTGCTTTCGCCTTTTATCACACACCAAACATACCAGAGGTTAAAGCCTGCGGGCCTTGAGCTGCCGGCATTCTAATAATGATTGAAAATATGCCACCGGAGTGAGGAGGCATACTTATGGAATAAAATACAGGCATGCATAAAACAAAAGAAAGAGGTTTGGGTTTTTTTCTTTCAGCTGGTTGGATGATTTCAGATAATACTATGAAGGAAAATTAGGTGTTTTTAGCATTGACTTTTTTCACTTTACACTATAACACACTAATCCAATTTGAAACAGAGCTCAATCTTTTCACTTAGGCTTATAAACTTAAAAACATATTTGTTAGCTTCCATTTACCGGATGTAGTTCCCACTCTGAACGGTTCTACAAGAAATTCTTGCTTGCAAAAGGTTCCTAGGTACGATGTACTGAATGTGCACAAACCGGCATTGGAGGAATACATACGTTATCTCAGCTGCAGTCACTAGGCGTCAAGGGGTTAATGTACTTTAATGCTGGATGTACAGTCTGCTGCTATGTGAACACCAAGAAGAAACACAAGTTTTGCAGAGGCAGACTGCAAAAAAATAAAAGGATAAAAGGACCCTGCTCTGTTTGGTGATAAACTTCAGTGTGTCCATCCATACAAGTGACCCATTGCTCTTTACACACAGTCATTTCATCTGTTGTTGCTCCAGAAATATCAGTTAGTGACACTTCAAGTTTGAGTTGCAACTGCATGGGACCCCAGGCCAGTAGGGGGCCCCCTGAGAGCTGACAGACGTTAAACTATAGTATATGACACATACACGTCATGTGCACGACTCTTTAGATAAGAACAACAACAGTGCCCAGTCCACAATGAAAAGACGTTTTCCTTCTGTTAATGAAAGAGGAAGAGGAGAAAAGAAAACGTCTCACTTTACCAGCTGTGGAAATGTTTTCCCAGGGCCCGGATAGACTCCAGCGCTGCCTGTGACCATGGACTAGGAGAAGAATAAACTTTTTATGAATAAAAGAAGGAGGTCGACAAGTTACTGTCACTCGTGTTTAATCGGAAAGGTGAAGCCTTTTAAAACGAAAAAATAAGAAACCGAACTAAAAGTTGACACGGTTCTGTCTCTTCACACCCGAAACCTGCTCACATCTGCCGAACAAAAAAAAAAAACTCAAGAGTTGATCTGTTTCCTCCTCGCCGCCGTTTCAAAGCTTTTCATTGCAGGTGCTCGCAGGACGAATGTGCTCCGGAGCGAGGGGGGGACGCGCTAAAATAGACGAACACAATGCCTCGTGATGAAGGAATAATGGGAGACAGTGACCAAGGACAGATCTGAGAGAGGAACACAGGAAGGAGCAGGACGGGAGAGATGAGAATGACAGGAGGAGAAAAAAGGACAAAAGAGGATGAAACACAGGATTTTTTTATTTTTTTTGTAATTTTTAAAGAAAGGAGTAGCAGCCACGGGGATAGCAGAGGATGAGTGACAGAGTGATTGTTCTATTATGTGGCTGACTGGCCACAGCCCTCTAACATATGAACATGCACGTGTGGCGGCTTTCTTCAGGCGCCGCTGTTGATTATTTCTGTCCTATTAGTGACATTCTCCTCCAGTCTTGTTCTTGTTCTGTCTGTTTTTTCTGAACAGCGTGAATGTACTTTACCTTGATACTGTTTGTGCTCCACAGAGAACGATAACAACACTTGACGCCTGGTGGAGGTGGCATTCTGAGGGATTTTTTTTTTTTTTAGTTTAGTTTATTCTGATTAACTTTGTCAGCTTTTGTCTAGCATTGTGAGTTTTTCTTTACGTGGATGGCTTCTGCTTTCTGCTCGTAATTTAAGTTATTTATGTTTCTTCTGCTTTTGATTTCAATAATTCCGAATTACAAGCATCATAAAACATAAAGATAAAGCAAAGGTGTGACTGTGAAGAATTAAACTATGAACATACTTCAATTCGACCGCTCTTGCTATCATTTGAAAAAATAATAATCGTCATACGTCATGTTAAGTGGGGAAAAAAAAAACCTCTTTAACACATTGAAATAATAGCAGACCGTGATCAAAAATGACAGGATGCGAGTCAATTTGGCACAAAGAACGTTTTTTTCCTTTTTTCTTTTTGCATGAATTCAAATGTGCACACTTCAAGTATTCCACTGACAGCCGTGTCACCGCTGTCAAAACAACACACAAAAATCCAATTTTATTTGGGATCTATTTTTACCTTACGTTCCCTCGGAGAAACACGACGGTTTGTTGCCGTTAAGACCATTTTACATTTACCATTTCACGGGCAGCCGTGGCCTACTGGTTAGCGCTTTGGGCTTGTGACCGGAGGGTTGCCGGTTCGAACCCCCGACCGGTAGAAAGCGGCTGAAGTGCCCTTGAGCAAGGCACCTAACCCCTCACTGCTCCCCGAGCGCCGCTGTAGCATGGCAGCTCACTGCTCCGGGTTAGTGTGTGCTTCACCTCACTGTGTGCTTTGTGTTCACTAATTCACGGATGGGATAAATGCAGAGACCAAATTCCTTGTATACACAAGTATACTTGGCCGATAGACACTTAATCTTAATCTTAAATTATATCCTGGAGTATAAAATACAATAAAGCTTAAATATATCACACAGTTGTCTTTCAAGTAGGAGAAATTGTGTAAAACTTGTTTCAAATGACAAAGATGAAACCAAATCAAATGTTCTTTGTTTCGTTGAGGACAAATGCAAATTAATTGTGTGATTAGATGTAAAAAAATAAAAAAAGAAAGAAAGAAAAGATATTTTGAAATTACTTTTCATGGCAATGCATGGACAATTTCTTGGCGCGTTAGTTTACGGCATTACGTGGCGCAAGACGGTGAGTGTCGGGGTTAAGGATGTAGTTTATTCAATCGGTGAAGAAACGAACCAAAAACACAAAATTCTTCCTTTACCGTCGTAACTTGGCGTGTTCAGAATACCAGACTGTAATCTGTTGTAGTTTGTGCTTCTTCTTCTGCTGTAATCTGTATTTTCTTATTCTTAAACTGTTGGGAGATTTCTAAGCAACATGTTTGTGAAGTCATCCAGGTCACGGCATATCAAAACAAGAAATAAGACGTAACAAGGACGACTAGACTTGTTGGGTTTCTTCTCTAACAAACAGACCCGTGGTTTGAGGAATCTGTTTTTCCCTCTCCGTCTGGAGACACGTAGCTCTAAACCTGTCCTTTAGAAATGAAGAAGCTGCTTTGCTTCTGGAAACTCTACAAATCCAGTTGGTTCAGCTTTGTTTTGCAGATCTCTCTGAGCAACATGAAAAACTTCTTTAAATGAGTGTTTGTTTTACTAACCACACCCCAGTCATTCACTTTCAATATGTGTCGTGCATCAGAGGCCTTTAAAACTGAATGCGTGTGAGCGTGTTTGGATTACCGTAACGTTAGTCTGGAAAAATGGACAGTCCTGTCCTTACTAACCTTTCTGACCTTTTTATAGTAAAAATAAGCAAAAATCCACCTAGACATTTTCAGGTTAGGTGTTAAAGGGTCAAGAGAGATAAAAACTCAGACCACAGGACACACTGTTAGAAGCGTGAGGCTCCACTCTTTTTGAAAGATATAAAACCCGTGTCCCACAGCTCTGTAAGACACCGACACACAGGCTGTCCTAACCTGGTCAGACTGAACGGTAATTTGAGAGTGGCACGACTTGGGCCAGATCTTGCTCCTCAGTGATTTAACTAATCCTGATCTTACGAGTGTACAAGTGTACGTCAAGGTTTGGAATACTTTTTCTGACCCTGTCTGGTTTTCCTTGTGTTTCTTGATTTTTTTTATTGTGTAAGCTTCTGCCTTGACGTTTCATGTCCTGCTTCACTTCCCTCTGATTATATGATCAGTTTCTCCTTGTGCGCTTCTCCCTCATTAGTTTCACCTGAGTCTCGTCAGCAGCCTCAGCCCATGAGTATATATATATATATATATATATATATATATATATATAGTCCTGTCTTTCTCTTTGTCCCTTGTCAAGTTCTCTGTAGAGTTCCCCTGTTCATGTTTCTTGGTGTTTTGTTTCAGTTCCTCGTTCTTCCCTGTGTTTCAGAGTTCTTGTCTAGCTTTTGGTTTTTGGATCACCCTGCAGCACTTTTTGATCCAGACTTAGTACGTTTTCCTTAAAGTTCTTCTGTTTCCTGCTCCTGCTTCTCCTTGTGTCTGCATTTGGCTCCTACCTCCTCGCCACACAACAGAACAATATATATATATATATATATAGATATAACTTTAAAGATGCAAATAGCATCTTATTGTGTCCACATTATGCGTCAGTCTTGCACCAAAAATAAACCATGATGTGATGAGGCTGCATTGATCAGTATTTAAGTCTGACGTGTTGAACACAACGATGCTCGACTTAATAAAATCCGATAAATCTAAATCTGCTGCAACGCACGTCATCCATCTCACCATTCGTTGTGATTTTGTTCATCTGATGGTTTGGAGCTTTTTTTCTGTGAATGGGTCGGCGACATCGTGACTCTGCAGCCGAACATCTGTCCAAACTTTGTTTTATAGAACATCCTTCATAAGTCTTAAGTGACAAGACGCAGAAAAAAGTAACTCAATCAAACAAAACTCTTAAAAGAATAAAAACACACACTGAAAATCACAGAAATGCAGATTCACACTGGATTAGTTTTATTAAATTCTAATTGATAATAAAAAGAATTGAATTATATAACCAATGATGTGATGAAACTATTGATCCAGAGGAAGAAATTACGAACGACCTGTCAGCATTTAAATCAGCCCCACCTTTTCAGATGAACACATTAATGCTTGATTTAATGATTTCATCCGTTCTAAATGGGTGAGTGGGTCAGAGACATCTCCACTTTGCACCTTGACATCTGTCCAGACTTTGGTTTACAGCACATCCTTCATAATTCTTCAGAAATAAAGCCATGAATCAAATAAAAGTCTTGAAAAAATAAAAACACGCTTCCCCAAATCACGGAGACCTCTGCATTACAAGAAATAGAAATAGAGTAGATCATTTGCAGTGTAATTTTCACTTTCCAAATTACAGACGTGGCTGATTCGCATTAGATTAAGATCACAGACGACCTCTGCATTCAACTAAACAGCTAAATCTCAAAATATGAGGCCTTTGTCTTTTCTGACCGGTGAGGTCGATGATTAATCAAAAGCATAATTTGCTTGTGTTTGCTCGCAGCCTCCACCCCAACACAAACAGGCACATGCCTAATCTGTCCGACCAACAGCAGTAACAGTATACATTTTGCTGTTTACCCCGTTTCCCAAACGTATTTGCAAATGAACCGGCGTCTGCGGGTAATTCTCCAGAAAATATTAGCAGATTAGAAGCAGATAGGATTAACGTATGGCGTTGGTTGTTTTTTTTTATTAAAGTGGAGGCTGCATGTGTTGATGTGAACCGTCGGCAGAAAACCCACGCTCCGCGCACACACTCCCCCACTCCTGACCCCTGTCCCTCGCCGAGATACGGAAAGCTGTAGGACGAGGGTTCGCAGATCGCCCGATAATAGTTAAATCCAGACACCTATTTAAAAGGCTGATATTTTTAGTAGTAAACATGTGGGATCCCTTCATTATTTGACAACTCCCCCGTCTGCCTAGTTGGGAGCTTTCCGTTAAGATGCTTATCTGAAATGTCAAAAAGAATTATGCTGATAGCGGTCGGTATGAATAGGGCCTCCGCCAGCCCTGATAAGGACACGTGTGGACTCCGGCGCTCCGCTCGCCAACACTGGATTTCCTGCACATCTAAAAAGGGCCTAATTCCATTCTAATATGAATATGCCGCCCACCCCTCCCGCCTCCCAACGGAAAGAATTATGGTCCCCGTGAACCGATCCTCACTCTCCTTACCTCTGCCACGACAAAAATGCCACGGTAATGTCAGGGGAGATGTAACGATTTAGATTCCGACGATTGTCCCATGTCAGGCGCCACATCCATCGGCTCGGACGAGTTGATTAGAGTTGGGACATCAAAAGCGGCTCGGGGTGGAGATAAGAGGGGTGGGTTGGTGGGTGTGGGGCGGGAGCGATATTAACGCGTTTCCCATCAGGAATTAAGGCGCAGGAGGAGTCCCAGCCAAAGTTGTGTCTGCCTCGCCTCCTGCTATCTCGAAGGAGTCGGCGGCGGCGGCGGCTTTTTGCATAAGAGCCGAGATAATCTGGGCCTGTTTAGATCAATTAATGGAGAGATAGGGAGTACAGTGAGCGAACTGATGAGGGCGTGCAGAAGTCAGCGTTGTAGTTCCTCTATACCAGGGGGGAGTCCAAACTTTTTACACCGAGGTCTACATCTGGAGGAATATAGGAAGGTCTGGGCCACTCAGGTGAGGTACATCGGCAAATAAATGTATGTAAATGATGCTTGATATATGAGGAGCCTGTATCGAAGCTGATTATAACTCTTTGTTGTACTCATGGGGCGGCACAGTCAGTGGTGTGGTGGTTAGCACTGATGCCTCACAGCAAGAAGGTTCTGGGTTTGAATCCATCAGCCGACTGGGGCCTTTCTCTGTGGAGTCTACCGTCCAAAGACATGCTCATTAGGTTAATTGGTGATTCTAAATTGGCCGTAGGTGTGTGTTAGTCCTGCCCAGGGTGTATGACAGCCGGGATAAGCTCCAGCCCCTCCGCGACTCTCCAAAGGATAAGGATGGTTGGCAGGAGGAAGTTTGCTGGTTGAGATCATGACATCCAATAAACGAGTCTTCAATTTGCTGCACAACTGTGTTTCTAGACATGCTAACGTTGTTGAATGCTTCCTTTTTTACAGGAACATTACTCCTGCAACTTTATTGAGGCACTCTTTCATGAAGTCACCATCAGAGTAAGGTTACCCATGTCTCAATGAGTTGAGAGCCTTAGAACTGGCTGCTGTGGTATTTTCCATTGTTTTGTTAGCATGGATAAAAGCTGTCGTAGAGCTTCAGACTAGCTGCCATTAGCTGAACTCTCTGCTCTCATTTGGTTTCACAGTGTCGTCGTATATCAGACTCTTTCATCACAGCAACAGTTTCGTTTCACATCAAACAGACAAACTTCCCCTCATTTTCTGGGAAGAAATATTCATTTTTCCACCATACTCTCACTTTGCTATCTTGCATTTCTTTGGTTCTACCATTTCTGGTCACCTGTGGCAAACGTCTCCTTTGATTAATCTTGTTTTGTGGAGAAGCTCCAGAGTTCGAGATGCTAGCGCCACCTACTGTTAAAACTACATAGTAAAATGCAGTCAAGTTCCATGAGAGGGCTATAATTCATTATATGTCTGATTAAAAACGGGCCACGACCTGCAGCTGGCCAGTGGGTGGTAGTTCCTCACACAAATGCAATGAGGAGCAGAATCTGCCAAACATGTAGATTCAGATGAGAAGTTGGGGACATGGAGGGATAAAGGGAAAATATGTATCATAAGTACAATAGATAGAAAAGATTTCCTTGACCCAGAGCATACAGTAATCAGTGCTCTTGGAATTGATTATTTGCCAACAATTTCCTCCCTGGATAACAATGGAAACAGATAACAGGCTTTTGAGTTAATAATAAAAGATGCTGTGGATAATGTGTTTATTTATCCCTTTAAGCTCTCTCTCTATATATATATGTATTACTTCCGGAGGATTCGGCCACTGCTGAAGAACCCTGAGATGCTCTAAGTCTCTAATTATAAAACATTCATTGAGCCCATGGACCCTGGACAGGTCTCCAGTCTATCAGTCTATCTCAGGGCTAACACAGAGAGACACTCACACCTACGGCCAATTTAGAATCATCAATGAACCTAACCAGCATGTCTTTGGACGGTGGGAGGAAGCTGGAGAACCTGGAGAGAACCCACGCAGACACAGGGAGAACATGCAAACTCTTATAAAAAAATGATGCAGGATTTTTATTAAGAAATAAAAAAAGTAAGCCCTTTTCATTATACGTTGTTTCTTTATGCACAATGTTTACTTCATATTCACCACGTCTTCTTTTCCCAGTGTTACCTGGTGTCGAACTGATCATAAACACAGAATGAGTGTCTGGGTGAGTTAAGAACGTACAGAAGCATTAAACAAAAGTTTAAACCACTTGTCTTATAAGTTAAGCATCTGACAAACGGGTTTCCAAGTCACCAAAGACAATTTCACTGCAAGATTTATCATTTTATGTCTGTGTCTAAGTCACATTCCTTCAGGCTGAAGTTAGAGATAAAAAATGTATTTTAGTTAAACAAAAGTGAAACTGTGAGCGAGAGTACAATAGCTGCATTTCCCAAGTTTCACAAACTGCAAGCATGTACATGTGCTTCTCTGTTACATTACTGCCTCTTTAGCTCTGTGTCAGTGTGAGTGTGTGTTTCACTTCACTTTCTGTCTGCCCTTTACCAATTCCCATTCCCTCCTCGCCCTCAGTATCTCAATTTAACACCGCAGCCCTTAGAGGTCAAAAAGACACCCTGGCGCCAGCTGTCCATCCTAAAGAGGATAGAGGGGTTGTGTGTGTGTGTGTGTGTGTGCGTGTGTGTGTGTGTGTGTGTGAGAGAGGGAGGGAGGCATTAATTATACATGGGCTTTATTTTGCATAACTCCCATCCTATGCCCCCTTCACACCACTGTCAGCCTTTAACTGATTCAGAAGAGAGGGCTGCATCCGCTTTGTGATAACATCTCCAATAACAATTAAGGTGGAAACACGTAATTTGCAAAGGAGAGAAGAGGGAAAAAAAAAAACTGTCAATAGGCTCTTTTCCCTTTGCATACTAAACACAAGAGGCTCGAGCTGCCGGGGTGCCGAGGACTTCAGATCTATAATTTCAAGTCACAACCTTGATGGCTTTTTTTTTTCTAAGCAGACCTCTGTATATGAGTCTTAACATCTAGAAAAGTAAATGTGAGTGACAGGGAATAAACATACACTTCTCAAGGTCCACAGCAGCATCTTTTTATTCCTCCCATATAACAATTTAATTTACCAATGTCTGCAGGTGGCTGCCGCGATACAATTAAGGGTAGAGGAAAATAATAAAAGATATGGCAAGTTTAGTTTAGTTAAGGTTGGACCACTAACAGAATCTAGAAAAAAATAAATATATAAATGGTGAAAGTTGGTGAAACAAGAACTTTAAAAATAGACACTCTTACTTTTTGCCTGGCTTTCATAACTGGTGCACCGTTCCCTGCTCTACCATGCACATATACGTTGCATTTTGGGAGTCGGTAATTGGCCAAAAGAGAAAAATATCCTTGAAAATAACCAAGGCTGCTAAGTCATATATAAATGATCCATTAAAACCTCTACACTAAAAAATTTGCCCCAGGGAAGCACGAACCATTGTTCCATTGGAGCAATGACGGCAAACCTTGCGCAAACCTTGGGCTTTGCACGTCACTCACTTTTCACCCCTTTTCCCACAAAATCCAGTCGGACTCCAATCTGGTTTGGTGTCACTTTTTCTCCGTGCAAACCAAGAGTTTGCAGCCGGGCTAACAAAATAATAAGGAAGTAGATGAATTATGGTCGTTTCTGCTAAATGGGGAAGGCTGATGACTGTGTTCCTTGACATGCACGATCGTGCAGATGCGACTTCCGCGCGAGATCAGTAATTGAGAGCTGGAAGACGACTAAAGAAAGCTGGCCATGAAAAGCAGCGCGAGGATTAAGTAGAACACTTTAAGTGGATGGGTAACAGGTGGGATAAAAAGATACTAGTAAGACGAAATGCCTGCATAATGTTCCTGACTTTACGACAAAGAAAAAAGCATTTTTATTCAAAGTAGCCTTTGCAGGGACGGTGCACAAGCCGCGAATAGTACATCACGACGTGACATGTCATTCATGCCTTGCGCACAATGCGCATCACTTCACCTTTGTCGTCTGCATTGTGCGGTGAAATCCCAGCATGTAGGAGAACACCAGCACCGGTATGGCTTTATTTGTTCTTGGGTCATTGTCACAACCCTCTGCTTAGTTCTCAGAGGTTGAATACAGTGTGTTTGTGCGTGGGGGGGTGAGGGGTGTCGGCCAAGGACACGCTTACAGTCTGACATTAAAAACTCAGCTAAAGGTTGTGGAGTTGAATTGAATGCAGGAGGAGAAGAGGGTCCGTCATCTTGACATAACGTAATGAATTGTGAGCATGTGGGCTTAAATATTTTATTCCTTCGTTAAACAATCCGAAGATATTTAGCTTTTTATTTTGCATGCTTGGAAGCTGGTTTAAACGAGTTCCTTTTTTATTTTTCCTCTTCTTCCACTGTGAAGAAAAAGAAAGAAAGGCAGGCAGGGTACCTCCTGCACGTTTCAACCCTCTCGTCCATAGGAGTTTCATCTTCTCACCGCTGGGAAAACACCCTGATCCTTTTAAGCATGTATCCAGACTGACCTCATCCTTTCATCAAAAGTGATAAAAGCTTCGCCTTTACTTCTGATGCCACCTTCCCCCCCATAGCTTCCCACCCCCTTTACCTACCTACAGTCACTCCACGACTGCTACATCTGAATCAAGAATGCAAATGGGGCTGGAGCCTCACAAAGCCTGGGGTGACCTATATTACAGCTAATGATGGGCCACAGTGTCGGAAGAGGAGCCGGAATGAAAGAGAATTTGAATGAAGCTGACCCACATACAAAGGCACGACCAGTCGGAGAGGCATGTTCCCTTCCCACTAAGTAGGCCACAATGGGCTTCAGGATTATGCAGAAAGTTCTGCTTTTTCTCCTGATGGATGGAAATGGGAAAAGTGATGGGAAGCCCCTGGCAACAGGAGTCGTTCCTTAGACAAGCCGCTAACAGGTTTGAAGCGAGGTGGGAGTCGCGGCTTAAATGGGAGTCAGCGCAGAACTGACATACACGGCACATGGAGGAGGCCGCAGTGGAGAATCTCATACCGGTGGTGTATACTGTATAGTCCATAAACAACCAGATTAACACAGAATATATCAGGCATAACATTATGACCACCTTCCTAATACTGTGTAGGTCTCCCTTGTGGTGACTCATCAGAGAATGGACATGGGCCTTCTGAGGGTGTCCTGTGGTGTCTGGCAACACAATGTTGTCAGGCTGCATCCTGCTGGGGATGGCTGCTGCCATCAAGGAGTGTCATTGCTATGGGGTGGGGGTGCCTGGTCTGGTCTAGGTGGGTGCTACATGTCTAAGTAACATCCACACCAATGAATGCCAGGTCCGGAAGTTTCCCAGCAGAACATTGAATTGTCACAAGATGGTCGATGTTATTCACTTCTCTTGTCAGTGGTCATAATGTTGTGGCTGATTGGCTTGTACTTGTACTTGCTTTAGTCAGATGTATGTTTATCTCGTTCCTCCTTTCTGTCTCTACCTTGCTGGCCTCAAGCAGATGGGTCTCCTCATTTGTGCTTAAGTTTCTGCTCAAGGTTCCTCCCTGCTTTAAGGTAGTATTTCGCTGCTACCATCACCTTAGTGCTCTGGGGGTTTCAGGCTGGGTTCTGTTAAGTGCCTTGAGAAAATGTGTGTTGTTGTTGTTGATATGCTATATAAATAAATTTAACTGAATTTAATATTGGTGGATAAAGTGTCAAGTGTGAAGACTTGCTGCAGAAATGAACTGTCTGAGGTGAGATAATACATCATCTCAGTATTCAACATCATTCATTTTTAAACTGTACTCAACCATATCAAGAAACAGATACTCTGAAAAACCCTTCCACAATCTGGCAAGTAACTGAGTAAATATTACTTAGGCAATTGGTTTTATTTAAAAAGAAAAAAAAGAAAAATGTAATGTTTTGGGACTAAGTCACATAAGTGTCGTTGCACACTTCCAAATGTCCGGTTTAATTTTTCCTCTGAATTGCGTTCTAAGGAGTCCCATCAAACACTCCAAATGTTAACACAGAACACATGGGAATCCAACCCATAAAAAATAATTGCACATGATTTTTAAAACATGCCGTACAAATGTTCAAGTACCGATAAAACATCCTCAAATCCACACGTGGAGCTTTGGTCATTGTATGTATGTGTGTGTGTGTGTGTGTACAGATATGACCGGGGATTCCCCCGCTGAAAGAGACTGGGAATATTTTTCTTTTTTTTCTTTTCTTCTTGAGCTCATGTGGCAAGCAGGTAGTAATTGGTGTGTGTGTTAATCCTGGGATAACAAGTGTTTTTCCAAGGAGAGTCAATGATCATCTTACAAGGTCAGTTTAGCCTCGTACGCTGCATGCATAATGGAGAATGCAAAGGCTAATAGGAACATAATCACACACACACAGGCAAGCACACACACACACACACACACACACACAGTGTTTTGCACTCATTCCCCAATTTAAGGTGACGCACCCAGGAAAAGATCCAGTTTGATCTTTAACTGCCAGCATCCCTCTCCGTAAGCGTTTCGATTGAACGGGGGCCACCCTGCAGTCTAACCAATGCTCTGCCATCATCTTAGCAGGAGACCCTTCCCCTGCAGCCAATGGGATCACAGCCGAGAGGTGGCGGCTGCGGCGGCGGCGACCACGCACCGTGACCCGTCCGTTTTTTGTTTTTTTGTTTTGTTTTTTTTTACGACTTCATTATTTTCCCTCCCTGCTACGCTCATTTTCATTTGCCAGAGCGGCGGTATAATGGCTGCGCTATAAAAACGCTGCTTTAACGTTTGCATACTGTTCTCATTTGGTCCGGCCCTCAACCCTTCAGCTAGCATATGGCAGGTAATCAGGTCTGCAATCAGGGCTGCACGTTACACAGGGCCCCGCTTTCAGCACAGGGGCCATTACCCATCTGTCTTATGACACACACACACACACACACACACACAGATACACATGTGTATTCATGCAAGCATACAAACACACAGAAATGCACAAGTAGATACTTGTACGCAAATTCATTCTCCACGCAGATGCAAATGCTTAAACACCCACACACACACACACAATGAGCACCCAGTCTCACTCTCACACACAAATGCAATCTACTCCCTCATCATCTCACCTCTGAAAAATGACATTTTCCATGAAACGTGCAGTAACTAAGTCCTTTGACTTTTCTGAGATGAGTCTATTGGATGTACAAACATGTCACCAGGATTTTATTGTTTTTCAAAAACAAATATTTATTTCCATCCACTGTTGCATTCATTTGTCACCAAGATCTTGTATTGATGATGGGTGACCACTGCACAAAGCCTTCTCCAGCACATCCCAAAGATTCTCAATGGGGTTAAGGTCTGGACTCTGTGGTGGCCAATCCATGTGTGAACATGATGTCTCATGCTCCCTGAACCACTCTTTCACAATCTGAGCCCCATGAATCCTGGCATTGCCATCTTGGAATATGTCCGTGAACATCAGGGAAGAAAAAATTCCATTGATGGAATAACCAGGTCATTCAGTATATTCAGGTAGTCAGCTGACCTCATTCTTTGGACACATAATGTTGCTGAACCTAGACCTGAGCAACTGCAGCAACCCCAGATCATAGCACTGCCCCCACAGGCTTGTACAGTAGACACTAGGCATGATGGGTGCATCACTTCATCTGCCTCTCTTCTTACCCTGATGCCCCCATCACTCTGGAACAGGGTAAATCTGGACTCATCAGACCACATGACCTTCTTCCATTGCTCCAGAGTCCAATCTTTATGCTCCCTAGCAAATTGAAGCCTTTTTTTCCAGTTAGCCTCACTGATCAGTGGTTTTCTTAAGGCTACACAGCTGTTCAGTCCCAATCCCTTGAGTTCCCATCACATTGTACGTGTGGAAATGTTCTTACTTTCGCCGATCACCATCAATCAGGATTTTTTTCCAATCACATTTCTTCCTGGAAGACAATGGTTCCCCACTATCCTGCAGGCAGTGTATTAATCCTCTGCTGAGTGTTGAAGATCTTCAAAGTTTGCAAGTTTGATCTACTAAAAAGGGAACTGGCAGGTACCATTGACCTCTGGTGCCCAAGAAACTTCTGCTTGTGTATTTCCATCTGGCTTGTTTGCTTACACTGCCCTGGGATCTGGTTTGCACAATGCATCTTCTTCACATATAATACAACACAATCAAGACATACTGGATGCACGGTGTGGCTGTCATGAGCCCTCCAACATAGGCAACAACAATTAAGTGGCGTCACATGCTAGACATGCTGAGACTGAACCTACTGTGGACCCACCACAGGTCAGGTCTGTTAGGTTATGAACCTGTGAAGACCACTACCTCAGTCCTTGAAATCCTCTCAGATGGCGATGCATTCTTAAATTATCCTTGGTCACTATAAAGAATAATTTATGGCTCCGCATTTGTTTCTGGCAGCTCAGCAGAGACTGTAGCCAACAGACACATCATGCATGGATGAATACTGTGTCGTGAGATGGAACAAGAAGGATTTTGTGATGCTGATGGACTTAATGTGACTGCTATACTACTGTGCAGTGCAGGGGTCACGGTTACAGACAGGAGGGTATAACCGCAAACGTCTGTTTCTTTTGGCAGGAACCAGGACGGAACTTCCCCAACCGCAGCCAAGAGACAAAAGAGACATTTCAAGTCGGCATAAAATACGGCAAATGCAGTTCTGAGGGTAGCCAGGACAAAAGATAAAACATGGTCGTCGGGGAAATAGAGCAGTGATGACAGGACAAACTCAATCTGGCACTGGGGATGGAAACCATTACCTCCAACTGGACTGGAGCTTTGAAGATTGGAGGAATCTTGTGGTGGGGTATCCACCCTCCAACCAGGCACCCCTGTAAAATCCACCAGTTCTCTCTCATTTGTACAGATGTCCAGCCAAATAGTGTGTGTGTGAGAGAGAGAGAAAGAGAGAGAGACCCCTATCCTTCCTGTGCACACAAATCCACAATGTACACACACATTCTCTACCTCCTCGGCTCCCATGTTTCATCCTCCGCGCTCTCCCCGTGTTGTGTTTGTCGAGCTCTCAAGCCCAAATCCATTATTACCTCCTGAAATGACAACTCATTTCCACAAATGTAATCCTTTCCCTTGCCTGCGTGAAGCTGCAAAGTAAACACAGTCCTCTCTCTGGAAAGCGCCGAGCGAAGAGGGCAGGGACACACTCCTTCAAATTTGCAAAAGGCAACGCCGGGCCCGAGGAGTGAGGATGATAAAGGCTGGAGGCATTTGAAGGGGATTTCTCTCAAAGCACTGCAGTCTGTATAGATATACGGTAAATAAACTATATCATCTCAGGAGGTTTTTTTTTTCTTTTTACCAGTTTAAACTCATTTAGCATTATTTTTTTTTTAAATCCATTATATTTTTCTTTTTAACAACAGAACAAACAGGAGATAAGATAATTCCATCGTGTCTAACGCAGATCAACCGGTGTGAGAACTTTTTAATTAAGTGTAATTTTGTGGGTTTTTTCTCTTTTCTTAACTTCTGTCAAGAAAGCAATTATGAGGAGAGAATGCATTATCCAGCTTGTGACTTGCTTTCAGTTTTGCTTTTAATAACAATAATAATCTTATTAATTTGTCCAGTTGATTCTTTGAAACTGGATGGAGCAGAAAGGTGAGCGCATGACGTACAGTGAAGATACTGCGTTATGTGAACTTCTTTGGAATGTGCTCAGGCTGTCGTCACGACGTATGTATCACTCCAAGTGAGTCGCCTTGCGTGTTTTCACTTTGCATTTGTTGGATTTCACGGGACACTGCGCCCCAGTGTAGTTTCAAGGAGTAACTGCCTACTCCTAAACCTTAGCCCTAACCCTGTCCTTCTCTCATCTAATTCAATATGGAACCTGACAGGTGAAAAGCTTATAATGTGTCCCTACAATGTGGGACATGCGGCAGAAGCGGGAGCTTCTTTGCAGTATGCAATGGGATGATGTGGCGTAGGTTAGGATAAAGGCTGTGGCTGCAACGTGTCAGATTAACTTCATTATCAAAGATGATAGCTGCATAATTATCATGTGCTGTTTGGCAAACGCTGTTATTTTTTTCAACAATGACAAACAAAGATAAAAAAAATATATAAATTACAATGTTCTGATGTAGTGTGGAGAGGGTAGCTGGTACCTTGAGTTCTCTACTCCAGAAATGTTCTGGTCATCCAACGCTGCCATAAACTCCCTAACCCTCTCTGGAAGATGTTTCTCCTTGACGCTGTCTCCAGGAAACTTTGGTAGTATTGAATAACGATCACCTACTACCACCTCACCAAACATCCACACAGTCACGTTATTTAAGCTCCTCTTCTGCAATTTTTGGCAGCTTTGGCAATAGACAACTGAAAAGGAAATAAATGACTACAAATGATCAGGCTTGGCTGAAGCCCAGTACCAATCAAGTCATTTTAAAAATGACATCTCTAGTTTGTTGGACAATAACCCTAACCCTAACTAAACTTATCAACAACTTAAAGTATTAGATAATAAGCAACAACAAAAGAGCTGAGGTATCCAAGTAGCTTCTTTGGTTCCAAATGACTGGTGGGGGGTTGGAATATCATGATATATCATGACCTGGATGACCGAGAACCATCACAGAACCCAGTCATGTGAGTTCTCGGTGAGGATGTTCCTATTTAAACCTCATCTCCCCACCAGAAGAAGCCTCGTGAATGAAAAGTCCTCAAGAAACTCTACAAGTCCAGTTGTCCTTGTTTCATCTTGTTTTTTTTTGGATATACCGTGTCACCCAAACAGCTGAGATAAACTATCTTCTGAATGAGTTGCTGCTCTTCAGTGGAGAGAATGCAGAGGTAGCTGCAGTGATGCTAATGCTAGTCGAGCAGAGTCACTGGAGAGCAGTTGAGACGAGCAGAACCCATCAGATTACAGAACACAAGTGGAAAAGGGCTAAATTAGAGATGTTAAGATCAAAGATAACTTCAATCTGCCTTCGCAAACACACAATCAGCGCAAAAAATATAAAGTCAC
The DNA here is from genome assembly GCF_963514085.1 of Chelon labrosus. Taxonomy (NCBI): domain Eukaryota; kingdom Metazoa; phylum Chordata; class Actinopteri; order Mugiliformes; family Mugilidae; genus Chelon; species Chelon labrosus. Next base: position 25,982,238 of record NC_140348.1, read on the forward strand.
AATCAAAACCAGACCAGTCCTCGCTGTTCTCCCTTCAAAGGTGGAGCGTCATGGATTCCCAAACAGACAATTTCCATCCCCCATACATGAGTGCATCCACAGAGATAAACAACAATTAAAAAATACTGTCCTCCATCAGCGTGCCCACCAGTCCATCCCTCACCCTCAGCCACATCATATTTGACTGGTTTAATCGCAGGCCAATCACTGCCAGGTCGCAATTAATAAAAAGCCACAACAGCCGCAAATAAACAAGTCCAAATTGCTGCCTTAATCGAATGATGCAAACATCGGTGAGTTACAAAAGTTCACTGCCGCCACTGACAATTTCCTAATTGTATTCACTCATTCATGGCAATTTTATTAACATGGAGCGGATGTCTTCCGCCCTTCCACTGTCACAGCACCAGGGATCTAATTTCATTATTTTCCACAAGATTTGCTTGACTACTGCCGCCATGCTAGTGGCGCGCCACGGCCAGATGTTTATGCTATTTAAATGAGGAAGCAAAGCCTGTTGGGTAAACATAATTAAAGAAAGTTGAAGCTTTCTCGTTTCTTTTTTTTTTTTTATTTCTCCTCCTCTTCCTTGCCCTCTCTTTGTCTCCCTATCTCTCCTCCTACGTGCCGCTCTCTCTTTCTTAACTTTACTTCATTAGACAAATTTCAATTAACATCAGAGCCACATGTTTCTCTGAGAAGGAGCACAAGGCCTGCACGGAGGGCTGGGCACGCCGAGAAGTGTGACACGGTGCACACATACACACGAGCGGAGTACGCACAGATGCTTTATCCTACACTTAGCATGCAAATATGCAAAGTTTGTGCACAAACATCGGCAAACAAGTGGAAGAAAAAGAGCAGGACATGAAAAACAGTTCTGTCTTTCCGCCGCTGACCGGTTGTTAGCGTGAACCCGGCGTGCGTGCATTCGTGCGTGCATTCGTGCGGCACGCTCTTGAATCATTCACAGCTCCTCGTTCCTACCTGTGTGTGGCTGATGAATCCAAACACCGTTGACCCGTGGCCCCCATCGGCGTGTGTGTGTTTATTAAAATCATCGCCCGGTGCAGCCCAATCACACAGGCATTACCGCCCATGCCTGTTGCATGCTAAATAAGAAGGGGAGACGGAGTGAGAGGGAAAGAGAGAGAGAGGGAAAGAGAGAGAGAGGGAGATGGTGAGTAAATTAAATCACTCATGTCACAGTGCTAATAGGGCAGCTTCACTCTCGATGTAATTCCAGAGGCTGGAGCACACAAAAAAATAAAGACCAGAACAGGAGCAAGGACAATCTATTAGGGCTAATATCACAGACAGCGTGATACAAGAGGTCATTACCAAATTATGGAAACCAAGAGAGCATTTCCATGCAGTGGTCATTTGCATGTGATTAAACACGGGAGAATCTCAGACTCTGACCATGCACACACACACACACGTGCATTAAATTATGTCATGAGTTTATTTTAGGCGGCGGGCCTTGATCTTCAAAATAAAAGCACAACGGCACCCGTCCGCAGGCCGCTTCTTTAAAGCGAGGATTTGTTCGCACCTGTTTTGCAGCCTGATCTGGGGGAAGGAAGGAAGGGGGACGCCTCCTCTCCTAAAAGCCTCCGCCCCCGCCAAAAGAAGCAGAAGCATTCATTTACCACGTTTGATAGAAAACACCCCGTCCGCCGCGTGCATTACAGCCCCGCCGCAGCCCGGCTTGATGGCTGAAATATGCTCGGGCGCTCCAGTCGGCGCGGGCGCTTTTTAAGTATGCAGCACGCGGCACAGTCGATACCCTTTAGTGCACACGAACTGAGTAGCTGTCAAAAATACAACAGGCATCTCAAGTAATTATGCAGATTTATGCAAAACATTAACAAGAAGAATTAAAGGCACAAATGAGGTGGCTACACTTGAATTGTTAAGATTATGAATAATTACCATGAATCTTTTTGCTCTTAATATAACTTGTTTTTGATAAACAAAGCCTTAATTATCGGAATACTTTGGAGGATTCCGGTGACCTTCATTAATCTTAGACAACAAGTCTCCGGTGAGACTTGAGATGAGGCCTACGCATGTGCACACACACACACACACACACTCACACACACACGCGTATAGGGTAAACATGCATGCATGGCAGCGCATATGCTAACTATCCACTTCAGCCGGGAGCAAGCAGACAGACAGGTACATCTCCTAGTTAAGCCGAGAGAGCTCCTCACGCTCCCTGGTGTGTCCAGGTACGGCAAGCCAGGAGGACACATGTGCACACACACACACACACACACACACACACACACACACACTGACACACACAAACAGCAGGTGACTCAGAGGCTCCTTTGAGAATTGGCAGCACCAGGTCCTTCACTAATTACAATTACATCTCACTTCCCGCCTCTTTCCACTTTTCCTCCAACTTTGGACATGAATATTCCAGCGGAGCCATTGTGCATTGGACACGCTGCTCAATATGTCCCGTAATTAAAAGCACGATGTGCGAGATGAAAATACTAAGAGTGCTCCGACTCTGCTCGGAGCTCAGACGTAGCAGAGGGGGAAAGAAAAAGAAGAGATTTAGATTTCTTTTTTGTCGCATTTGTGTTTTGAAGTCACAAATTGTCTAAAATGAATTAATTAGATGTCAGTGATTGTATTGGGTTGATTAGGCAGCCGTGGATATGTCATGTGTTCATAAACCACGAGCGTTGAAACAGGCCCATCAGCACTGCTATATCCAGAAAAGACAATAAATAGTATTTCTGTTGGATCTCATTCTCTGCATAAATGCTCAACAAGGCCTGACATATGTCACCCGTCCATCTTTATTCTGCCATTTCAGGTTGCTTGGACGAAGCAAACATGCAGGCAAACCACTGTAGGTGCAACCGCCCAAGGCAGAGACCACAGATGTGCTAAGAGGGCTGGATGCAGCGCTGCCACAAATCCTTTGTGAAGGAAACAACAACAAACACATAAACCACTATTTCTGATTTAGAACAATGCAGTTTATGTGCTGCGATGGACTGGAGACCTGTCCAGGGTGTACCCCCCGCCTCTCGCCTGATGACAGCTGGGATAGGCTCCAGCAGACCCCGCGACCCTTCACAGGACAAGTGGTTACAGAAGAAGAAGAAGCAGTTTATGTGAGGCATGCACCGACAGAACCCACCTAATGGGACAATCCACCAAAGATACTGTCAATTGGAATAAAGTGAAATATAGTACATGCAGCGGGCGGAGTTTGGAGTTTGCATGTTCTCCCTGTGTCTGCGTGGGTTCTCTCCAGGTTCTCCAGCTTCCTCCCACCGTCCAAAGACATGCTGGTTAGGTTCATTGGTGATTCTAAATTGGCCGTAGGTGTGAGTGTGAATGGTTGTCTGTCTCTCTGTGTTAGCCCTGTGATAGACTGGAGACCTGTCCAGGGTGTACCCCGCCTCTTGCCCAATGACAGCTGGGATAGGCTCCAGCCGCCCTGTGACCCTCCAGAGGACAAGCGGTTACAGAAAATGAATGAATGAATGAATAGAACAAGCAACATAACTTGCTTATATTTTAGTAGTTTTATGTATTCAGAGCTTCCATAAGTAAAGACATTAAATACAGTGAATCATAGATCAACATCAACCATCTCGGTTGAAACACTAACATCTAAACATCACTCGTGTCATCAGTATGTAAATACAATGCGTAATTAATAATATCAAATGAAGTTTGATTATTAAGCGAGCTGAACGTAATAAGTGATGACTCTGCATCCCGTTGATGCTTAAACAATTAGGTCTGGTCCCGTGGGTTCCAGGCACCCAGGGGCCCTGCCAGTCAAATCACCGCTGATTGTTTCTGATTAGCTGCCATGTTGTTTCTATTCATTTATTTATTCCCATTGGTCCCCTGCTCGAGTTCTGTGGCGTTGAGTAAACATTCTTCTGGAAGCAGGCCAGTGAAGATTTCAGCTGCTCTGCAGAGTCTTTCAGCTTCCAATCATTTTCTGGTCAGATTCTAGCAGCGTCTGGCCCAGGCAGCCCCTTACCAACCGTCTGTTTATGTATGCTTACATTCCTTGAAGCTGACTTCACAGACTATTAGTTCAGGTCGCTGCTTTGCTACCTTTTTAAAAAATATAGACAGAATACGGACAAGGGGCTCAGGAGGGGGATTTCCATGCAGCTCCCTTCAGGACACATTCTTCTTCTTTGCTCTGAGCGTCTTCATTCTACTGCACAAGTTTATCAAACTATTCAGGTACAACAAACTGCTTTTTTATTCTTCTTTGATAGTTTTAGTCCACGAAAAGTCAATGCATATTTGTCAACTTTTAATCAGACGCTGTTTTATATGTCGTCTTTAGACGTAACAAAAAAATGTGCAATAAACACAGATGTTCAGAAGCAGTGCAACGGCTGAACACATGTTCCTGAGATAACAGCAGAGGACAGTACTCATTGTTAAGGTCATTCAAGTACTCTCTGAAGGATTTTAATCATAATATTTCATGGTAAAGTATAATGTTACAGCGCGGGGACGGGTAACACGTGCTATTTTTTCAGTGTTCTAGGTAGTTTTTGTTAATCCTTACAATTATATATCTGAAATCAGATCAATGTGCAGGACACCTTGCGTAACAAGAAAATGTATTTTAAAGTACATTTTTATGTGCATTTATACATAGAATTTTCTAGGGACGGAAATGGCACAAACCAGGTGAGGGTGAACACATTTTGAAGCAAAATAACTGATAATAAAAACTGCAGGCTTGCATCTTGAATGGTTCACAGAATTACTTTTGTATTTGGACTTGTGCACAAGAAGGATTCATTCCAGGAAGTACATTTATGGGTAATTCTAGTTTGCTAAACGCACTCCTTTATATGCTCTATGTGTCAGTAAAAAGTCAGAAGGTAATAACTTCATGTAGCGCAAAACAGGGATTTGTAAAGTACTTAGGTGAGACTTCTTTAACTTCATAGTTAGCTTACTGACCGTGATGGAGGCTGCAGAAAAAATAAAGGTGATGATTCTTCCACAGCGCTTGTTCCAGCATCCTTGTTTTTTGGTAGACTACTGTCAGCTGCCTGAGTCAGCCCGTGCAAAGAGATCATGTATCTTAAATGCCCGATATTCAAATAACATCTTCTCAAATCAAATAAAGCTCCAGCCTTGTCTCTTCTTGTTAACATTTCCTCATGGTTTCTATCATCGGATATTAGTTTTTGCTCGTCGGCGTCTCGTCTTTTTCACAGAACAAACGGTCGTTGATTGGATTAAACTAAAATCTTTTTGTGCGTACAGTTGGTGTGGAGCCGTATGGGTTTTGTGCAACCTCCCAAACTTGCCGTCAAAGCAGGGAAGTGGCGGATGGTGCAGCCCCGTAAACCCCTCCAAAGTTCAGCTGTGCGGCTGACAGACGTGTTTACGAGGTGAATCATCGCGTAGATCCCCCTCATCATAAACTTTTATTCGTAGAGATTGCTCCCTCTCCTAATCATCACGAGGCCGCAGCTTCTCTCCCGTTGTTAGTTTTCTCACTTAAACAAAAAAAATAATAAGCATATGGAGGCGTCAAGCATGCTCGATATGTTTCATCCACCCATATGTTTTCCACAGGCACCGCTGCTGGACCGATTAAAAAAAAATCCTTTCCCGGGACGTCTTGACGGAGATGACGGCTGCAGTCAGGCCTGCTCCATTGATCGTGAAAACACAGCATCCCTCATCTAGAGGAGAACAAAAGAAACCGATATAGCTTTCAAATGCTTTACTGCCCTCTAGAAAACATCAATGAGGGAATATTGGCCCGGTTTACATAAAAGAGCAAAGGAAGAGAGAGAAAAGAGGAAGGAGGAAAAAAAAAAGAGATGGCCACCGTTAAGCTGTTAGTCAAGAGAGCCAGATTTACCGTTTCTATTTCTACATTTTCCCTCTGCGGATCGATGGAGGAGTCAGTTCATTTTCTCTGACATCAATACTGCAGAGCCCGGTACAGTTCGCTCCCCTCCATCTGCCTTTCATCCTGGCCACACTGGAGCTGCTGGTGGATGCTGGTGTTAGCCTGACTCTTGAGGTAGCGGCTGCAACTCTGCCCCCCAGCAAAAGAGCAAAAGATCACCTCAGGCTCACCTTTCCAGTGCTGTAACTTCATCCACGAAACGGGGTGGGGGTGGGGGTGGAGGGTGGAGGGGAGCGTGGAAAAATAAATAAATAAAAAGGGAAGATAATAGCTGACCTCTCCTGAGTGGTTCGGGGCGATGTCTACCTCCTTTGTAGTCAGTTGCTGCAACTTTTGAGGACCTTTTCTCGCTCCTCACTCAGCGTCAGGATGCTAAATGTTGGCCCGGCTACTGCGTTTCCTGCCCCGGCATCTGAATGTGGAGGTGCCCCCCCCACCCCACCTCCCCCACGTCGCCCCCTCTAACCCCAGCTCAAACCTTAAAGCAGCACAGGGAGAGGAAGCCGGCCCAAATCGCAGCGCTCAAGGGCTGCCCCAACCTTTCCGTCTCAGCGCCCCGACCTCACCTCCTGCAAAGGGGGGCGAGGTGGTCGTCGAGGAGGAACGGGGAGGAGGGGGGAGGAGAGGGGAGGGAAAGACTTGGCATGCAACTTTGAGAGTGTGGTGCAAGGTGCTTACAAGAAATCATGCCCCGGGACAGGAGCAGTACACTCTGTTCACATGACTCCTGTTGTTTGATTCTTTTTATATTTATTCCTTTTTTTTTATTTGCTTCGCTTCATTTGAGTTTGGTTCTTTTACAAAAAAAAAAAAAAAAAACATGTGCAGCCGGAGAAATCAATGTCTTTAATAGGTTTGAAGTTTCTCTTTGATAAAGGTACGCCTACAAACATCCAAAATACATCTTTAGTCTCTGATACAGGAGACGGACACGATACTGGGAACACCTGCGACCTCTAATGACATCTACTACATCTTCTGAGTCATGTGAAATGAAATCAGTGATTAGAGCCACTTTGGTGCAGACATGTATTGCATTAGTCTTTTGACAAGATTTTACCTTTCTAAAACTTGAACACAAAGGGAAAGTAAAAGTCTGCATAAAGCAGGTTACTGCATCACAGCTGGTAAAATGAATCCGGCTGAAGAAATGTATTCCAGCAATTTATCTGGATGAAAAAAGGGAGTCCTTATTAGTAAGTGATGGGCTGAAATCTGCACTGTATTTTCTTACCATAATAAAGACATGCTATACTCATGGGCCTAAATCTTTTGGGGGCAAAACAAGTGCAGTGCCTCAAATGGTAGTTAAAGAAATTGGAATGAACTCTAATCAGTTGGTTTTCCTTCGTGACCCACAGCTTAACTCCTATGATGGTGCAAAAAAACAAAAGAAGGAAGTTTCACTCAGGACCCTAGGGTCTCCACCCTGTATGTTACCGTTCATTTTGCATGTTATTTTTTCACTTAGAGTTTGTGTTCTTTTATTTGGTCTCACTCTTTTTTTTTCTCTGCTGCCAGCTTTAAAAGATCCTGGTCTTCTATATTTGCTATGTGTCTGATACATTACATAAATAATAATACATTTAATTTGTGGTTGCGTTTCAAAGCACTTAAAGTCACTTTACAAAAAAACAGCAATGCATAAAACAATGAAGCGATAAAAATAGAAGCAGATTTAAACGGCACATAAGAAAACAAGATAAATGGAGAAAGATATATTTAAAGGATGTGTTTTGTGTCTGGACTTGAGGCGAGCTGCAGCGTTTTGGACCAGCTGAAGTTTATGTAATGTTATGCAATTTGGAGGGAAGACCAAACAGAACAGAGTTACAGTAGTGGTTGTTAGAAAATGAACTGACAGAACAAAAAAAAACAAGCAAAATGAAAAACATCTGTCAAGTTGCAGAGCTTTGAGATTTCAGGACTGTATGTGTATCCATCAGAGAATGGACATGGGCCTTCTGAGGGTGTCCTGTGGTGTTAGTGGGGGGGCCTTTGAGGGGAGGGGCCTCTGTGGATCATCCCACAGATACTTGATCAGTTTGGGATCTAGTGAATTTGGAGGCCAGGTCAACACCTTGTGCTGTTCTTCATGTTTTTTTTTTAGTTGTTCCTAAAGTGTTTTTGTGTGTGTGTCTGTGTCAGGCTGCATCCTGCTGGGGATGGCTGCTGCCATCAAGGAGTGTCATTGCTATGGGGTGGGGGTGCCTGGTCTGGTCTAGGTGGGTGCTACATGTCTAAGTAACATCCACACCAATGAATGCCAGGTCCAGAAGTTTCCCAGCAGAACATTGAACTGTCACAAGATGGTCGATGTCATTCACTTCTCCTGTAAGTGGTCATAATGTTGTGGCAGATTTCCCTCTAGGTCCAATTTAAAAAAATATATATATATATATTATATCACTTTCCATTTAAAATAAATCAGTTTTCTTTTCTTTTAAACCTGTGTCTGAGCCGTGGAGCAGCCCTGAGCCTCAGGTATCCCATAATCCCCAGCGCCGTATGTGCAGCATATTGCTCAGACTCTGACCCTTCCACCTCTCTAATTAGACTTAAGTGAAGTGTTGTTGTTGTTTTCGTGCCCCCCACCCTCACCTGCGTTCACCTGCTCCAACATGGACTCCAGAAGAATCTGCCGGTGCTGTTTATGACACACACACACGCACACACAAGTACACGCTGTGAGTGTGTGCCCCCACCTCCAGGCAAACAGATGTCCCCCCACCACCACCCCACCCCTCCCCCTTTAGCTAGCATGACGGCACGAATACACACACGTTTGGGGCTACACGGACGTTCACAAAAGAGTCCTCCGTCTGGCTCGGCTGCGCTTAAAATGATTTTTCTGCACATGACGGTATCTGATCCCTAATTTTAGCACACATGGGGCTAGCATTAACACGGAGCAGACAGACGACGAAGAGTAAAGAAAGGGAATATTTGATTTTTTTGCAGTGATATCCTCTGTCAAAACTTGAAAGCACGGTGAGGTTTCGGTTATTTCTGCCCCGTGTGTCAGTTTGTCGCCATATGAGACGGAGGTTACGTCTAAAAATAGACACACGCTTGTCTAGTTTTAGGATTCCCGTAAGAAATTAATCTTGCAAAATATGCGTTTGCTAGAAAACGTTGCCAAAAACATCAGAAACCGTGAGCGTCTGTTTTTAAATGCATGCGTTTCCCGTCGTCTTCCCAGCACACACACCCAGAATCAGCCTTTCATTTCTGATTTTGCCATTACAGGAAGGTGCACGTGTGAAAGTGAGACTGCACGCGGCGCATTTGTAAGAGAGGCTCGACCTGACAAATGTATTCGGCTCCCAGCAGCGCCGCCGAGCCCCGAAATTCATGTAAAACACTGATAACTCCCAGTGCTTTTTAAAAAGGGATCGGCTGATACGGGATAATGATGGAGATTTCAGCTTGATTATGGGAACGCACCCTCCTCACCCCCCCCCCCCCTCCCTCCATCAAATATTCCATTCCCCTGTTCGCAGTCGGGCTTTATGAAAAAGAAGAAGAATAAAATCAGACCAATGCACGAGGAGCTCCAGGCATTTAGAGGCCCGGGCAATCTACGTATGAGACAGAAAGGAGTCGTCGCCGTCGTCGTGTGTGGAGGTGGAGACAGATTTGTAGAGGTGGGGGAAAGAAAAAAGTGATGAAATGAGGCTCTGCAGTGTTTGATTCAAAGGGAACAAAAAAAAAAAAATCATTTAGTCTCAATGTCAGGCTTTGAGTCTTATTTTTGAAAGTGAGAAATTCTTGTTTTCTAAGTTTAATTAGTTTAATTCTGGCTCATCTGATCAGAGCAGAAAAAAAACACAAAGTTCAGATTTATTTTCTCTAAAACTTTAATTGGTCAGAATCTACGGCACAGAGGTGGTGACAAAGGATCATGTGCACGTGCTGTTGTTAAGGATGATAAATACAAATGTCAAGATTAAAAAAAAATCTAGAAAATCAGTATTTAAATGACAAAGAGAAAAAAAGTAGCTGTAAGATTTAGACTTTCCACAGCATTTTAAAATAAGTTCATAGAGACAAACCAACTCTCTGCATTAATACATTTAAACATAAAAATGTAAAATGCTCAGTTCTCACAATGAAGCCACATCATGAACTTCAAACTAATCAATCATACGTGGGTCATCCTGCACAGATTTATTTTATTATTCTTTTGTGCATTTAGAAAAAGAAAAAGCAATTTAAAACCACCACCAAATGAGTAATGACGCCGCCTCTTCACTTCACCTCAAGACCGAGAATCACTGCTTTTTTTTAAAAAAAACATGATTGTTGGATCCTGGTCATTTTATTTTAAAACATATGAAATTGTATTATAAATCCACTCATCGATTTGAACCTTGAACCTGAAGATAGATTTGGGAAGTATTTTGGGGTTTTGCACATTTGCAGAATTTCTGTTTTAGGAACAGGACATATTGCGTCGTGACATATCCAACATATCCAAGAGCCGTCTAACTCGCCTGGTTCCACGTTTGTGGTTCTGAGCATTAAAGACACCCAGGCATTTGTTCATTTCTGTGACTTGCAGGCGCTTAAACTACAGTAAGTCAATGCATCGCAGTGTTTTGTCGGTTAACAGAAGGATAAAAATACTCCATAACACTCCTGTCACTTCACTGAGGTGGTGTTAATGAGAGAAACTTAAAGAGACAACATTTACAGGATCTCCTTATATTATTAAAAATAAAACCTATTTAAGGAGCCTGCAAAAATCCCAAGTATCCAATCGTCTGGTAAACTAAATGAACACTAAGAAGAAGAAGATTTCTCTTTGGTATCAAACATGATTGTTGGATACTGATCATTTTAATTTAAACAGAGAAACGAGGCTTTGACCCTAAAGGTCTTGTTTTCTCTTTTCAGATTTGAGACAAAGTTGTTTCATTTTGTGGTTTTGCACATTTTACAGACTTTCCTGCAAAATAACAATAAACTCAACTGCTGATTCTATTTTAAGTAAGTACATTCAAACTTGTAGGAGTATTTAGGATTCACCTATAAATGATGGAATTCTAAGCAAATGAATAAACAAAGACAAAAGCATCATTTTGGGATTTTAGGACAAGATAAAGCATGTGCTTGTGTGATAAAACCAAAATACCAACGCATGGAGCCTTGCAAAAGGATCCAATCAAGTGCAGTAGACTGAATGAATACTAAAAAGCAATGATTGTTGGATACTGATCATTTAACATCTCCTACTTGACCCTAAATATATTGCTTTTTCTTTTTAGATTTAGGACAAAGTTGTGGCATTTTGTGTTTTTTGCACATTTGCAGAATGTCTGATGTAGAGACAGCTGAAGAAATTATAAAAATAACCTTAAACTGATGACGCACTGCTCTGTAAGAGACTGTAGACTGACCTTTTATTATCTGAGAAAGCAAAATAACAATGAATGCCATTTTAAGTAAGTAAATCTACACTTTTAGGATTCACTTATAATGTATTACACTGCCTGGCCAAAATAAAAGTCTTCACCTGGATTTAACTAAGCAAATAGGTACAAGCCTCCTATTTGATAATTACTGCATGAGTGATTATCAAGTTATTTAACCCCAACTGATGCAATGAGTAGCTTCTCATTTCTTCAACAACCATGTCTCAAGACACATCCTGTGGTCGTGGAAAAGACGTTAGTCTGTTTGAGAAGGGTCAAATCATTGGCATGCATCAAGCAGAGAAAACATCTAAGGAGATTGAAGAAACTACTAAAACTGGGTTAAGAACTGTCCAACGCATTATTAAAAACTGGAAGGATAGTGAATATACTGAATGACCAGGTTATTCCATCAATGGATTTTTTTCTTCCCTGATGTTCACGGGCATTAGTAGAACTTGATTCTAATAAACAACGACAAAAATCATTGTTTTAGGATTTTAGGCCAAGATAAAGCATGCGGTTGTATGATAAAAAATAAACTTGTTATGAGAGGAGCCTGCAGAAATCTCAAGCATCCAATCAAGTCCAATAATTGGAATGAATGCTAAGAAGACTTTGACATTTCTTCGGAGAGAATTAGAGTTAAACAGGTCTCTGATATATTCGTTTTTCATTCAGAGTTGAAAAACTTTGTGCCTGTCAACTAAACCACCTCCTGCATGTCACCGCCCGTCAAGCACCTTAAAATAAATTAAGTTCTGTTCTCTTGTATGTAAAGCCTTGACACAAAGGTGGTAAATGGAGATGGGAAGGTGGCGGGAAAGCTGGGGATGAGAAAGAGAGAAAAAAAAAAAGCAGAGGTCAACGGCGAGTCAAGGCAACCATCTCCTTTTATTTCCCCCTCCGAGCAATTTAGAGCGACACAAGCGTCTGCCTCTGGAACCTATTGGATCCACGCTGATAACCTGTGAGATAAATATGCTAAAGCATTCGTCTGGGAGAAGGAGAGGGTGAAGGGGAGAAGGAAGGAGGCGCAACAGGCACGCACGTAATCAGAAGTTGGTGGTAATGTGCAGGCATTCACCCATTGGACGAACATCTTTCACGTTATTAGCATGACAAAGAACACAATCATTTTGGATATGCCTGAATGCCGTTTTCATTAACTTCCCAATGATTTATTAACAAAAGTGTCAGTGCTGTGAAAGCTGTAAGGCCTCAGCCGAAACCCAAAAAAAAGAGAGAGAGATGAAACTGAAAAAAAAAAAAATGATACGAACCAAACAGAGAAATGTTAGAAATGCAGGACAGCTGAAGGGACGAGGGGGTGAACAAGGGGTTAAAAGGTGGACTTCTTTTTTCCCGAGCAGCAGCAGCAGCGGCGGGGGCGGTGGATCCCGTTCTAAATGTAAAGTATATCCAGTTAATTATGACATTCGTTAGGTTTTAATGCAGCACATTCAAACTGAGACTCCCAGCTGGGAAACGTTCTCCGGGCAGCTAATGGGGAATTCCATCAGCCGTGGAGGAGATTGAGGCTTACATGGTTTAATATGCTGCTCCAGTCTGTATAAATGAATTTATAATAATAATAATATTAAAATAAAAAAAAAAGACAATTGGGAATTTGCAGAGTAAAGCCACGAGGAGACTAAAGACGCTGACCAGATACATTAATAGGAGCCACCTAGACCAGACCAGGCACCCCCACCCCATAGCAATGACACTCCTTGATGGCAGCAGCCATCCCCAGCAGGATGCAGCCTGACACAGACACACACACAAAAACACTTTAGGAACAACTAAAAAAAAAACATGAAGAACAGCACAAGGTGTTGACCTGGCCTCCAAATTCACTAGATCCCAAACTGATCAAGTATCTGTGGGATGATCCACAGAGGCCCCTCCCCTCAAAGGCCCCCCAACATTCTGTTGATCAGACAAGGGAGCTACTTTGCCACCAAATGTGACTCCACCAAGTCATTGCAATTTCTTTCAGTAAATGTGGGCCCTCTAATAAGTTTGTGGATGTTCATTTTGGAAATTAAAAAGCTTGGAGAGAGCTTCTGATTGAATGCTCCTCCTGAACCAAAGAATGAACAGTGATGTTTCTACAGACACCAGTTACTATTTGTAATTACGACCCCTGCCCTGGTAGCCTGTGGGGGCAGTGCTATGATCTGGGGTTGCTGCAGTTGCTCAGGTCTAGATTCAGCAACATTATGTGCCCAAAGAATATTCATGGGGCTCAGATTGTGAAAGAGTGGTTCAGGGAGCATGAGACATCATTTTCACACATGGATTGGCCACCACAGAGTCCAGACCTTAACCCCATTGAGACTCTTTGGGATGTGCTGGAGAAGGCTTTGTGCAGTGGTCAGACTCATCAATAATCATCAATACAAGATCTTGGTGAAAAATGAATGCAACACTGGATGGAAATAAATCTGGTGACATTGGAGAAGATTATGGAAACAATGCCACAGAGAATGTAATCAAAGCCAAAGGCGGTCCAACGAAATATTAGAGTGTGTGACGTTTTTCTTTTTTGGCCAGGCAGTGTAGATTAGCATTTAGCAACTACAATTGTCCATAAATGTAATGTCCTGGAATGAATCCTTCTTGAGCATAAGTCCAAATACAAAGTAATACAGTAAACCATTTAAGCTGCAAGCCTGCAGTTTATTGTTCAAGATTTGAAATTTCGTTTTGCTTCAAAATGTGTCACGACTGTCAAAATGAACCTTTCTTGCCACAAACAGGAGAGATTGAACTGACTTCACATCGTCTACCAAGCTTTGTGACCAACACAAGCTGTGTGCATTGACAAATCAGCACAGACCTACAAGGAAATTTGGAAATGTTAAGGAATTAAGCTAGTCATCACGTGTAAGACATTCAATATCTTCTCATATAATGTGGAAACAAGGTGGTAATACTTTAGTTTAGACACAGCTTGGTATAAAACCCATTACTGGACGGCGGTGTGAGGTGACAACTGATGCTCCCGTTGCTTTCAGTCTTTCTTCAAGTACAGTATGAGCGAGCGTTGAGCAGAAGGAACCATAAATGAGTCATAAACCTGTTTTGTTTGGATCCCTCCATGATCATGGCATGCTTTTATGAGGACATTTTTCATCTACGCTCCTGCTGGCTGTGAAGCTGTAACGGCTCGTTCCCGAATCCAAAAGGTCCACGTGGGAGTCACCATCACCACCATCACCATCACCAACAACACAAACAGTGACAACGGGGAAAGAAAAAAGAAAAGAAAGGGAACCTGACTCTATGAATACAAGTGTTTTAAAAAGATGGACCTTTTCCACCGTTGAGCTGATGAACGACTCTCCTCCTGCCGGTACCTCTAAAAAAACAGCCAATGAAAATAAGCTCAACAGTGCAATTTAGAGGGCCTTATAAATCAATCCTGGTGTGTACACATATTTCCGTGAGGGGAGAATTTATATGTTTAATTACCGAGCGCAGGTGCCGGGCCCTGGCTTTACTCATTACAGTAAGATATATGAACGGCGGTGAAAGCCCGGATAGCGCAGGACAAAAGGGAGGACAAAGTAATTAGCCGGCTCTTATTTAATGGGACCCTTCCTCAAGTCATTCACGGCTCCCGTCGCGGCTCCTCGTCCATATGCTTCAATTCAGAAGTCATTTCATAAAGGACCACTGGTGGCAGGTAGCACAGCGGCAATTAACTCAGACGGGGAATGGAATCGGCAGGGATTGAAAATGAAGTGTTAAACACTGTAATATTTGATTGTCCAGCTCTTTTTTTTTTTACACTGCTCTCTCTCTCTCTCTCTGCTTCCCTCCCTCCCTCCCTCTTCCCCCCCGTCAGATGGATTTTCCCAGAGAGATGTAGAGCCAAACGCTGGGATTCCCTGCTGAGTGGGACTGTGCTGCAAATGCCTTTGGCCACAGAGTGGTCGAGGTTGGTTTTGGCCGCGTGGGGGTGTGTGTGTTTGGCCGAAATGTGTGTTTATCCTTCCATGGCCTGTAAGTAGACTTGGCTGTAGGCTCAGCTGTGGCTATTCTGAGCTCGTGACAGTTTGTGTGTGGTTATGCAGCCGAGTGTAGTGGCACCTGTACCGTGCACCGAGGCTATGCTGGAGACGTCATCCACATCGCGGCCAGCGTGCCAAGCGAAGCGGCGCCCTGTGCCATTTTACCTCAAGGACTCTGGACTTGTACCAAACAGGGCGGCGCCAACGAGAGGCGCTGACCGCCCGGAGAGAAATATAGTCGGAAAAAGCTAAAGTAGCAGAAGTCTGAGCACCGTATCAGGCTCAACAGAAGGTGACTGCACAAAGGTCAGTTCACTTGACTTTTGACGATCGATACTGGTCAAAAGTCATGTGTTCTTTTCCGTCTTTTCCGGGAATCCACTGCAGCTTTGCATAAATCCCAGTTTCAGCAACTCATTCCCATTCATTCAGCCCTTACTGTTATGCATCCCTTCAGTTCCAGCCTCCAGCCTGACAGCGGGACATCTCATCTCCGTTAGTCAAATATTACATTTGTTGCTCGATTGTGACTCAAATCTTTTCAGAACATGAGCCTGCCAACACTCTGTTTGGTTTTCGTTATGTTTCAACCAATGCAGAGAAAAAAAAAAATACCTCTGCACAAAATTGGATTGTCCTACAACCAATCAGAGAAACAAAGCATGAGACATTAAGCGTTTAAGGCATTCTTGACATATCAATCGTCTGAATCGTTGCTGGAGCGACTTCCCACCACAAAAAAAATAATAATAATTGCAGACTGGGAAATTATTGGTCTGGCTTCCAGGCTATTTGTTGCATGTTGTACATGCTTATTGTGTAACATAATGGTGGTTATTTGTATGCTGGAGCACATTTAAAGTGTGCTTAAAACTACCAGTGATGCTGCACTTTGACCACACAGACAGATGACCGCATAAAGAGTCGGCTCGGCTTGAAATTAGAAAAAGAAAGCAGTGTGGACCTGGAGATTTTGGCTCACGGCCTTAATGCTTACACTGTTATTAGAAATCTTCTCATACATTTAATCATCCAGTCTAGTAACCCCAACAAAACCCATCTGAAAGTTCCATTTAAAACCATATGTAAAGCAAAATGCTCTAGAAAAAGAGAGAAATACAATTATAAAATATATAGAATTTTTTTTTTTTAATATGCATATTAAAAATATAAATGCAATAAAAATAAACAAAATAAATACATAATAAAATAGAAATTCTTGCAGAAATAAAATCACACGGGAAAAAATGGAAAAACCCAAAATGTATGAATTAAAACACAAGAAAAACTAAAAACCTATAAGACAAAACCATGCATGCAGAGTATGCATTGGATGCAGACCGCCATCAAAACCACTGGATATAGACATTAGCACTACAGCATCTGTAACGGAGCAGCAAAGACCTCAGGAGCTGTATTTTACAATCTGCACCAAGATACAGCAAATGCGGAAATGCTAACACATGCTACGTTTAATGTAGAACTATAATTCAATCTAGACAGAGAAGCAGAGCCACAGAGGACAGGCTCAGCTCCTCATTCACAGTGTCTACACACAAACACCAGCCATGTTGAGTCAGTCCAGCCAGCCCGGAGGCGTTGTTTGGCCAACACTGAAGCAGGATATCCCTCGCTGGACACCACTTGGCTGCCCCTGAACCCTGAGCGCTCGCCGTCTGGCCACAGGCTTGTAGCAATTGGCAGGCCGCGTACTCCGTGTTCTCTGGCGAGTGCCCGCTCCGAGTTCATAGCTTTTGACCTGCGCGTTGAGGGGGATGCTCTTGGCTCGCGGCGAGACGTATAAACATTAGAGCGTGTAGCCGAGGGCCAGTTTGGCCTGAGCAGCCGTGTTTAACAGGCTGACACCGGTTGAATTAAAACACCTGATGTTCGCGGACTGTCTCGGAGCCAGTTACAGCCACGGTCCTTTGGCAGTCTGGGCCCTTGTTAGACAGCTTTTGGAGGGTTGACACTGTGCAGTACACTAACTAACTACACTATACGCTAATGTCTGACTTTAGTACGTGTACAAATCTGGCAAATCCCTAAGTATTTTTTGTAGTGCGGCAAATCTGAGCTGGGATTCATCAGAATCACTCGGGTCAAGCCCTTAGGAACGATAAATTCAGTCAGTCTACACCCGTTTAACTTTCCTAGACAGAACATGAGAGGTTTAAACACTATTTAAAGTTGTGTCACCGCTGTGGCAGCTTGGAAACAAAAGCTAGTGTCACATTTGTCGAAATGGTTCTGAGCAGAAACCCACCACATGGGCAGGATCAGTCAGTAAAGGTACATGGTTTTATATTTATATAGAGCTTTTCAACCTATTGGTAGCACAGACTGTAAAAAAAAAGTGAAGCCAAAGCAAGTAGAGCTCCCCCTGGTGGCCGACTGCAGTATATGTCATAAGCTCCACCCCCTCCATTTTGGTGGGCGGGACTTGGGCCGAACTAAAAGCATTCAAAGTATGTTTTTTTGTCATTTTATTGCTGATGTCTGTTCAAGAGTCAATTTCTCTGAGGAGCTTTTAGTTTTTTGACGCTATAAAAACAGGATGTGGCATCACAATGATTGACAGTTGCCGTGACAACCGCTCTGTCAAGCGGTTCTGCAGTAGCATGAGAGTAGTAAATAATTCAAAAATAAATAAGTGCAGGGTATAATCCGACCTTTTTTCGCAATCGGTGGAGGAAGAGTAGCTTGCAGTACTGACCAAACTTGATCCAAGATGGCGCCGCCCGTATCCCTGGGATACTAGTCAACTCGGGGGGTTTGGTGTCTTGCTCAAGGACACATCTGCATGGGATGGAACCACTAACCCTCTGGTTTGTGGATAACCCAGTCTGCATACCTAGTGAGGTAGCCACAGCTGCCCCATAAGGTGGTGATAATATGATAGAGACAGTATGACACCGAGACAATGGAGACCACGTTGATTGACAACCTCTGCATTGTCACATATTCACCAGTGGAGTGGGTGACAGACAAAGTGATGGCAACGAAGCAGCGGCTCTTTACTGCAGGTAACAAACTTTGAATGTCAGCGAGCGTGACGGCCACCGACTCAGACAGACAGACAGACAGACAGACAGACGGACCGACCCGGGGGGAGGAGGGGAAGGGGGGGCGAGGGCCACAGAGGCAGCGCTGGCACAGGTCCCTACCTGGTTGAGAGCGGCTGGCGCTCCTCCAGTCGGACGTGCCCACCCTGGCTGCACGCTCTCCTCCCAGCCGCCCCGCCCGTGGCTTCATGCCCCATTTCCGCTCGCGCTGAGGACACAACCAGAAAAGAAGAAGAGAGAGACGAGAGGAGCACCGATCACTAATCAGGAAGTCACCGGATCAAACAAAGGAGAGAAGGTCCTTTAAACGCTGCAATAAACAAATTACCATTTCAGCACCAGGGTAAATACTGCAGTTGTGGAGATACTTGGAATATGATGATATTACATTTACATTCCTTCTCTCCCCATTGCACTTTCTGGGTTCAAGCACAGACCATATGCAGTATACACCGATCAGGCATAACATTATGACCACCTTCCTAATATTGTGCAGGTCTCCCTTGTGGTTACTAATCAGAGAATGGACATGGGCCTTCTGAGGGTGTCCTGTGGTGTCTGGCAACAGAATGTTGTTAGTGAGGGGCCTTTGAGGGGAGGGGCCTTTGTGGATCATCCCACAGATACTTGATCAGTTTTGGATCTAGTGAGTTTGGAGGCCAGGTCAACACCTTGTGCTGTTCTTCATGTTTTTTTGTAGTTGTTCCTAAAGTGTTTTTGTGGCTGCATCCTGCTGGGGATGGCTGCTGCCATCAAGGAGTGTCATTGCTATGGGGTGGGGGTGCCTGGTCTGGTCTAGGTGGGTGCTACATGTCTAAGTAACATCCACATGAATGAATGCCAGGTCCAGAAGTTTCCCAGCAGAACACTGAATTGTCACAAGATGGTCAATGTTATTTACTTCTCCTATCTGGTCATAATGTTGTGGCTGATCGGTGTATGTATATTTAGTATGGAATGCATCTAAAGTGAACAAACTTTAAAACATTATATCAGTTAATTATCTAAGACTTTACAGTGAAAACAACAACAAAACAATAAAGAGAGAGAGAAAGTGGGAAAGGAGAAAAAGAAGTAGACAGACTTATTGGTTTGGGGGGGGGGGTAAAGCTCAAGAGGAGGAGCCATTAATTCCCAAAACTAATCTGAGTATAATCAGGGCACTGCCCCAGTGTCCTAACCCTGTCTACATGCACACACACACACACACAACTCTTCTGCCTACCCATAACCCCCAGTGTGTGGGCGGTGGTGTTCCCATGACCCACTTAACACATCTGGGTCAGCTGTATTCAACCACCAACACACACACACACACACACACACAGCCAGGTGCATTCACGACAAATGAACACACACACACACAGGTTCAGATTAGACAGATATATATTTTTATTTTTATTTTTATCCGCTGCCTCATTACCGGGAAAATCTACACGTCCAACGACGGCCGGGGTGCTGTTGTGTGATAAACGGTGCTATCCGCTCCTCCGGAGTTCACCAGGCGTCGTTTCTCAGAGCGGGGCCGGACACGGGCCCCACTTCACCCCCCGCGTAAAGAGCACCGTGAAGAGGCAAAGGGTTGTCTCGCTAGTCGTCGTAGCGCTTGCATGTAAACTGTTTTTATTTTTATTTTTTTTTGTCTGGCGCACTGGGGCCTTTTTGCAGAGGCAGGAAGCAAGGAAAGGGCACATGAAGAGAGCGGTTAGGCTCTTTAAACGCAGGGGTAGTACTGGCTGTATCGCTTCCAAAAATAAAAAAGGAAAAAGGGAAGGAAGAAAAAAAAACTTTTGAAGTGTGTTTGTGTTTGAGGCGAGGGAGCAAAGGTGTGCTTTTGCGTTTGAGGCAAAAGGCAGGAGTGTCTTCAGTACGTGTGTGTGTGTATATGTGTGTATATGTGTGTATTTGTGTGTGTGCGGAACTCCCTCTTGCCAGTTTTAAAACCCATCCGTAGCCCAGGTAAATGGCATGCTGTCCTCTGCACATGCCCAGTGGCTTTCTCTTTCTCTTCACAGGGAAGAGTTCAGAGGGCCAGTTAGCACCGTTCACAGCGGACCCCAAGGCTTCAGTCACACACACACACACGCACAAAACACACACACACACACACACACACACACACACACACAATGAAATTAATGCACAAACATTTCTTTAAGCACACACACAGAATACAGGAGGCCACGTTCACACATGCTCGCAGGGCTCTCGTAAATTCATGCAGCGGCAGCAGTTGTATATATTTATACACACACATGTGCACGCACACACACACGCGCGCGCACACACAGTTGGCCCGTGGCTAGAGTGTTCAAACAGGCGTGATATTGAAATCCAGCAGTAGGGAGAACAGTGGGTTTTGTTGAGGTCCATAGCAGGTTATTGATCAAGGTTAGTTTACTGTGAAAACTCTGCCTGTGGCCAAGGGCCATTCACACCAGAGGTGTGTGTGTGTGTATGTGTGTGTGTTTGTAGGCAAATCTTTGTGCCAGTGTGAGAAACACTGCAGGTGGATGTGAGCTTTTTTTATTTTTTTTTAACTCACATTGACTGAAAGTTTATGAACAGACAACAGTGTAGCTGAGCTTTTTTATCCGCGAGCTGCACGGATCTCGCAGAAGAAATGTGGGAATCTAAACTCGTTTTGTGTTTTGTCTCGCAATATTCTGCACTACCTCTGATCCGCAGACGACTGTGTTATAATTATGTGTTAAGTGGTAGACTGACACCGTGTTAGGGCCACAACAGGAGCACACAATCCTTCAGCTGCAGCCTGAATCACTGGAGCTGGAATGTGAGCTGGCTAATGGAGGAAGCTAACGGTTGTTAGTCTGCTGAATGGGATTATTGCCTTACACTGTATAGTATGCATTTGTAGGACTGGGAATGCAAAAATAAATAAATTAATTTATAGAGATATAGCTGTATATAAACAGATCAGCCACAACATTCTAACCGCTGACAGGAGTAAATAACATTAACCATCTTGTGACAGTTCAATGTTCTACTGGGAAACTTCTGGACCTGGCATTCATTCATTGGTGTGGATGTTACTTAGACATGTAGCACCCACCTAGACCAGACCAGGCCCCCCCACCTCCCCCCATAGCAATGACACTCCTTGATGGCAGCAGCCATCCCCAGCAGGATGCACAAAAACCGTTGAGGAACAACTCAAAAAATCATGAAGAACAGCACAAGGTGTTGACCTGGCCTCCAAATTCACTAGATCCCAAACTGATCAAGTATCTGTGGGATGATCCACAGAGGCCCCTCCCCTCAAAGACCCCCCCCCCCACACACACACACACACTAACCACATTGTGTTGATCAAACACCACAGGACACCCTCAGAAGGCCCATGTCCATTCTCTGAGGAGTCACCACAAGGGAGACCTACACAATATTAGGACATAATGTTATGCCTGATCGGTGCATCTATATATTATTATAAAGACTATAAATGCTGCATTGTACTGATACAATAATATACACAGCAAAGCATGTACAGTATAAACTGTATTGACCTCAAAGCTTTAAAAGAAATAAAATCAGTCTCAGAATGATTTATGATCTCCAGTGCTCTTGTTTGCCTCGTGTTGATAACCTGCGAGAGGTCACTGTGTGTGTCCCAGTTTAGAATGTGTGCAACAACACTGTTTATGCATCACGAAGCACACGCTGACCCCAACGCGGCAGCGCAGATCAGCGAATTCAGGATAAAATGCAAAAGAATTAATAATTCCATTCTGGGCAGACGTCCGATCCCAGGTACGCGGCGCAGTAACAAGTCTTTGTGGTGCTGTTAGTCGACACCGGAGTTCAGATGAGAGCTTTACAAGCGGAGAGGTTTCTCCTTCACTGGCGGTGAGGGACTACTCCAGCTTTTTTCATGTTCTGTAAAACTGCTAAACTTGGCTGCTACTCCGGCTAATCTCTCCGACACGACCGCGCACGGATCCAGGAACACACGTCGGACCTCAGAAGTCTGGCATCAGGCGGCCTTCATATGGAAATTCACGCTCACGCACACACATCCACACACACACACACATATATAAGACAAGTCCTTTAAGCCCAGCACAACCTCATGCATACACATGCGTTCTCAGGGAGGGTTGTATGGATGCGGGCAGCTTCTTTCATAACAAGCCAGAGAGATGTCAAAGCAGCACAAAGTTGTGACCTCCTGCTTATTACTTTTTTTTTTTTTATTTGACTTTGTCTCTTCTCTCTCAGCTTTCTTTGTGGTATCGTGTTGCCCATTCATATCGTTTTATTTCATCCAAAATCCTTCCTATAAATACTGAGGATTTGCTGCTTACGTCCCGAGAACGTCTGCACCACTTTAACAGAGCTCACATTTTGATTAACTAAACTACATGTACGCTAATGAACCCCTGGAATACTTCTGATCAGCACCTCTACCCCGTTCACCACTAACCTTACTGAGCGTTATATTTTAAGGAAGTCCATGAGAGATGCACAGAAGGAAGACGGATTACGTTTGGTCGCGTATATGCAAAGCTTATAAGAGAAAAGCATCGAGTCGGTTCCATTTTAATGATAACATAAGTCATCTGAGGGCTCTTGGGACAGCAGATCAAAGATATTACAGTTTTAAAAGACACACACCTGATGGGAAGTTGCATTAAATCTATGAGCAATAGGCAGGGATTTAAGTAGTGGAACTATAAGATAATTTAAGACTGAAGTTATAATCTATGATGTTTTGAAATATCTATGGTCAAAAACACAAAGTCCAGTGTTGACCTGCCGCAGATCACTTGCCTTCATATTAATTCTTTAATGGTAGCACCTATAAAGGTGGCATCAAGGAGGACGATCCAAAACAAACACAGCTGCTGCACAAGTATGGTCGCTACCATGAAACCCTCCTCAGTTCTGCATGGAGCCTACTGGAGGAGGATGCTTAACATAGACTTAACATAGAGGTGCAATGTGGTGTAGTCTCCATGATTATCCTGTAACTCAACAAAGTGTACGATGAATGCAAAGGTCAGCACTAGATATGTCCTGATCAGTACTGGGAGATTGGTATCGGGGGCCATTCCAGGCATTTCTGAAATAATCGGCATCAGGCTTCAGCCAAGCCTGATCTTTTGTAGTTTTTTTTTTTTATATTTTATTTTATTTTAGGTCAGACATAAACCTGTCATGCTTCTGGTTTTTTGATTCCTGTGTTCATGTTTTGAGTTTCGTTCATGTTTCATGTTTTTCCGTTCCCTGCTTTATTTTGTTAAGGTCTTCGTTTCCTGTCTTGTGTCCCTTCCCACCTTTGTGATTGTCTGCCCCGCCCTGATTGTTTTCACCTGTGTCTCCTCTGCCCTTGTGTGTGTATATATAGTCCTGCTTTTCCCTTTGTGCTCTGTCACGTCATACTGTTTTTTTTTTTTACTGTTTCTCTGTGTTCCCAGTGTTCCCAGTGTTCCCAGTGTTCTTGATCTCTAGTCTTGTGATGTTACGTTTTTTATCTTTTTGAAAGTTTTGATTTTTGTTTTTGGAATACCTGCTGTCTCAGCAGCGCTTTCTGTTTTGGTCTTGTTTCCTGTTTGTTTAATTAAATTCAGTTTTTGCCTACTCCTGCTACCTCGCCTATTGTCCAGCATTTGGGTCCTACCTCTCCTTGAAAAACCATGACAAAACCAAAACTAAGTCCCTGTAGCGTCAAAACGTCTTCTTCCTCTTCTGTTTTAATGGTAGCTAGCATCAAAGCTGCCCAAAAATCAAAGAAGTAGCGGAAGACAGAAATTTGTAAGTTATGCATATGTGGGTGTTTGGTGAGGTGGTAGTAGGAGATCATCATTCAGTACTACCAGCTTGATTTACCACATTAAATTTGACAGAACCTATTTATTGGACTGAATCCAGCTGCACGGTGCACACGTGATCAAGGAGAATAATTAAGATAAGAAAAGCCTTAATGAATCTCCAGGTGAAGGACATTATTTAAGATCGGATCATGGGCAGCAAAGTGACGTAGTGGTTAGTGATGATGCCTCACAGCAAGAAGGTTCCAGGTTTGAGTCCAGGGGCCTACTCTAGCTTCCTCCCACCGCCCAAAGACATGCACTTTAGGAACAACTCAATACTGAATATTAAAAGATCTGTACTGGATTGGGGGGGCAAATCAAACCTGATCAGGAAATCCCTAGTCAGCAGAGAGCAGTGTTCTCAGTCTATGCTTTCTTCATTTCACTGAACACATATAAGTTGACCGATGGGGTAATTACTAAACTAAAACCTTGGTGGATTTCCTTAACCCTGAAACTACAGCTCAGGCACCAAACCACAGCTCTTGCGTAGGTGACGAACAGCGAAAATGTCCTCAGTCTGGAGGTCTAAAACTGAAACTAGTCCTCAAAAGGATAGGAGTGCAAGAAGACTCACACATGAAGTCCCCCTCCATCGCCTCTCTTTCCGCCTCCCTCTGTCCGGTCAGAGTAATGGATGGTGAATCTGTTGCTTACTCATGCATACAGCTGACAAATTGTCCCTCTCGCGGCCCCGCCGCTGTATGATTTGTGAAAGACGGGACGCGACAGGATGAGTCGGCGGCTCAGATTGAAAAAGGGCACAAAGGATACAGACAAACTAGTCCGAAGAGGTGCATTTGAAGAAAATTATATATTGGAGGGCTCACAGGCCGCCGGAGTGTGGATGAGCTGTTTCTGTGTACATACGCCTGAGTAAGATTAGAGATGTGTTGTTTCTTTTCTACAGTGACCTTGCTGCGTGGTGGACTCCGACAATTTCTATGATATAAACTCAGGAAAAAAAGACAGACTCTCTGAGGTACACAAGAATCACAAAAGTGTGGATTTTGTTGAATGGCTCTAAAGCATAATGCTCACCAGTCTCCATTTAAAGTGCATATGACCCACATACAGTCCAGCGGTCCCTGCTTACAGTATCATTTAACCCACATACTACTCACTGCTCCCTGGACCTATTATTACAATTTAACCCATATTCTTTTCAGCTTTCTTTTCCGCTGCTACCACGGGTTTAGTATATACAACAACATGATCCTCTGCTCCCTTTAATTTGGCTTTTTAGAAATCTCTGTTCACCACAAAATGAAAATATCAGTTTAGATGAAAAACACCAAAAAAACGGTTTAGGAACAGAAACTTCTGGACCTGGCATTCATTGGTGTGGATGTTACTTAGACATGTAGCACCCACCTAGACCAGACCAGGCACCCCCACCCCATAGCAATGACACTCCTTGATGGCAGCAGCCATCCCCAGCAGGATGCAGCCTGACACAGACACACACACACAAACACTTTAGGAACAACTAAAAAAAAACAAACATGAAGAACAGCACAAGGTGTTGACCTGGCCTCCAAATTCACTAGATCCCAAACTGATCAAGTATCTGTGGGATGATCCAGAAGGCCCATGTCCATTCTCTGATGAGTCAGGTGGTCATAATGTTATGCCTGATCAGTGTATATAGTAAAAGCACATCCATCACAGCCAAACCTTGCTATTTTTTCAAAGATTTAAACACAAACACTGCAGGAATGTATAAATGGGAGGGGGCCTGGTTCACCTGTTGCATAAATCAGATTCACCTCCATCTGATGTAAAGGTTCAGAAAGTAAAACAGTACAAACAACACCCATAATGCACCTTTCAACTAGAAAAGATCATGCACGATCAGAGGACTTCTGCTTTATAACGTGATCCTTAAAATTGCAGGCCAGCACAGTAGAGCGTTCATAAATTAGCCTCCTTTACGACGAGCCACGAGCCATTAGAGGGGAGTTAAAAAAAAGACAAAGAAAATAAAGAAGAAAAGGTACAGAGAGGAGCGGTGGGGGTGAAAAGGGACCCTCGCTAATTCAGAACACTAGACGGAGCGTTGTGCCAAGTCTGCCTCTCCTCCCTAACTCCCTCCTTACCCCCCCCCCCCTTTCCACAAACCCTTTCTCTTTCAAAGGGCCAAGGGGGAGGCTGCAGCTTTATAGTCATAAACATCTTGCGGGTAGGTCTGCACTGGGCCTTTGCCATGTTACACATTTGCTTATTTGAAAAGAAAGAGAAAGAAAGAAAGAAGCAATCCTGGCGCAAAATCTACTTCTAGCTCGGCCTCTCTCCGTCTCTCTATCTGATCGTTCCTCGAGGCCGGATAGTTGAGGCTGTGATAGAGATTAGGACAGCAGCGCTACTGACAGGGGAGCTAAATCTACTGCCAGGCTGACAAACCTGGCAGTAGCAGTGTTTGGGGAAGGATTGTTAAAAAAAAGACAGAAAGAAAGAAAGAAAAAAGAATCAGAGAGAGAGAGAGAGGGAGAGAGAGAGGGGCTTTGACTAATGGCGAGGAGAGAGACATGGAGCTGGGTCAGGAAATGGAGCGGAGTTTTGGACGGGGCCAAGATGGCTGATTGGGGAGACTGATCAGTTATGATTTAAGGCAGATGTAGGGCTCTCGCACGGCTGATTTAGGTTTAATGAAAGAATGTGCACATTCCCGCATGTGTGTGTGTATATATATATATATATATATATATATTAGCGGCGAGTCTGTGCACGCTGCATCTGCACGTGTGACTGTTTAAGGCTGACTACACAATCTGTGTACACAAGAAGGTGTGAGTGGGGTGTGCGGTCCCACGGGGAGGCTGGGGTTGGATGGGGGGGTGGGGGGTGTTCTCTCGCAGACAAACCGTCTACACTTGCAAAGTGCTGAATTCACAACACTTCAAGAGCTACCAGTTTACCACGGAGAAACCGCACGCCACCGGTCGCCACTGTCAGGCGCAATATGGCGTCCATATGCCCGTGATGGCATCCAGATGAGTCGATGCGAGGGAGCCGCGTGGCAGGGCGCCACGTTGGGTCTGATTAAACCGCTCACGGAGGGCTCCCTTAAACGACAGGTTTTCTAGCCTGTCTTGAAATAATAAGGCGCTCACGTGAGCAATGAGGCGGCGTTCTCTAACTTCTCCTTTCCTTTGAACCCCTCGCAGGGATTTACCTGGGTAAACAAACGTTAAATAAGATTTTAAAGACATCACGAGGCTTCGGCGGTCACAGTCAGTTTAGGAACAAATCCTCTCCTCGTGTTTCCATAGGCTGTGTGCCTGTGCTCGGCTAAGACTTAACTAATCTAACTTTTGGAGGATGTGCACTTGATTCAGGGCCATAAGTGACTAGATCCTACGGTGAATTTATTGTGTCAACCTGCCCTTCACAGTCCTGAAATGCTCACTGTTACTGTCTGGAGGGGAAAGATCAGACATTTCCTGTACACACTTCCAAAAACTTTTTTCTTATTTAAAGAAAACTGCTTTCTTACTTACTTTTCAATCAAACACGCTGCCATCTATGTGGGTATTAATCCCTTCTTGGTCCAGGGCCCCAGCCGCAAATGTCCCAGCAACCACTGGATTTGTTCAGTGGTTTTTATTTGATGAAGAATTCTATCTAACATATCCCATATATACTGCCAACTACGGATGTCCCGATCGGTATTGGGGAATCAGTTTTTAAAATGACTGGATTGATATTGGGCTTTAGCTTATATTTATTTTAGGTCTGCCATAAACCAAAACCACGTCCCTGTAGCGTTAAAACGTCTTCTTCCTTTTCTGCTTTAGTTGTGGCTGGCTAGCGTCAAAGCTGCCAAAAACAGTAAGAAGAAGAAGAAGAGGAACCAAAATCACATGACTAAACATGTCTCCTGTGTGGAAGAACTTCATGTTCATCTTCTGTAACCACTTGTCCTGTGAAGGGTCGCAGGGTCTGCTGGAGCCTATCCCAGCTGTCATCGGGCGAGAGGCGGGGTCCACCCTGGACAGGTCTCCAGTCTATCACAGGGCGTGGAAGAACTTTAAGAACATGAAGTCAGCGTGGACGTGGATGTTCTGCGATGTGGTAGTAGGTGATCATCATTCAATAACTACCAACAACAACAACAACAAACACTGAACGTTTAAAAGAAGAGAAAAGTTTCCTGGAGACAGCGTCAAGGAGAAACATCTTCCAGAGAGGGTTAGGGAGTTTATGGCAGCGTTGGGTGACCAGAACATTTCTGGAGTAGAGAACACAAGGTACCAGCTACCCTCTCCACACTACATTAACACAGACAGAAAGATTTATTGGACTGAATCCAGTCGACTCTGGTGTTTCTTAATCAAATGAGAAACACCAATCAAAGAATCATGCGCTGGGCCCTCGTGATCCAATCATTTAACATCCTGATACGTCATATTCACAGTACCGAGAACGTAATCGCGGATGCGTTGTCAAGATGTTAAACTATGAGTTGTAATGTTGATTATGTGATTTATTTATTTTTGTTCTCTTCCACATAATCAACATCTTAAGGGTGGGGATGTTACGTGCGGCTGCTCTTCCCGTCTCCTCCTGGTGACTCCTCCCCTGGCCTGCTGAGCACTTGAATCTCATTTGTGCTCAGGTAGGGGACGAGACTATATAAGGAGGCGAGGGAGGCGGTGCAAAGGGCTCGCTTTCACCATCGCTGGCGCACGTCACGACAACGCCGGCGTGCAGGTTTTGTTCATGTTTCTTTGACCTTTAGCAGGTGGATTATTTCTTTATTATTTTAGTTTGGATTGTAGGTGACCGGTAGTCCTGTTTTCGGTTTTTGTTTGTGTTGTTTAGGTTTAGTTTAAGCCTCGTGTCCGAGTTCTTCTTTTGTTCTTTTTGGCCGGCACCTACAGTCCTTTTTGGTTGTTTGAGTTTGTTTGTCCCCTGCTCTTGTTTTTGAATTTCAATAAAACACACCTTTTTGTAGACCCTCCAATTGTTGTCTGGCGTCTCTTTTGTGTTATGTGTCTGTTTGAGCCTTAGAGACCGTAACAGGAAGCTACAAGGGAGGACAAAAAAACTCAATCGGGACATCCTTACTACCAAATAACGCAGTTCATACTGTCTTGAAAGGATCAGCTGAGGCCCAGTTGCACATTTCTTTTCTAAATTAATGGAAAACTGTCTGCAAAGCTATAGCAAATATGCTAGGTCAACATTGAAGTAGAAGTAGTAGTTGAAGTTGGTGTGTAAACTGTGGTGTCTTCCCATTGAAATCAGTCAGACTAAACATTCGGTGTTATTTAAAATCTGTCTTGCTCTTTGGCTTCTTTTCGGCAATGTTGCCCCTGTTTCCACATTTTAGCAATTAGCTTTATGAGTGTATTGTTATCATTACTGTGCTGGGTCAATCTAGACCTTGCAGAAAGTATCTGAAACACTCGCGAGCTTCTTCTTCTTTTTTTCTTTTTTTAGAGCGCATTATGACAACGGAGCAAATCTGCACCTGAAGATGAAGGTGATTAAAAGCTTAAAGATGTTTGGAGTCAAGAGACTGAAATGATCCCTGTGCAGTGACACTACTGCCAGAGCAATATGCAAAGTGAAAGTCTAGGTGATCTGGTTTGGAGGCATTTATTACAGAGTGACACACGAGCAGCGGTTTGTGTGATAATGTAAAACACAAACAGAGAAACGTAGCTCTGCAGATCATTCAAAAACAAAAACAAACCGCGTTAATAATTAGTGTGTGTGTGTGTGTGTGGCTACATATATGTGTGTGTTTGCTCTCACTCTAGATAATGTATTATTACTCTCTGTCTTTCTGCTTCCCTGCTTCTCCACACCCACCACCTCACAGTGGCAGATTAGGCCGCTTAGCGCTCACCGCAGGGCGAGCTAATCACCAAGGAAAGCGACGGATTGGGGAGGAGGGGAGTTGGAGAAAGAGAGAGAGAGAGAAGGAAAGGGGAGTGGTGCTTAACTGCCCCCACCCCTCCCTCCCCACCTCCCCGAGCAGCCATCCGACCCCCACCGATGCCACCCCCGTACTGCCCGCGGGGCACCGTCACGGTGACAGCGGTGTGACAATAATCTCCCGGTGACACTTTCTTGTTTTTTCTTTCTTTCTTTTTTCTATTTTTAATAGGGCGAATGGGGTGGGATGGGGGTCACTGACAATACACCCCCCACCACCACCACCACCACCACCCCCTCCATGCACAACACCCCAACCCAGAGGTACCGTGACACTTAGACGATTGCCCCGGGAGAAGGCAACGCCGAGTGTTGCGGGCGCCGGCGCAACCAGCCGGGGGGCACCCAAAAATGCCTCCCCTCCCTCGCCTCTAAAAATACTTCCACACAATACGTCTGATAATAGGTTTATGCAATGACACACCGGCGCATGGTAATGCATCCGCCCCGACATCACATCACCCACCGCCAACCTCGGCTAATGGACCCAAATTACGAACGGCAAAAACCGGAAAGGTTTAGCGGTGGCACAAAAAACATCAAGCGCCCAAAACACGGACAGACGTAGGGGATGAGATGCCAAAATTAGGATTTAAATCCCATCAGTTGGTTCTTTCTTTTTCCCATCCTGTGTAGCCTCAAGCCCAATCATTCAAATCTTTAAAAAAAAAAAAAAGGAGGTCACAGATGTGTAGCTTCATTTAGCAGCAAAAAGTGTTTTTATGAGACTATTTATCTGGTGCATATAAATACTTATTTTTACTTTATGCGTAGTATATAACGCACGGCTCAAACCTAGCTGCAGATTGTGTGTTCATGCTAATGACGCGGCATGCCTCCCTGTACTTTTTACTAGCTCTGTGGCCGAGGTGGACTACTGAACATCACCGGGCCTTTCACCACGCTGCAGAAAAGGAGAGAAAACTAAAAAGTCGGGGGTCACGGGGAAAAGCTCGACCCGGAGCCACACACTGCGCTGAGTTATGATGGCGAAACCACCTGTTTATTGTAAGTTATTCCCGGCCCGCTTGTTTGAATTGGCACGCGCGCGAGAATTTATCTCCTTGTTGAGCGCGATGAGGAGCGACGTGTCTGCAGCGCGCTATGTGTCGGTAAGCAGAAGGTAGCGAGCTCCAGACAATAGGAAAAGAGCCAGATTTAAGAGCACTGTCACTCGGTGTGCGCCAAGCATCTCCATAAATCCTAATACACATTCCACGTTCCCCCGTGGAACAAAAAAAAAGAAAAAAGAAAAAGAAAGGGAAGGCAAAGAAAGGGAGGGAATGAATGCATTTTCTTCTTATCTATCTGTCTTTCACTCTCTTTCCCCCAGTGAGGGAGACAGAAGGGAATAAATGGCTCCCCTCTCCTCTCTCCTCTCCTCTCTCCTCTCTCTCTCCTCGGTGTGGGCTGACAGCGCAGCAGATGGTGGTTTAAGCAGTGAATTTATGAGTGCCACAATCTTAATGTTGCAGAAAGAAAAGAAAGGGGACTCGCATCAAACGCCACTGACAAATGCACTTGCTAATATTAATGCACTCCTCATTCATCCAATATGCTGCCTAATTGCTTTTCTGTACACAGTAATATGGCACCTGCTGCTCAAGTCCGGCGCTCGCGTCAGGAGAGGGGAGATCAGGGGGGTGGAGGTAGAGAGAGAGAGAGAAAGAGAGAGAGAGAGAGATGAAACACACACACACACAAAAAAAGAAAGAAGTGTATCTCGCTCTCTCTCTTTCTCTGTCTTCCTCTCTCCCTTCCTCTTTTTTTTTTCTGTGTCTGTGATGGATGCAATGCTGTGGATCATGCGCCAGACCTGTCAGTGTTCCTAATTAAAATTTTATACTTACAGGCTACAGGAAGGGGGGGAAAAAAAAGAAAAAGAAAAAGTGGAAAGCACTCAGTAAACAATCAGTTATGAGAGTAGAGGACGGGGAGACGCCATCGTGAAAAACACGCCGACGACGACGAGACACAACCGGCTTTAAAAAAAATAAATAAACCTTGGACTTTATTAGAGCTTAACGAGGCCGTCTTTGCCCCGCAGATCAAACCCCCCCAAATCCTGAAGGGCCTCAAAAAAAAAAAAAAAAGAAGCAGCAAGCCGCCAACCGTTGCTGCACTTTTTTTTTTTTACCACGGCTTTTGCGGACGTGCCAAATGTAATAATAAAAAAGAAAAGGGTTGCGTCGCCGTGTCACCTTCAAAGAATCGGTGAGTAAAGCGGTTTCGCAGCTGGAAAGTCTTGCGTCTCGGGCCTCGCCGCGTTCCCCATCGCCGCCCCGGCCCGAACCGCCGCTCGCCATTAAACATTAAAACAGATACTTCGATCAAAACTCAATTAAAAGCGATCGATACCGTCTGATTGCACATGTGCCATGAATTATTCAGAGCTGATATCTTGCGCATTATCCCTGTCATGTTGTAAAAACACACGCATTACAAGAAGCTGCCTTATTCCCGGTATCAGCCTCCTTTTTTTTTTTTTTTGTCTGTTATCATCATCATCATCATTGTCATGTTATCGTTCAGACTTTCCTCTGCTGAAATCTGACTTTTTAAAGTCGTCGTTTTAATGCTTTGCATCGTGTTCGGGAGGGAGGGCCCATCTGGGGCCTGCGTTAGCCCCCTATAGCCCAACCATTATCTGCCCTCCAGCTGCTGTTAAACGCACTAAATTGTAAAATAATGAGTTTGTAAATTGCACGCAATTACGGATGCAAATTGAATAAATCCTCCAAACTATGGATTGTCCTTTCTCCTCACATCAACACTTAATTGATGCATGTTTGATGGAGAATAGCAGGTATTTCCTTGAGCAGCGGGGTGAGAAACTGAAAAACGCGTTCTGGGTTGTTCCGAGGCGTCTGAGCGCCGCGCGGAGATGAATCGGTATTTGATGGAACACGGTGTACCAGTTCTGGAACGAGGGAACGTGGGGTGGGGTGGGGTGGGGGGAGGGTGGAGCGTGCACGGCTGGTGGCTCGGTGAGCGATCGATGCCTGTTATGAAGGAGCTCGGCAAATTAAACCAACAAAGACGACGAGATCTGGGGCGGCGACTAAAAAACATGCACCTCAAGAAAAAACAAACAGCAGATCAGTAGATCCAGACTCAGGGGTCAGGGCCCCCGATGGGTTGCGGGGTAAATCTTAGATCAACATTTTAGACCCATTAAATCATGGGTCACTGTAAATATATATGTTTTAATATTCAGTTTATAATTGATTCTTTAGAGCTTATAATTTATTTTCCAGTAAAGGGTCAGATTTTACTGAGTTTCTCTATTTTTTAAATCCACATTCATATTGTATGAACGAAAAACTTTAATTCATTCTCACAGAAAATTACAAAAGGAATTTTTCTGTATTAAAAAATCCTTATTCCATGTATACTAATATTGAACTGTAACAATATCGCTGCACATTTAAAAAACAATCCAAAATTACCATTATAATATAATATATAATTCAATATTTACTAGATGCATTTTTGTCCTACATTATTTTAACATTACATCAGCCTTATCTGCCCAAATTATATATGAATCTACTATTTACTGGGCCTTAAACCGAATCCTGCTGGATCTAAGACGATTCTATAAACTAAACCGACGCAGAATTTTTCTAAAGTTTTCTAAAACCAGCGCGCCGATGCTCCTGCAGCTACTCAACACACGCTGGCTGTAAAATAGAATTTCTATTGAATTGTACGTGGCAGCGAACATATATTAGCGCCACTAATGACAACACTAATTAAGCTGCTGCATGAGCAGAATTGTAGTCCACTGGAACCCGGTGTAAGTGCTCCAAAC
Source organism: Chelon labrosus (assembly GCF_963514085.1). Lineage (NCBI taxonomy): Eukaryota > Metazoa > Chordata > Actinopteri > Mugiliformes > Mugilidae > Chelon > Chelon labrosus. The sequence continues at coordinate 26,016,286 of NC_140348.1, forward strand.
GTTCCCTTTTTCTCAGCCACAGGAAGGATCAATTATTAAAACTCAAAAACAGCAGATGTAAGTCGTAATAATGAGGCAGCAGACACTGATACATCACACACACACACACACACACACACAGTCAGTGGTGCAGGAGTCACTTTGAGCATCCGACACACATACGCACACCTGCTTTTACCTCTCCGTTCTCCCCGTTGCATCTGTGCACGTGGGTGGATGTTTTGCATGCGTTTGCCTCGTCCTCTTTTTTGCATGCATGCGTGTGTGTGCGTGCACGCCATATGAGTATAAGAGCATAAGCGCGCACGTGCTAGCTAACTCTTTTATGCGTGAAATGGAGAACACTATGCACCTGAAGGCACACGTCAAGCCGCCAAGCACAAGACATCAGCTCAGGACTTGAGTCGTATCCAGATGTTCGCGCACAAACAAAGAGTTTTTTTTGTTGTTTTTTTTCGACTGCGTCTGTGCACGAATGCGACATTTGACAAAAGAAAAGTAATAAAAAAAATTGGTATTTTTATTATTACAGCCAACGCAATCAACTGTGATTTTCCCCACGAGACAAATAACTGGTATTAGTTTAATTATTCCTAAGTGTAAACAGCACCCTCGTACATTCGGTTTTATTGAAGGAGCAGGCGTTTATAGCCGCTGAACTGATACGAAATGACGATAATTATTCAAAAGAGCGTGACCGTAGACGGGTTTCTGCAAAAACGATTGAGCAAAAAATAGATTTGACTAATTCCTCAGTGTGCTTAGAGATACGGCGTTTTACGACGGCGGCGCCGATACATATCCGAGCCGCCGCTCTCGCCGCTCTCACCCACAGGAAACCAACAGTGTTTTATAGTTTGTTTGTTTGTGTGTTTTTGTTTTTTTTGCGGTCGGGTTAAAAAAAAAAAAAAAAAGAAAAAAGCACTCCGTGAATTAATCACCAGTACATTTGCGTGGAAACACCAGAGCATCATCGTCACCATCGTCTCCGCTGGAGATGCACTACCCAGAATGCTTTTCCGCGAGCCGACTAATTAGCCGCAGAAAGGTCAAGTAAAGTCAGAGTGTGATTAGAGAGAGAGAGGGTGGAGGGAGGAAGAAGGAGGAGGAGGAGGAGAAGAAGAAGCTTATATACATGTAGTTTTGGAGCCGTGCCAGAACGTCTCTCCTCGTTTTTCTTTTTTTTTGTTTTTTTTTTCCCCACAGCATCCTTTCTCCTTCTTCCTCTTCTTTTCACTCGGCACCGACTTGAGAGCTTTCGCTGCAAAACGCCGGCTTCAATTTTTAATGAAATGCTTATGTTGTAGCACCTGGGCACGCTGGCTCGGAGCTGGCCCGTCAGGTAAGGCATCCCAGGGGGGTCATTAAAAGACGGAGAGGCGGCAAAAGGATCGGACCTGGACGCGACGCCCGGCCTCCACAATCAAGCGAGTGTTTTTTTTTTTTTATTTATTTTTTTAATGAATTCTGGTCATATGCCGCCATGAACGAGAGGTCACAGATGCTGTAGCCACTTTATGTAACGCTGCACTGACGCGTGTGACGTGCGTGCGCTTTTCGCCGAGAGTTCGCGGCTGACGGTAAGATGCAGGACCGCTGCTGTATTCCCAGCGTGCCTGGTTACGGTGGTCTTGCCGCAGGCTTCTCCCCTGGCTCAATGTAGAGTCAAAACATCTCCTGTGGTATTAAAAAAAAACAGCAGCGGCGGCGGCGCAGCAGCAGCAGCAGAGTGCGCTTCCTCCCTGTCAACAGCAAAACACAGCAGCAACGTGTTGGATGACAATGACACTGACACTGCACCTACTGTGCACTCCCCAACCTTTGGGAATTCACTGGAGTGGAGAGCCGCTGTATACTTAGCGTCACAGATCCAAATGATGTACAGTATGTGTCATCCCGCAGCCTTTTGCTAAAGCAGCATGTGCTTTGCTACACACTAACACGGATCCCTCGCTCTCTCTCTAACACACATGCACACGCAGACAATGGCTTGGCACACTTGCCCTTCTACCTGGAATAGCCTGATCCCTGAGGGTAGTGGTGTTTTAAGACATTCAAACACACACACACACACACACACATATAGACGCACGGTAAGTGGACCCGCAGCCTAATGGAGTTTAATTACTCCCAGCACATCCATCAGGGGGCTCCAGTAGGGGAGTGGAGTATTTTATCACCACTTTTAAGGGGTTATTAGTACAAATACACTGTCACCCTGCATTACCACTGCAGCGCTTTAGGGTGCCATGCCCTCACCACATTCATTACAATCTCTATCAATATCTATCAGAACTAAGCGCTCCCTCTTTCTCCCTCCACCTTCCTTCTTTCCTCCTCCCATGCCCTCTCCTCACACACTCGCTGCCATTAAAAGATGAAGACTGACCCCTCCACCCCTTCCCCTTTCCTCCTCCTCCTCCTCTTCCTCTTTGTGCCTCTGTCTCTCTTCACCTCCTTTGACACACACCTCTAAAAGTTTCACTCCATTTATCGTCCGCCGTGCTTCCGGGCCGCCGGCTTGATGGAGTTTGGCAAGGACGCTGCCAGACGGCGACTTTAAGAGCCCAGTGGTCAGTCAGTGTGTGTGTGTGTGTGTGTGTGTGTGTGTGTGTGTGTGTTGGGGAGGGACGGGGGGTATTCCTGGATCGGATGACTTCTTTTCAGGGAGGCTGAGCACATTATTCACTTTGCGCCATTACCAAGTAAGAAGCAAAGGTGAGAGGATTAAGAGAGATTTGCTTCTCTTTTCTTTTTTTTTTTTTTATAAATGTGTAAAGTTACTCGGGGAAAGGGACGGTTTCTGGTCCGACCGGGGGTGGGGGGGCCTGGTGAAGTGGGGGATATCAATCAAGCAGTATCTGACACCTATGGAGTCCATTACTGACTGGCTGAAGTGACATTTTGACTAATTTGAAGGGATGTCCTTTTCCAGGTTTCCTTTCAGGAAATGTAAAAACGTCATGTATCTGTGCGTACCTGAACATTTAAATTAATTATTAGACGTACAGCACGTGAAAGCTAATCTCTCTACTGGGATCATGTGCACGTCACTGTTCATATGTTTTCACTTATGGCCTGCACAACTATAACTTATTTACTGTCTTGTTTTTTTGTAGTTTTGGTCATACTTCCCATAAAATATATACCATTGTAGTCATTTAACTTTATTACTAAAGTCTAGGAACATATCACTATTGCTAAAAGGTCAAATAGAGCAAAACACAAGTTTTAATCAAACCTCCAGTTTGGCCGAATGTAGTTAAACAAAAAGAAATCAAAGCAGGTAAAATAACAATCCCTCATCCTTTGTAATTTAAGTACTGCTCTAACACATTACTGACCACAGACTGTCTAAAAAGTGGACGCCATGACAACTCCTCTAAAGTGAAGCCAAAGCAAGTAGAGCTCCCCCTGGTGGATGGCTGCAGTACAGGCCATAAGCTCCACCCCCTCTATGTTAGTGGATGGGACAAATAAATGGTTTCAGTGACAATTTGAGACTGAGAAGTTTCATTTTAGTTATTTGGTGGACGCTATAAAAACAGGACGTGACATCACGATGACTGACAGTTGCCGTTGACAACCACTCTGAAGCATAGGAGTAAATAAAATAAATAAAAAATGTTAGTGTAGTGTATAATCCAGCATTTCTTTGTAACTTGCGGAGATAGAGCACAGCGCAGTGTCAATCGTATCCCCGGGATTCTAGCTTCAGTTTTGCCAGTGGAGACGCATCGTCCATTTTTTTTTCTATAGTTTGTGTTATTGACCTCTTCCTCCAAAAGGATTCCCCGATCTCAGCAATTTGTTGGGGAGTACAGTGTTGTCCTGGTTAATAGAAGAGATAGAATAATGGAAATAAGTCCAAAACTGGAGCTAGTTGTTATTAGCCTGCTTGACAAGTTATATTAGCTAGTTAGCATGGTCCAAGCTAGCAATCCTCTGAGCTAACATATAAATACAAGCTCTGTTAAAAGCTGAATAATTTGTAGCCATTGTAGTTGTTAGCTACTTTCTAGCTTTCCACATTTAAACTGCTCATTTTAATTTAGAAAAAAATAACTATTAGCCATTAGTAGCCAAGTTAGCTCGTTAGCATCGCTGTATTGAAGTAGACTACTGAACAATATAAAAATAATAATAATAATTGGTGCTTCCCTTATCATTATTAAACAATATTATACCATTCAATTGCTATTTCAGCCAAACAAAAAATTAAAAATAAAAACAACGAAATTTGTCATAAAAAGTTAGCTAGCTGACTTTTTTACTTTTTGGTTGTTTGAGCGAACATATATCTATAAAGAAAATATAGTCAGTGAGCCTATTAAGCATTCAACAAATACATTTTATTCTGATTATAGAACCTCACAGGCAATTAACCACCAGCTAAGCTAGCTAAGGTTAGCGGTTACCAGCACATGGACCACATGAACAAGACACTAAAAACTGGTGTGTGCGCTTGAGTGAACAAATGGGTAGATGTATCACCGTGACTCTAAAAGCGCGTTGAGTACCAACAGGTAGAAAAGTGCTGCATAAACGCGAGAGCATTTACCAAATTTCCGTACAGCTTCAGAGTTCAGTCACCGAACATTTTGCATTTCAAATAGATGTATCTTGCTCCGCATCATGTAGGCCTACGGGGTTATCCAAAGGTCTGATCTTTATGCTTTTATCTGTAAATCTAAACATTGCAACCCACAGTACATTAAGTACAGCGCTCCGAGTCCTGACACCGCTACGTGGCAGCTGTTGGCCACAGATTCCATGGCTGGGGAAGGTTATTTGGAGGTAAACCCACACAGCTTGGGCTTGCTAAGTGGCACAATTACCGTGCTTACACAGTGCTTACGTCCGTGGCACACACCTGGCACAATTGCCTTGTTGTGCATTAGCGTATAAACCAACCCCTGGAAACGCATGCCTCCAGAAAAGGCCCCAACCCCCACCACGGAAAAAACAAGAGGAGCAATTTAAGTTGGAGGTTGATGTATATGTAGCGGCGAGCTTCTGGGGAAACGTCCTCAAAGCGTGCAAGAGATAAGATTAAAATAAATAAATAAATAAATGTGGCATATACTGTATGTCAAGTATCTGCACGTGTCTGCGTTCGAGCAAAAAGACGTACAGATTGTTTAAAGACAGCCTCCATCGCAATCTCATGAACTCCATATGTGCATCTCATTAGCCACTTAAGTCATTTTTTTTTTTTTTTAAAGTTGCCGCTTTAACCACCCGTCTGACCAGGTGGCTGTTTATTCTCCTTTAATTATTTTTCAGAGCTTCTTCTTTTCTTTTTCCCCCCTCTCCCTCTTCCGTAGGATCATGAAATAAAAATCTATACTTGGATTCCCTAAGCTCTCGTTATCCAGTTGCACATATATTTTTTTTAAAGTGAAATAAAATGGCGGCATTAATGAACGTTGGAATTTGACCCCTCCCCCCCTCCCCCCCACCATGCTTGTCGGGGCCACGCGGAGGTCAGGGAAATTAATTTCGGAGAAAGAATCGGAAACGCAGAAGAGCAGAGAGGTTATAAATGCAACGAGGTATCATGTGTACGTCGAACCTTTATCCAACAGCTGATGAGCTACTTCCGCGATCCGAGCCTCCGTGTGTTCCCCGCTGCCGCGCATTTGAACTCCGCAGATACGGATGAGCATTTCCTCCGTTTCCTCGCTCTAAATTTAATCTACCTTTAAAAGAGCGGTTAAGGATGCTTGTGTGTTTGCGTGTTTGCGTGTGTGTGTGTGTGTGTGTGTGTGTGTCAAGCACCCCGAGCGCTGCTGTCATGCGTTCGAGAACAAAAGCACTCAGCGTTACAAGCCGGTCCAAGCCGAGTTCTGCCCTGTTATTTATGGAAAACGAGGAGTGTATGGATTAAAGAGATGATGCCAAGACGAGGAACAACAACAACAACGACGAGAGAAAGCCATGATTCATTTCTCAACCCGTGGAAAAGGGCCAAAGGACAAACAAATCAATGGCAGTTTGGATGATATCTGGCCCCTGGCATTGACAGGCCCTGGAAGCGTTTGGATGTGAATGTAAATGTGAAAAGTGCAGTTTGTTTTTTTTTTTCTTTATAAGCAGCGAGGCGCGCCAAAGCTACAATATACGCTAGGTCGTCCCGATTAACGCCGCTCGGTGCGTTCGGGGTAGCGGCGGTAAAGCTTCGAGACGCTGCGGCGGCGCAGATTAAGCGCAGGAAGCCGCGCTGATGATTTTAAGAGACAACGCCGAGATCCATCAAATTAGAAAGCGGCCAAAACAATCAAATAATGCACTGGATAAATGATGTCATACTGTAAAATCTACGGCTTATTGTCTGGGCAGAGGGCCAATTCACATCGCTGCACCGGTTATGCAAAAGAGGCTCCGAACGAACGAGAGCTCGTCATCGATATACAACGGCAGCGGCGGCGGCGGCTCGCTACCGCTTCACGATGTAAAATTGTTAAAAGCCACATGCGAGGGAAGGTAGAGGAAGAGGAGGGGAAGAAGAAGAAGAAGAGGAGAGGGAGGAAGAGCGGCGAGGAGACGAGCCCTGGCTGGCTGCCACTCATCTGGGCACCTTCTCTAAGCAGGGCAGCAAATCAAACGCGCCAGGAAAGAATTAAAGGAGAAAGAGAGAGGGAGAGGGAGAGAAAAAGAAAAATGATTTTTCTTTATAAATAGCAGGGCTTGCCAGAAGGCAGAGGAAATGAGAGCAAGTGAGCGCTGGAAAAGAAGGGCTTGAGCTTGACACGGGGCTTAAAATTGAGAGGGGGCGGAAAGAAGGGACCTACTGCGCGAAAATGTCTCCAACCAAAGCAAGGATTAGTGTTCCAACCTCCTCCACCGCCAAGATCCGCCAGTACAACTAATCACCTTCACAGCTTCTCTCTCTCTCTTTTCTCTCTGTCCTTTTCTCACTCTTTTCATTTCCAGTTTTTTATTTATATATTTATTTTTTTTGCCTGCACTCTCCTCTGCTCTTTAAAGTATCATTTCGCCTCTCTCGTCGTCATTATGGCTAAAATTAAAGCAGAGTATGTTCTGCCAAGCGCGATTAGCCGCCGCAGCCTAACTGGGCGCAGTAAGGTGCTCTGGGTTTTTTTTTTTTTTTTTTTATTTTCTTACATATATATATATATATATATTTTTTTTTTTTTGAGTCAGTGTGGTGCACGGTGCATTAGCAGGCACAGGGACACGCTGCAAACTTCAAAAGACATCTACATATATGATGACAAGGGATGTCGCAGATAAACCGCCTCGCTCTCCATCCCCTCTCTCTCTCTCTCTCTCTTTGCTTTCTGTCTGTCAAATCCCCTCCATCACTCCATCCCTCACTCTTTGATCCCTCCTCCTCCTCCTCCTCCTTCTCTATCCCACCTTCTCCACCTGTCAGTCCATCCTCCTTTTCCTCCGTGCCGCCGCCGCCGCCGCCGCCATCCGTCCGTCTTTCTCCTTCGTCACCAAAGATGGCGTCGAGGACGGCGGGCGCGTAAACATAAACAAGTCAAATTGATCACACAGGAGATGAGCCGGGCGGTGGGTTTTTGAGGGGCTTGCCGTGGGAAAGGAGGGGCGCGCGAAACAGACAGGAGCCATTAAGCCTCCTTTCTTTCTCTCTCTTTTTTCTTTTCCTCTCGCAGAAAGATGGAAGTGGGGTGGCGGGCCGGCGGGAAGTGGAGGTGGAGGTGGGGGGTGGGCCTTGCAGAACCATCCCGGAGAAAGAGCCACTTCATAAGCAGATGCCTGGCATACGAACGCAGCCGGGGGAGTGTGTGAATTCATTCTCCTCCGCTATAAATACACGCCGCGGCTCTGTATAGGTGCAAGCGCAAAATGTAATTAGGCAGTGAGGCAGAAAAGCAAGCTGCCTTTCTCTGTGTTTGCATATTTTGTCCACAAATAATGTACTACAAAGGCAACGAGAGGAGAAATCTCTCCTGAATATTCATTTACAAAATAACGGTTTGCTGATAAGGCCAAGGCATGTGATAATCAATTAGCTAAATGTTCTACAAAAACCTGGCACGAAGGGAAAAGGCAATAATAATAATAAATGTGCGCACACGCGGCGTACGTGCGCGCGCGCGTCGGTGAGGGATGAAATGACGACTTCAGCAGAAGTCTGAATATCTATACCACATTAGCCTAGATAAAATATCACAAAGAACAAAAAAAAACAGGAGCAGGATGTGTATTTCTAATGAGTTTGTTTGTTTCGAGCGCTCGCGCAATAAGGAAGAGTTTGTTCAACACGGGAGGTGCCTAAACGCACCTGCCGCTGCCTGCGGCGCGAGCGGGATTAGGAATATCGCGACGGGAACGGGTCGGAGACGGGCTCCTGAGAGACGATGTGACAGTCGGGGGAGGTCAAAGAGGTGTCAGGATGGCGGAGTTTAACAAGAAGAGAGGAAAAAAGTGAAATGTCACAGAGTCACAGCGACGGAGGAATGTGGAGACGCCTCAGCCGTGTTCGTCTGGGGCTCACGTGATGAAAGTGATGTTCGCAGTCGATTTTAATTCTGGAACAGCACAGATAAATAAATACCAAATGCTTATCACGGTCTCCAAACCCAAATGTCCACAACCCTTATAAAATCACTTAATATATAAATGCACTACTGCCCCGAACATGATGGGGGTTTTTCAAGTATCCAGGTTATCTCTGGCACATGCACATTCATACGTTACACTAGTTTAATTAATTACAGTTTTATCTATCAGCATTCTACAGGAAGGACCAGAGCCAACTCTATTTTCTGAGGAGACCGAGGTCTGCACTAGTGCCCAGCACCGTCCTGTGGGGCGGCAGGCTGAGGATACAACAAACTGATCCGCAAGGCCAGTGATGTGGTAGAGATGGAGCTGGATTCTCTGACCATGGTGTCAGAAGTGAAGAGTACCCCGGACAACTCCCTCCCTCCCTCCCACTCACTCCACAACACACTGGACCAGTCTGAGGAGCACGTTCCAACCCAAAGGCACCACAGAGCGCCACAGGAGCTCATTCCTGTCTGTGTAAACGCCTTAACCTCTGAAAATCCCTGCAGCTGAGACGACGAAAAAGACGTAGCCGTACCCGGAGGATCGGAAACCTGAACATCACCGTACATGTCAAGCCCGGGCCACTGAGCAGCTCCAAACTTCGGATTGTATGATCTAAAACAGGACATCTAGGACTGCTATTCTATGTGCATTGAGCTTCAATAACCTAAGAAATAAACATGGAGGCCATTTGAATGAAACAACTGCAACTATCGTATATTTGACTGTTTATATCGTATAGGCCCTGAAACTGGGGTCAACTCTAATGCGTAGCCGGTGACACGTTTTTGCACTTTGGATTACCGTAACCACGTCACAGTTTGCGCTATCAGAAAAAATCCAACGGTTTCTGAAAGCTGTGACGTTGCACAATTGCACAACGTTGCAAATAACTGCCAGATATTGAAGGTTCCAGGTATTCTGGAAGAAATGGATGAAAAGCATTTACTGACAGGATATTTTCAGACCTTTTTATAGTTAAAATAACCAAAAACAATAGTCCAGGTGGACATTTTCAGGCTTAGGTGTTCAGCGCTGATGATAAAAGAGGGGCGAGCGTTGCTTTTCACCGCTGGGACCTTATAATTCTTCTTGTATTTCACATTTCCAGGAGCCAAAAGATGATTTGGCATTTCTGCTTCATAATAAATACCTTCAATAATTCATCCTTTAGATCATTTTCTGTCCAGCGACAAATTGATTTACATATGCAAATGATTTCTACAGCCAGTACTGCAGTATTATGTATTAAAGCTGTTGCCACTACACTGCTACTGCATGTAAAACCAATTACAACACGAGCAATTAGACCTTGCTCCTATTAATAACTGCTGACAAACACTGGCGTTAGATATAGCAGCTGGTTTTAATAAGAAGAGTAAAAGTGTCAGCTCCTCCAGGCCCCCGTGCCCCCCCCACCCTCGCCCCCTGCTGCCGTGCGGGGCACGTCGTCCTCTACTGGCCACAGCGCCGAATTACAGCTGACCCTGCCTCCTGCAGCCAACCTGGCAGGGAACAAAGAGGCAGTGCTGTGCCAAAGAGGCCTATCGCTCTCATGTCTGGAGGGGAGGAGAGGAGGGAAGGCTTCCAGGAGGGTTTGGAGGGGTAAAAGGGGGGAGGAAAGGGGGGGGGAGACGCCGTACTGGAGCAATGCAGCTGTGCTCTGCGGTCGACTCCTACCCGAACGGGGGGCAAAACTGTTTCAGCGGGTAGAGGGGCGGGTGGGTTGGTGGGTGGGTGGTTGTTGGCACTGAGGGGTGGGCTGGTAAGACATCTGTCATCCTATCATCAATGCTGTCACATCATAGCACAAATGGGCTGTGGGAATTTTTTTTATTTATTTTTTTTTTAACAGCCCCAAAAAACGGGACGGCAAAAGGTGTCAGTTAGCGTGTGATCCACCGCTGCTCCTTTGTGCCTTTCTCAATAAACTGCGCTCCACCTCGCCGAAGGAAGAGGGGATATGATCAAATTATGAAAAAACAAAATTGGCCGGTCTGCAGGTGGACTCCAGACCCCGGAACGCGGCGGGTTTGAGGCCCCAGCCAAGGACGAAGAGTGAAAAGAAGGGAGAGGGGTTGTAACGTTTAATCCCCGCCACGCTCCATCTCTCACCACCACCACCTCCTCCTCCTCCACCACCTTCCCTCTTTTTTGTTTAGTTTTTTTGACGCGGGCCAATTCCTCCATAATGACACCTTGAAGAACTTCATCCACCCGGGCACGTGACACCTCGGCCCCGGCTTCGTTGCGACAGAGGAGGAGGAGGAACCCGTTCCAGGGGTGAATGTAAATTATTGTTACTTACACGTTTAACCCAGCAACTACATCCACACACACCCCACCCCGACACTTCCATGTTCGCTGGCTTGTACCGGGGGCCATGCAAGGAGGTAGCCTTGTAGCGGTAGTAGTGGTGGTGGTGGTGGTGGTGACGGCGGTGGTGGTGGAGGAGGGGGGAACAATTCTGACATCATGTTGCCCTCTTTTGGCGAACACGCGCAACTGCAGCTCACTGTCCTCTCACCTCAGAGCCTCAGAGGCGACAAAGACTGGAGACCTGTCCAGGGTGTACCTCGCCTCTCGCCCTATGACGACCTGGATAGGCTCCAGCCCCCGACCCCCCACCCCCACCCCATGTGACCCTTCACAGGACAAGCAGTTACAGAAGGTGAATGAATGATTTAGATTAATACTTAAAGAATTATCCTCAAGTCAAGTATGAAAACTTTCAGCCGCTTGCACAGTGAGACGAGATTCGTTCTCCACTCCACGACCACCGCAACGCTGCAGATTATCTCATCTACCAACTCTCACATTCTCACATTTCTACTGGGAATCATCTTGAGTATTTTATGTTGAGGGGGTTTAGAGTGGATGCTTGTTTTTTATATTTTTTGCTCGACCAAAGTTTTCAGACTGTTCTCGTCTTTACAACTCCTTTTTTTCTTTTTGGTTTTCTGTAATTTGCAAAAAACTACAAATTTCTTACCCATCTTTTTTGCCTTTGCTATGTCTTCGTGACATATATGTAAATAAAACAGACCACGATACGTGTCAAACGCGTGCCTTTCTAGTTAATTATCTATAAAACCAACGGTGATGTTTGAGATACGTGCAGAATTTAAAAGCGTTCTAACTCAGGAACACAGCTTTTATGGAGCACTGATTTCCATATCTACATAGCTGCACGTGTACAGAAGAGGAAAAATAAATCTGGATAGGTGGCAGAGGAGAAAAACCACAGCTGTAATAAAACATCTATGTTAGAAACCAAATTACAAAAGAAAGGATGCCACATTGGCAAAAAAAATTATCTTTTTGAATGTATTATTATTTCTACATATTCATATTTTAACAAACTATGATTGTCTGGTTCGTGTAAGATGATCTCTAAAGCCTTCCTTCACTAACTAGCGTCAGAGGTCACGTTCTGAGAAAGCAGGTGTGAACAGATGAAGCCTAATCTCTGCCCACGGACTGGAGTCGAAGTCTGAAGCGTCGCCGAGCGCTGATTGCGGGATCGAGGCTCGTCTTATTTTGCCACTCCGTGCACTGGCAGCGAGCGGGTGTCGCCAGGCACGGCTCCAAGCCATCTCCCCTAGATGCATCTCGAGTGAATCGATAGGGCCCTCGCAGCATATCATTAGACATAAGTATTATAATTACTTGTGTTATTAATTTTGCCTTAATACCAGGGATAATATGATATGTAATTCAACCCTGTTGAGGGAAGAGAAAATAAGATAATCACAAATGCATCTCTTATGAAAATCAATGCTGAAATGGATATTCCAATAACGCCAAACCGTTGCCCCTCTGTTTTTCTCCCCCCCCTTCTCATGCATATCAACCAATCACTTTCCGCATTCATCTGGAAAATAAAAAATATATAAATATGTCCAACATATTTCACATGAGCGGCCCTGTCCGAGGCAAAACAATATGGATTTGTGTTGCCTCGCAAACAATTTTAATAAAAAGCTATTGATTGGGGATCGAGCGGGTAGCCTGTGGGCGCCGAGCACCAGACCCCAGTGGGTCCAGATCATTAATGTCCTCAACTGCTGGCTTCACTGGTGCAAATTTGTTCAATAAGGGTCTGGCACGCTTGCTTCGGGGTTTGATTTTGATACAGACACGTCAAGCTGTTTGTGGCTCCTGCACAGGCCACGAAAACACACGCAGCTAAAACGCGGCAGAGGCGATCGCAGCGTGGATCCAATTAAATCAAAGCAACGCCGATGCATATGATTTCGGAAAGTGGCACAGTGATTAATAAATTTAAATGCACGCACTCCCAGCTCACTCCGGGCTAAGAACTCAGCATCACATGGAGACTAAACAGGTCCAGCCAGAGGAATGTGCATCATACTAAGAGGCAGCGCTTTCACCAACGCTCCCTGCAACATGTCAAGAGACGTCATCCTTTCAGAGGGGGGAGAAAAATAAAAAATAAAAAAATAAAGTGCAAAAACACACCCTCACATCCTCTACTTCAAGTCGAACCTCGCTAAAAATTTGCGCCGCCACAATATCTACATCCAGGCAAGGAACACACACAAGCAGACTTTCTTGAGCAGGTATCAAAGCCCGGGCGCAGCGAGACAGTTTTAATTACCAGGTACTTTCCTTATGCTTATGATTTCAATTTCTCCCTGCAAAGCTGGTAATGATATTCAAAATGCCTGCTGGCAACTGCGACTCCTTATTCTCCCTCTGTCTTCCTCTCCCACTAAAAATGTGAATACCCTAGTTTACGGGCTTATTTGTCCTCCAGTCACTTTGTAAAATCTTTATTCTGCCGAACGTGTCTTTTCAAATGCGAGCCTCACTGGAAGGGATGGCAATAAAGGGGTTCTTTTTGGGGGGGGTAGAGAGAGAGAGAGTTGTTGAATGTGTGTGTGTGTGGTTGGTTTGGGAGGGGGGGGGATCAATGTAGAATGTATTAGCCTGCACTACTGAGACTGGCTTCAATAATAAAAGAATTGATTCTATAAAGTGAAGCTTTATTCGGGGGCCGGCATGGTAAAGAAGGACGGTCCATTCCAGTGCTGCACAGGCCAGATGGAGAATCACAGCGGGGCTATTTCACCCCCCAAAAAATAAAAATCTTCTCATTGTATTTTGAACCGGTATGAAAAACGCATTATGGAAGAGCATGTCCAGCAATGCAGCATATGGAATAACTCAACTAAAGCTTTGGCAAATACAAAAAGAGGAAGAGAGACGAGATTTAGGAAGTTAAATTAGATTGAGCTGATTTTTCTTTAGACAATATATAAGCTCACTAAAGGACAATTTACTATAATTTAGGACGAGCACGTTGTCGTGAATTTATTGAATTTTCCTTTAGATTTCTTTGTTTGCAAAACAGGAGCTGCTAATATTTCCTGATATCCGGACACATCAGATCCCAGCAGTGTCTCTGTAACGCTAGTAAAAAACGCCAGCCGGTAATCAAGCGCGAGGGCTGGATATATAACAAGCACACTTCACAGTGTGCCTAACAAGCACCCTCCACACACTAATCAGCTCAAGTGGACTTGCGTCGCGTCCGCGTCTTTGGCGTTTGGTTTTTCCGCCCGGGCTCAGATCATGAAACGATCTGGATGGTATCAGTAGATGCGGTTGGCGCTGATTTGACGACACTACTGCACGTCAGGCCGTAGCTGCTGGAGGAGGGGAGGAAGAGGAGGAGGAGGAGGAGGAGGGTGGAATTCCTGTGGTGTTTAGTGATTAAAATAAAGTGTTTAGTGCGAAGATGCGCACACACACGCACGCACGAGCGCGAACGTGCATTTTCTCTGCAAACTCAAATTTTACCTGCATCAGTCTTCCCGCCTGCAGGCCTCTAAAGATTTAGTTTTCCAAATCAACACGATGCACACAAAATAATGAATGAATTATTAGATGATAATGGCGAGTACAAAGGGGTTACTGTTTTCAGGAGATTAAACAAGGCTGTTTGCTGTTCATTTTCAAATTGTGTGCAACTTTTTCAGATATTAAATTCATCTTAATAATATATATAAAAAGGCTGGAGACGTTTGCCACATACATTATGGATGCGTCTTTAATCGAGTTCCAGTTTGTGGAGCTGCCAGTTGATTATCTGTTGACCGACTGTCTATTAAACAGTTTGTAAAACCTGCCAGTGAACCCAAAATAATTCCAAAAATCCTGTATTATTTCTTGTTCGACTCAAATCAAATAAAGATTTGCGAGTAAAATGTCTTTTTTTTCCCCGCATCCTGAATTTAAAAAAAAAATACACATGCAAAAGTTCTACCTAGTGTCTCCTCCACCCACCGAACGAATGAGTGGTGCAGGGTGGGGTGGGAGATGGGGGTGCAGGACAGACACCCCGCCTTGTGTAATCCCATCAACTCATGTCAGACAGCGGTCTGGATACAAGCCTATCTGTAAGGCCTGTAATCCACGGGCTAAGACTTCACACACCGCGCTCCCACTTATCTAGTGACACACACACACACACACACACACACAGAGACACAAACACTCCTAAAAGATACTTAGGGGAAAGAAATGTGATAGTTGGCGGCGGCGTGGCTCAATTTGTGCACCGGTTGTTTTTGTGTATAAATGGAGAATCGGGATGTATGCAGGAGAAAAATAATGTCGCTGCTTCAGTTCCAGTAAAGTAAAGCTCAAAAAAGCTTTAAATTGATAATAAATTATCCAAAGAAATAGAGGTAAATAAGCAGAATTTGACCACCTGGGAGTTTGATAGAAATGAGATTGCACGTTTGGTTTCAAGTGTGTGCTCGGTTTCTTTTGAGAAACCTGCTGACATATCACGGAGGATAAAATACGCTGCAGGATGCTTTTGTCTCTTATAGGAACAACCTTCAGGTAGCAGTGGTAATAAAAGCTGCAGTGTGCGCTCAGCAATCATGCAAATTCAGATAAAACATTTAAAAAATAAAACTGGTCAAAATGGTTCAAAATCTGCAACTGGGCATGCACAAATTCCTGAAACGCCATCAACACACTTTCTTTTTTTTTTCTTTTTTTTTTGCTGTCAAGCCATTCAATCAATCAGCGGTTCCGCGGGAACAATATGTCCCATTGTCATTCAGATGCATGCAAAACGGCACGAAGGAGGAGAAGAGGAAGAAGAGGAAGAAGGACGAGAGAGATGATAAAAAAAGAAAAAGAAACACGTCGGACAAGGCACCCCTGCTCGTGTCTTGCTTCAAAGAGGGAGAGAGAGGAAGCGAGAGAGAGAAAAAAGAGAGCGAGAGAGAGAGAGAGACGCAGGGTGCAGGACCCACACGGTGTAGTTCCAGCCAATTGCGTTCCAGAGAAGTGACCATGGCCAGTGATAAACAAAGCACCATAGATCATTCCTCTCCCAGACGGAGCCGGAGCTGGAGGCAGCGGAAGAGAGCGAGAGAGAGAGAGAAAGAGGGAGAGAGAAGCAGACAGAGACAGAAGACGACAGAGAGCTCACCGCCTATATGCATCTGCCACCTCTGTTATCCTCTGACGCTACATTTTGATGCCCTTTTTGCAACTGGAATGCCATTAAAAGCCGGGGCCGTGCTGCACGCCTTGCAGATTTACTCGCTGTGACGAGGAGGAGAGAGCGAGCCGAAGGGAGGAAGGGAGGAAAGACCGAGAGAAAGAGGGAGGGAAGAGCTGCTGCTGCTGCTGCTGCTGCTGCTGCTTCCTCCTCACACAGTGCCGATGCATCACATTCAAGAAAAAAAATAATTGTTCCCATTTCCCAAGCAGAACAACAACAAAAAAAACACTCAACACTTACCCCACTCCCCGCCACAAGACTCACATTCAGTGTTCATTTGAGTTCCAGTGTGCGTCATAACAGAAAAACCTCAGCTATTCCTCCAAAACAGATGTTGCAAAGAGGTAGCGGCGAGGTTCTCCCTCTTTTGTTTGTGAGCCTGCCTAGCTAGCTTTCTCTATTTGCATCTGCCGGCTTTTTTTTTTTTTTTTTTTTTTACAGCTTTGAAGCAGGTGGATGACAAAAACATCAATCTCTCCAGGCACATTGTGCGGCTGCGGTGCACGCTTTCACACACTCCCCTTCACCAGCTCCATACGGTGTAATCACACATTCATATTCTCCGCGCCGCTCACGGCTCCACGCGTGAACGCGGGGCTCGAAAGGAAACTGAAGGACAAGTGTGGATTGTTGGAGAGGCGCTTTTGTAGTAATCGTGTTTTGATTGGATTAGAATGGGAATTCGCTGCATCTCCGGAGTTCCATTTGCCATATGTTGAGGCTGTTTTAATACACACAGGGTAACGAAGGACGGGTTAACAACCGCCAATAAGCCAGAATCAGAAAGCATCCATTTGACTCTTTCCCCTCTTTAAGGGATCAGTGTGCAGAATGTATTGGGCTCCCTTTGTAAGTGTGAACACTTCAGCGTAAAATTGCAAAACACTCTCTAGAGTCAGTAGTTGGTTTGTCCTTTCTGAGCTACTGTAGAAACATGAAAGGCTCCTTCTAATAGGCGGTTTAGGCTTCTGCGTCAATTTGACGGTGTAGCTACGGTAACAGCGCAAACCTGACGTGCACCTCCCGAGAAATGTAACTACGCTTCACGACAACGCAGACCTCAAGAGCTGTGATTGGTCCGCTTGGTAGCTGTAGCGTGTTTTCGCTTTAGCATTTTGGGCTGCTTCTCCATCTTCGCAAATTTCGAATTTATTGTTTTGGATCAGTAAAGATGGAACACATCCAGCAAAGGTTAACTGAGGAGGTTCAGAGATACAAACCTTTCGGCGAAATTTGGGAAATTTGGGTTTTAGTCACTATTGTTGAAAGTGAAGCAGGAAGTAGAAACAAAAATTAACCCGACTGGCAAAAAAGACACAGTGCTGACTACTGTTTGGGTGGAGTTGTTACAGAGCGAGCCACACTGACAAGGGCTTGCACCGGCGTAGGCTACGTACGTAGGTTACGGCGTCTATGTCCCATAGTACCTTAAATAAGCCTTAAGCTAACAAACCAATTGCTGTTAGCTATAGCCCAGACAAGAACCTGATTAATAGCTGTCAAGAAATAATGTTTAAAAAGAGTTAACAGAGAACCTTTCACTTGTAACAGCCTTCCAACTCTTTGCTAAATGCTGGCTTCATGGACTTAGGCTAGGCTTTAAATATTGCATAGCTATTCAGTCTTTTTAATTAGCAAAATAGCTATGTTATAGTAAATCTGATCGCTTGACATGTCCTGAATCTGGAAATGACTTTAGTGGCTAGGTAGATTTTCGTTATTTTTGAAGGAGCAGCAATCTTGAAAGGCTTGAAAAGTCAGGTTGTCTTTTGACTTAAATAAAAAGTTATATCACAGGTGTAGAATTGCATGATCAGTTCAACTTAGGATATAGACGATTTTACCAGAGGTGGCCAGCAGGCCATTATTTTAGGAAGGTGACAATTTTTTCTGCTTCATGGCCTGAAATTCTTCGCATTTAAGTCTGGGGCTAACATGCACATGTGCAGGACGCATTAGAATCGCAAAGTGACCATAGTGGCAGGTGTACATACATTGAGTACAAAATGATCGACTATGTTGCAAGATTGTATGGCTAGCCTGTTGCTTGCTAACATAAACCAACCAGACAAATGTAAAAAAAAGGAGCCATGCATGTCAGCCCTCGTTTTTCTCGTTTTTTTGGTATTTTAAGATAATCTCCTGGCGCACTCCTGTTTCTCACAGGAACAATCTGCCATGTTGTTCATGAAACTCATTTCACACACACACACACACACACACACACTACATACAATTCAAACCCATCTTTAATGGCATCCTTGAAACCCATGCCACAATTCAACGGGTACGAGTGTCTCTATTCTCGGTGCAGGCAAACAGGCCATTTTAATGTTTAATGGTTTAACTGACTTCACTAACTTCGTCAAATCGTAGAACGGGGAAATGTCAAAATACAAATCCCAATCCACCAGCACATTTGAATAGAGTTGGACAAAACTATTTCCATTAATATGTGCCGGTCGCGAGGACCATGTTTGGCAAAATATGATGTGAGCCAACATATTGACCTTCATTAACAAGGTTCAGAAAACACCTCGACGCTGGGAGTCAACGCCCCAAACCCAGAAGCCTAAACGTTGGCAGGAATGAAAGTAACTGTTACATTTTTTAAAATATAAAAACACTGATTATAAAAGTTCATAATACTGAAAGTAAAAAAACGACCTTGTTCAAAGTTAGAGGTGTCCTGTCAACCGTTTTAGGAATGTCGCTTTTACAAAGGTGGCGAACTGAAAAAGGGATTTGGGGACTTTTTTTTTGTTGCCTTATCCAACTCTCTTGAATTATTGCTTCACTTAGTTTTCCTTTACTTTTATATTCATTTTTATTCCAATACTTCTACGGCACCTACGTGGGACCTCATGTCACCTTAATTTCATTGCACCTGTACAATAACAATAAAGACATTCTATTCCCTATTCTATTCTGTGTAAATAAAAGTAAAGACTACTTCAGACTTATTTTTTGACAGCTATGTCTGTGTTACAGCCGAAGCAGCTTACGTGTAAGTAACACAGTATTCCTCAGAAATTTAAAATCAGATATACTCTAGTTAATGACTAATTAGGGCCGCAGTCATTGCAACTGACAGTCAAACATCATAATCATGTACACGCTGACACTTGAACGTCACATATCCGACACTTTTTGTGCGTCCCTGAAGGCAGCGGCGTGACGTCGACTGTTTAGTTTGTGATGGCGGGACGCGGAGCCTCCTTCACCTCATCCCCCTCATCCCTGATACTGTTTTAGTAGTGGCTCAATTCTGCGGCGTTTATCAGCATTTGTTAGACTAACTAAGCTCAGCTTTTTAGTTCAGGTTACTTAAAGCCTTAAATCCGCCGCTAATCGATCCCGTAAGTCGTGCTAACGTTAGCTAGGAAGCACCGAAGCGCTCGTGCTTTTGACAGCTGAACGTTAACCGTTGTTTATTCGTTAAATTAGTTCCATGGAGAGCTCAATGGTCAACGACAACCCCCTGCTTTTACCTCTCAACAAGGAGAAGACAGTCTATGACGGATTCATCACTGTCCAGGTAGCTTTAGTTAAAAGTTTTTAGTTCTTTTCTGTACTCTTTAAAACTTCAATGTGTCGCCGGCGCCGTTCATTTGCGCAAGCGCACTTTTGGATTACCGTAATGACGTTTCATGACGTTTTTCCGCTATCGACAAAATTCCAACGGTTTCTGAAAGCTGAGATGTTGCGCTGTACAGCCAGTATTGTGTCATTACGGTAATGTCCGAGGTGGACAGTTTTGAGGCTTAGAAGTGGAACTCTTGCGCCAAACTCCATTTAAGAATAGGCTAATTTAAAGACTCCTCGCTTATGGACACTTGTTCTTGTGATTACGGCTTAAGATTCAGACAGTGTACGGATGTCCATGAACCGTTGGACAATTCGGCGCACTCATAAAAGTTTTATTGTTGTTATTTTATTATTAAAAAATGCATGTTCTTGTTTCTGATATGTGGAGCTCCATACTACTCATCTGTAGTCCTGGCCTCCATGGCTTATAGTTAATTCTCCAACCTGCCTATGGTATCTCTTAGGTATATGTTCTATTTTCCTGATGCGATGTCATTTAACTCAATGTCACGTTGTGTTTTTCCAGGAAAGAGACTTCAGAATGAGAATACTGCTCCCACCAGATCACCAGCTCAAGCAGGCCAAGTATGAACGATCCCCCTCACCTTCTCTTTAAAAATTATGCTAGCATTTCCAGCGTTTTATTACTAAAAAAAGAAGTGTGGCTAATTAAAGCCTCTGCACAGAAGCACAGACTACTCACAACTCTGTCCTTGTAGGCTGCACTGCTGTTGGCAGTTAAAACACCTGTTGCGTGGATACGAGCACATAGTGAAGCAGGTAAGTGTGTTGTTGAGTCTCCCGTAAATGTTCTACACATATATACGCCAATCAGCCACAACATTAAAACCACCGACAGGAGAAGGAAATAACATTGGCCACCTTGTGGTAATTCAGTGTTCTGCTGGGAAACTTCTGGACCTGGCATTCATTGGTGTGGATGTTACTTAGACATGTAGCACCCACCTAGACCAGACCAGGCACCCCCACCCCATAGCAATGACACTCCTTGATGGTAGCAGCCATCCCCAGCAGGTCTCTGATGAGTCACAACTGTTTTAGAGGCACAAGGGAGACCTACACAATATTAGGTGGTCATAATGTTATGGCTGATTGGTGTGCATATTTTTTTGGCTCGTTTGTGTTGGCTGCACCGCGCCCCGCCGTCCTTACTGCGCTCTCTCTGTCACCCGTCAGACTCACCTCGATCAGACACAGAGAAAAATATTTTTCACTGTTTAATTAACATCGCCTGGAAAATGTCCCTATTTGTTATGTGGCCCCCTCGGGGTTATTTGGATGAGATTGATATTTCACCCCGGGCTGCAAAGTTCATTATTTTCACAGCCTTTAAGCTATCATTAATTATTAAAGCTGGTGGCAGCCCCCATTAATCACAAACACCGTGTTTGATTTGAATGGCTGGCTAGAGGAAGGAAAAAAATAAAAAATAAAAAACTAGACACTGTCACTTCATTATCCTTCCATTCAAGGATGTCTTTTCTCTCCGGTTTGACTTCTCACAGAGGCTGCAGCAGTCGGCCGATCTTGTCAGTTTCGTTCTGGAGCTGAAGACCGTCTTGGTAAGAGGCAGAATGACACAGTGGTTCGCACGGTCACATTGACATTGTTGCTTTATGAATAGGAAGTAAATGGGAACCTCCGGGCACTATCAATAGCCTTGATGGCGAGGCTCACATGTGCATGTATATTTTGTTAGATTAATGAAAAGTGTAAACGCCTATGTGCTCGCCACCACACAAAGGTTTTAAGACTCACTGGCCCTGATTCGGGTCGTCTGTGTTTGTGTTCTTGGCTTTTAGGCAAATTAGATTCTGCTCGAGAGGCGTAGAGTAGTGATGTGATATTCATAGTACTCTGGGCTTAAAATAAGAAGTGCTCTCTGTGTGTGTGTGTGATGACAGGAAGTGTGTCTGAAGAGCCGCCCCGAGTGCCGCTCCATCCCGCCGCCACAGTATTACTCTCAGCTGATCTCTGAGATGGAGACTCTTGGATGGGACAAGTAAGTAGCCCTTTAGGAGCTTTAACACATGCTCCAGAACAAGATTGTTCTAGAAAAAACAAAAAAACTTTTATGTTATCCACTGTAACCAACTGTGCAAATGTGCAAAACAGATGTTTAGATAAAAACCTGGAGTGTGGTGTGGACCGTGTCCAAAGAGGACTGGCTCTCAGTTACCAAAAACAAGGAGACGCTGACACAGATAGATATATAGCAATGATCAAGATTGTACTCAAGGTTTTACTTGATGAATTAAACAAAAAAAAGATCAAGATCCACTCCAGGATCGTCAGGTTATCGGGTGGGCGGCCTTCAGACGACGCGTAGCTTTGATCGGAATCAATCCCCTCTCGGTGCAAATAGTCGTTTAAATTAGATAACGGAGGAAATCAAGTAACGATCAAATCATTATTTTCTGTTAATGAACAACAAGGTAACACGGTTCCGTTCCCCACTTACATGGTCCCAGGATACCGGGGGGAAGTAATTTGCCCGTGGAAATGGTCCCCAGTGGAGTTTCCCCTCACGCTGATCTACATATCAACTCTTTTTTTTCTTTTTTCCTCTTTTCTTCTTAGAAGAAACAAAGATTCTGTACAGCAACGGTGAGCAACCCAGAGATAAGGGAAAGTTATTGAAAATGTAAAATCTTAATGATAAATGCCTTTTTCTTACTTTTATGTATTTTCCCCAGAGGTGAGATTAACTTACGGAGGTGTGTGTGTGTATATATATATAGGTGGAAACTTCATTGCTTGGCTATATGGAGCAGTCCAGGTTTTTTTTTTCCTCCTCCTCCTCTAGCAGTCTAAACTGATTGGAGTGCCTGCAACAACACAGCTCCACATTAACAAATGGCTCTTAATGACTTCCTTATTTTTAGTTATTGAGTTATAGTTAAATCCAGGTCACATTTAATAACGCTCAGCACCCACGTGCAATGACAGGCCCGGCTAATACCGTCGCCTCCGCTCGTCAGGGAGAGCGCAAAGAGGGGAGGGGGTGGTGGTGGTGGGTAGTTGGAAGATATCTATTCTCCCCCAGCTCGGATTAAGCCTTGACTACTACACTCATTTTCCACTTTCCTATTAATGACCACGGCTACAATTATGATATTAGCAAAATGCAAATGGCTCTAATTGAAGACTCTCAGGTTTTAATAGGAGAAGTGTGCAGGGTGGGGTGGGGGGAGGGTGGGGAGGGGGGTGGTGAAGGTATGCTTTATGCTGGAAATGGGACCAACATCATTTTCAGTGTCGTGTTACGGTTAGGAGGCATTATACACAGTGGGCCTCAATCTCCAAAGCACTCGAGATTCGCTTAGCGTCTTAATTGGTATGGGCCGTGCTAATAGCCACCAGGGGTTTTCAGCTGTAATTCGGTCTGCTGATTGGGCCAGGTAAGTGAGTATTTCTCCCTTCTCCCTCTCTCGCTCGCTCTCTCTCTCTGCGTGTCTCCATTTCTGCATTTGCGAGTGTGGTCATCTTAATTGGCTGGAGATGGCAAGCCGTGTGTTAATTAATGGAAAATGAGGTCAAGTAGGTCAGCCGCCATCAGTCGGTGGGCCCCCGAAAAAACGTGGCCCTGGAAGCTCCGGGGCTCATTACGGGCACAGCTGGCACTCCATGTTCACAGCCTCTCGGTGAAAGTGCAGAGCGTCTTCTCCGCTTCTTATCCCGGTGTTATCTCTCCGTCACACTGCGTCGCTGCACTTTTTTTGAGGCCAGTTGTAACGGCTCCCTGACAGCAGGGCTCTGTTGGGCCAACCAGACCCAGGGCTGGAAGGATTGCAGGGTTTTCCAACGTGAAATTTCCTTTTTCTTCATCTTGTTTTTGTTACGTTATTAGGCCAGCTAATAAATGACTCCTCATCCTGTGATATAAATGCAGTCACGAATGGTGCTGGGAGTTCTGCAGTTACAACCAGTAAGTAATGAGAATGTCCTGGTTAGCACAGCTAAATTGTAAACCAGGCTAATGGTTGTATTGGAATGCTTTTTTTTTTTCTCAATGCACACCTGATTTTCACATACATTTCACACTTTACATTGTCCTCTATTTTCTCTATTGTATCTTGTGTATGTCATCACTTTGCTTGTGTATTTTCTGGTGTAGCACACAGAAGCCCCTGCATATGCGTCGATCTCGCCATTCATGAATCACTTTGTCAAGACACAAACAAAAACAAAAATGAGACGAGCACACACACACACACACACAATTTGTGGGTGGGGGTGCGCTGTCTGGAAGCGGCTCACTTGGCTGTGGAGTTGCAAATGGGATGCTCTCATCAGTCTTCCCAGCAGGTCGTCTGACTGTCACGCTGGTTTCATCATGGCCATGTAGGGGCGGCGGCTAGTCCGTGCTATCCCGGCCGTGAGACCCCAGAGGAGAGGAGATGGAAATGTGTGTGTTAGGAATGCACCAGTGACTATTTCACGAATTGTTGTCAAGAACCAAACCTCATAGGTTGGCTGATACCGAGTCCCGGTCTGATTTATCTTTTATATCCACTTGGTAGCTGACAACTGTACCAGCCATGCTTCCTTTTCCTGAACTCTTCTACATCCACTGCCCTAAGGATACCTTTTTTAATGTTTAGTTTTAATATGCTTATATATGTAGGTTTACACACAGGAAACGTGGCCTCTGCGTTTAAATTAATCTGTAATATGTGCGAAAGGTTGTGGGTAGTACTTACAATCTCCAGCGCTGACCTTTGCTGAGTTAAAATGACAAAACATCAACTTTGGCAGGTCATGAGCCTGGATAAGCCTCACAAATTTTTGTTTTGTTTTGCGGAAAGTTGGTCTGGAGTCGCTCCGTTGGGAACTGATTATGCTCCAAACGTTTGGGCGAGCGTGGAGCTGAATATGTCTATAACAAAATGGCTCTGATTGGGTGGAGGGCTATCCAATTGCGTGCAGAGGTGATTTCTTTCTTTATCGTTTAAAACGCGCCCAATATTGAAATCCAAATGACTATTCTGGTATGAATTGAGTCTGTCTCTAATGTGCTAGCAGCTTAACGCACCAAGTTATATCTTCTGAGAACACTGTTTGTAGCTTATTGTATATTTTTGTGGTGTGAAAGCTAAAAAAAGCTTCCAAAGCGGTAAATGAAAGGAAAATATTTGCATTTTCATAGTTTCTGGGTGTTTCACTGTGGGTGGACTACATGATTGTGCGATTGCAAACAGTTAAACAACTAGGATTTGTGCGTTCTCAGCCAGCTGAAGGTTAATGCAAATGTCCGAGTTTTGGTTAAGATAAGATAAGATAAGACATGTTTATTAATCCCACGTATGGGAAATTTCCTTGTCACAGTAGCATGGAATTTGGCAAAAAAAAAAATATATACAGAAAACAGTGACAACTTCGACAGGGAAAAAGTTACCAAAAAAACACAAATACAAAATTTTGAAAAATATATACAAAAAATAACAACGGATATTTGATTCAGCAAGGTTTACAGAAGGTTTTGGATTCATCGTACAGATTCACACTGGATTTAGACCTCATGAAGTGCTATTAAACCTAATTCTACCAACATGTTGGTGTTCATCATGTTTTTACAGTAATGACACCCCTGGGTACCATTTGTACATAGTCCTGCAGGTAGAACAGTGGGAGGTGGGGGTAAAAGATTCCTTTGATCCCGAGTGGCTTTAAAATGTGTTGGAATTTTTAACATTTAGCTCGTTACGACCTGTGAATACTGCACCGTGCGTTTGCCCATTAGACCCAACAGACTGGCCGCTGTAGAAATACAAAGGAACACAGCGTGTAGTGATTTACACAAGTGATCTGACTGAAACAGGATTAAAGAGAAGCATATTTTAATTTTGGGCATACCAGCATGCTTTAGTTCATGCCAGTGTTAACTGTGACAGCCATGTTTGATTTAGTCTTTGTCTTCAGACGAAAATGCTTATTAGGCTTTGTCACATTTTAGTCATTTTTGTCTTTCTGAGTTTTAGTCGACCAAAAGTCAATGCATTTTTGTTTGTTATTACATTTAGTCAAACTGCAGCTAACAACATTAATATTGGCAGCTATTTTATGTCGCCTTTAGACAAACTAGTGAACAGTATCATCACTGCTCTCTTAGCACTTGTGCAGTTCTACATATTCCTTTCCAGAGTAGGATGTCAGCCTGCTGTGTTGTCTTAGATAGGTAATGCTCACGCAAAAGTAGAAACCCTATTTCGTTGGCTGTAAAAAAAGCATTTATTTTCCAACACTTCAAATTAAAGTGCAATAAACACATATGTTCAGAAGCAATACAACGGATAAACACATATTCCTGAGATAACTATTGTTATAATAATTCAAGTACAAACATAATGAGGTAAAACCATTAAGGGAGTACACCTTTTGAAGAAAATAATATTTCAAATTGCAGCCTTGCAGCTTGAATGGTTTACTGCATTACTTTGTATTTGTACTTATACACGAGAAGGATCCATTACAGGAACTATGTTTATGGACAGTTTTAGTTTACTTAATGCTAATCTATTATACACTGCACACTGATTAAATATGTGTCAGTGAAAAGTCAGAGGGCAATAATTTCACGTAGCGCATGTAACAGCAACTTGTAAAGTACTTACATGAGACTTCTTTAACTTTATAGTTGGCTAACTTGCTGCGATGTCAACATCTGTCTTAGTCTTAGTCACGGAGGAAAAATGGATATTGACGAATACCATTTGCACTATTGTTTAACAGTTTATTCTTTTAAAATGCTGCTATTTCTTTTCTTCACTGTACCAATTACATTAGTTTGTGTGCTACTGTGCACTTTGACTGTATATATTGTATTATTGTGTAGCGGCTATAGTTATATACCAAAGAGCTGCCAAACTGTATTTCGTTGTTTTTCACCAGACAGTTTCAATAAAACTTCTTATTCTTATTAATTTTCATCTTTGTTAACAAACCTCCTGCAGATCATTGACACTTTGCTTCAGTGATTTATCGTCTTCCTCATTGATTTGTTTATTTGGATGCGTGTCACTCTCTTACTTGCATAGGTCTGTTTACTGGTCTTGCTTTACAGATTGGTGTATTTATTGCTGTTAGCAGCAATGGGTGTTTTATAGATCTTCATAAACATGCATCTGTGACATAAAGTAACATGGGTGTTATCTGTTCAAGCAGTCCTTCGCTGCTGCTACATCATTTTACTCTGCTGTCGACAGGTAGCAATAATGTTGGTACTTACACACGCCTAACAAGGGGCGTAAGGAAAGGTGTATTTGTCAGATTGTCATGATCATGCCATTGTGTACTTGCACGTGTAGATGTTTGCGTGCATATGACATTAAAACGCTGTTGCCCTTCTCTGGGCTTTGATTGCAAGTGTGCGAGCGAGCAGACGCTTTTATGAGTCCGGGGCCCATTGGACACCGTCTCCCATCATTCCATCACTTCCCTAAGTGTGTGTGTCATTCCCTGAGCACACTGTTCACATCACTCCACTCTAACACACTCCATAAATCCTCCGCAGATATACAGCCATGTCAGCCTCGGCACAGAGCGCCCCATCGTAATGTACTGTAAATCTGGAGGGGGACCGTTCAAAACCTTTGTCTCAGATCGGTCTTTTGTCTTCGGGTCTCAGTAGAGCGGAGATGGACCGGTGAGGGGGAGGAACTGATTCCTTCACAGTGTGTTGGAGCAGCAGAAGGAGCAGTAAATCTGACAGCAGTGTTAGTGGATGCTCCAGCCAGATCACTGTTATGTCCTTATCCTCAGTGGGTTATAATTAGCTCAGAAAGGAAAGGGCTGGATTTACAAGTTGACTCAAGCTTGAAAATGTGGACTCGGCCTAAGGTCATCCAGAGACATTTTCCGAGAGCTTGACTCCCACTGCTGTAACTGTCATATCCACTGTGGTGTGAGATTTTGGAAAGGCGTTCCTCGAGGTTTGTTGCAGTCTGGTATCCACTATATCATAGTGAGATTTAGATGTTCTGGACCAGGATGGTGTGTGAGGTTAGGGTCAGGAGGCCGCCAGAGGAATCCATAGATGTTTGCTTAATGCTTAGATACATACCACGTATGTCATTGATTATTTCCTGTTTAATTGGTTAAAGATACAGTATAATAATGGAAATTTCAGAAGACAAGGAGAGTGCAGTGTAGCTGACAGAAAACGCTCCACTAGATCTAACCACCTATACTTTAATGTCATGGAGTTACAGGTGTGTTTGTGGACTTGTGGACCACCCACGTGAGCTATGGAGAGCCGAAGTCCCGCCCCCTCTACTTCCGGGTTATGGGACCTATCTTTCGAAAAAATATGAACGGCAGTCTATGGCGAAAGATAAATTATTTTCTGGTCCCGATCGACTTGTGCCTTGGATTATACATATGTTGTTTTTCAGAATAAAAAATGATTTTATATGTCAAGAATGTCACAGTTTGTCGCAAGATAGTTAAGTAAAACGCTATGGAAAATACGTAATTAAACGAACTACAAGTCCCGCATGCTGGCGCGTACAGAACCGACCAAAACTCCCTTCGTGTAACTACAGCTCTCGACATGACCCGATTTATAATGATTTTCACCTCGTTTGATGCTTCTGCCTTCGTCCTGGAAGAAGACGGTAAAGCTCAACAAGGAGACAGACATAGTTCTCTAGTGACGTACATTGTTCGAGACGAGAGATGTAGTTCACTAAGCGATCTCATACAAAACCTAATGTTGTTCAGCTTATTTACGTCAAATAATTTATCTCTTGATGTGAAAAATTATCTTTTAAATTCACACACATCATATGTGAAATTCATGCCACAATTCGAACGGGACCAGAAAATAATTATGATCTCTCCATAGACTGCCGTTCATATTTTTTCGAAAGATAAGTCCCATGACCCGGAAGTAGAGGGGCGGGACTTCGGCTCTCTATACAAATTGTAAATTGAGCGTACCTCAAATCGGTTTAAGGAAGAGTTGTTGTCTGGTTGTTACCTGGTCTGGCTAGCTGTCTAAGGCTCACGCTAACGCTAAACAAGGATCATGCGATGCCAATGCATGCCGGGAGCCGAGTGTCCGGTAGCTGAGTGGTTGAATCAGTGAAGTACTGCCATTGTAGTAAAAGTTTCCCCAGCGTTGTTTAGGCAGTCACCAGTCAGGGTAAGAACTAATAATTTAAAAGTGCTACCTTCTCCCCGTTTCTCTGTATTAGTCCTGCTCATCTGTCAGATTAGTCACCGTTGTGTGAAGGTGCACGGTCAGTGTTTTACAGGTTTATTATGAAGCACAAGATCTGGGGTGTTTCTGTGGCGACTCAGCACAACTGCACGTGTAGTATTTCTTCATTAAAGCATTAAAAAGTACTTGCTGGAGAGGAACACAGATTAGAAGTCCCAGCTGCCTTTGTTTTACATGAATCTTCACAGACAGATTATCTCAGCCTCTGCTTATGTCCTGCTGCATTTGGCCGTGAATACGGAGCGGCCTCCTGATGTAATGTCGCTGTGTCGGTGCCCAGAGTGATAAATCTCAGGGTAGAGTTGATGTCTCAGTATTGCTCTCTGCGGCTGTGATTAACGACGGATGATGGCCGCTGTCAGTTCACACCGTCGTGTACTCTTGTCGATTTACGGCGCCTGTATTGTATGTGTGTCCCGTCTTCAGGTTGCTCTCCATAGACGCCGAGTTCCGAACGTTGAGACTGAAAGCGGAGGACTCCTCTGCAAGGCCGCACACTCTCACTATCAAACTCAAGTCGAAGGTAAGACTCACTCTTCTCCTGTACACACAGAAACACACACACACACACGTAGTTTACTGTGGTATTCATTTTCACACTGAAAATTATTCATCATCAAATGGAATACTCTACAACTTGACGTTGACCCTCAGACCAATCCAAATCCAAACAGTCTGACTCCACCAATGCCGGTGTTCAATTTGCTGATAGCAAATCGGTGATTTACATCTGTGCCCCTAAATCTGGGTCAAACTGGAGAGGGTGTGGAGAGACATGATAACCCGCTGTGACTGAGATGTAGCACAGATAAAACATCTCCACGTAGACCTCAGCATGATGGAAAACCTTCCTCTATGCATAGAGAAAACCAATACACCCACATTCATCTGCATAGCCGCCGTCTGTGCTCACCGCTGTCGAGAGAAGTAAACGAAACCTTTACCTGGTGCAGGTAAAGGTGATGGCAGGCACTGGGAATGGTAGTGCACGGAGCGTTTGAAATGTTTGCATGTCAGAAAGCTCCATATTGAACGATAAGAGGTGACGGATTGGGTTTAATGGCATTTTTTAACGGGAACGCAGACAATTTTTGGTTTGATTTTAGCTTTGAATTGTAGATGCATCTAAACTAGAATCTATGGTGGCAGGGGTCCACTTGAATAGATAGAACAGACCATCCTAAATTATGATAATATTAATGTGCTTCTTATGCCGCTTTTACCCAGGACTGCATCAGCAAAAAAATATATTTACGTTCAGGTTATGTGTGTGCAGAGTTTGACACCAGAAAAGTCTGAGTTCACCCTAATTTTAATACCTATAAGCATCATTTGTAACACACTGAGAGGGAGAGATCTGGTTTTGACACGTTTGAAACTTGAGTATGAAATATTTTTATGTTCAAAGACCATGAATTTTTTAATATGAGGGGGGATTTCTATATAAATACGCATGAAACCTACCCACTTATCTGACTTATCAAGATAGTTGCCCCATCCGACTGTTGTATAAGTTGTCTAAAAGCAGAAACAAGGAGAATCCAATCAAACACATGAAACAGAAATATTATTCTTTTGTGTTCCTTTGATTTATTCAAGAAAACTAATCATTTGTTCATATCTTTGAGGTGTTAAAGTCAGTGAACCCTTGTCTCCAGTATCTGCTGTGACCTCCTTGTCACTAAATGTTTCTGGTAAGTGCTGATCAGTGGTCTACAGCAGCTTGGAGGAATTTTAGCCCATTCCTCAGAACAGAACCACTTCAGTTTTGAGATGTTGGTGGGTTTCCTCACATCAACTGCTTGCTTCAGGTCCTTCCACAACATTTCTATTGGATTAAGGTCAGGACTTTGACTTTCATCTTGTTCTTCTTTAACCGTTCTTTTCTAGAACCACTTTGTCCGTACCATCATACACCGCCACAAATATTTTAAACAAAACGATACACTGAACGACAGTTGAGTCTCGTTACATTGATTGGACATACTTCAGAACAGATGGACTCTGATTTGACCTTGAAGAGGTGCACCTCACAGATATGTAATATTGGCTAATTTCCCTGAATAAACTAAAACCAAAGTATAATAATTCAGTTTTATTTGTTTCATTGAGTTCTCTTTGTCTACTTTCAGGACTTCTGTGAAAATCCGCTGAAGTTTATGAGTAATTTTTATGCAGAAATGCATATACTTTTAAGCAGCACTGTATATTATATGGTCTGTATCTGACCTGCAGCTGGAGTTGTAATGGCTCCAAAGTTAAGTTACAGAGTTAAAGTTACAAACTCAAAAAATTATCCAAAAAAATAATTAAAGCTTATATTTTTCCACTTTTTCAAGTAGTCTCTCAAGCTGCCTCTGACACCAAATCTCAGTCAGAACGAAGCATCCAGGAGCTGGCAGGAGTGGAAGCAGCTCAGAGTGGGGTTGCATATTGTGTGCATGGTGGGTGGCGTGGTGAGGTGGTGCTTATCTAAGCCCAGTTGACATCCGCCAGGGACGAGGGAGGGGTGGTTGGGACCCCACTCTGTGCCCACCTGCCCACCTGGCCCTGCTCGCCCCGTAAGTACTCTGCAAAAATAGCTCCTGAGTGCTCCCAGCACTCCAGCTGCTTCCACCAGATCCAGCGCCAGGTCATCCCTCACCGGGCACAGCTAGGAGGAGGCAGCATGGCACGGACGCATGGAGGCTTGGAAGAGAGGAGAGAGGAGGGAAAGGACAGAGAGTAGTGGGATGTTGAAGGTGAACAGAGAGAGAAAGTCATATTTACTGACCAAATTTAAGACGAGAGACGGTTTAGAATAAATAAAGGTCAACAGAATACATGAAGGAGAGATGGACAGTTGTTTTAGAATGGCTCCCTTGATACATTTATAAATTCAACGTCATTTATTCTCCTCTGAAATTTTATTCATGCATTGCTTTCATTTTGGTTTGCACAAGAAAAAATATTTTAAAATATTCTACTACAACAAACAGTTTGTTAACACCCAGGACATAATCCTGAATTTCTTCAAATTAAGGATCAAATAAATTTAGGATTATATCTAAACTTACTTAAACAACTTAAACATATTTGGCTTTAACAATAAATGGCGTCAATGATAAATTAAACTGAACGTTTTTCACAAAAGCCTGCCTGGATATACGAGCAGTAAAGACGAATAGACACTAGTGTTTGATTATTTACAGCTTCAACTTTATTCGAGTCAAAATTATCTGTTATCAACCACATCTATTATTAGTATTCAGAGGGGTTGGAATTTCTCTGGGCTCATGATGGTTTATTTAGCATTCAGAGCAAATTAAAAATAATAATAAAAAAATAAATAAATCTAGTAAACAAGTAAAACATGACAACTGCAAAAATGGAAGCTAAAATGAGATAGGAAAAATGTGTATTAAGAAATGTCTCATAGCATTTACAGAGCAGCATTTCATGGTTTTAGTAATCCTGCAATCTTCCTGCATGTGAAAGGGAATATAATAAACCAGAGTTAACAGGGATTTTTATTGTACCAGTTAAGATGAACATTCAATTTAACTTTATAACTTTGATATTATACCAACCCTAACCCCAGTGGATCAGTAGCGTTGGGCTGGCGTCATGTTCAAGATTTACTTAATCGTGGATTCAGAGGATCAGTGAAGTTTTATATTTAAAGTCTTAATTTGAGCTACAATAAAACCTCTTTTTCTTTCTCTCCAGCACCCTGCAGAGGCTCCTGAATGTTCAGCCGACCTGCCGGTCCCTCTGGCCATAACCTGGACGCCTCAGGTACGTACACGTGCACAGAGACGGTGCATCTTCCACCGATGATGAGTTTGTACATCTACATTTTTAAACGTTTGAAATGCTGCTAATAAGAGAAGCAAAAACTAAAAACTGGAAACCGCAATAATAATGTTGCACATCAAAAATGTTCCACTTTGTGTCACAAATTTGTATGAATGTCACATAACTTAACTTGCTAAAAAAAAAAAAAAAAACTCAACAAAACAACATTAAATTAAACATTTTTTTCAAGGTCAAATATCAAGCGTTCCGGTATAATTAAAGTCTGATGAATATGAAAACAGTCACCGAGCTTCTAAAAGTCAACCTTTTGTGTACTACTCTAAATGAATAGCTCTCATTCCACGCAGCCTCTGTCTCTGTATGCGTTCTACGATCTTCTCACCACATTTCTCATCATTTCAGGCAAGGCCCACTGTGATTAAATCCCCACTAGAGCACTAAAAATGTTCAATCAGAAATTACCGATGTAATATTTTCTTTAACTTTTATTAACTTTGTTATTCATCCAGTCGTACTGGTGAAAGCTGCAGAATGTTGTTGGTCTGAAGAGCTGCATGTAACATTCATAGCGTAAGCTGGATAAATCACTGGGACCTCTGAGCGCCCGTCATAGATCAGCTGTTTAATAGATAGCAAAATAGATTTAATAAACCTTGAAACTTCTACTGATCTCGGAATTAATCCCCAAGTCCAGTCAGTGTTCATAACATTTAACACATCCTAACACATACCGCCATGTTTCCCACCCACCTCTCATCAAGCATCCAGATTGACATTAACACCTTAAGCATACAGTATAATCATATAAGTAGACGAGTTTGTAGTTTCATAACTAACCCTGTCTCATCAGATTTATTTGAATGAGGGCAGGTGCTAGTGTTCGTATCGGCCCTGAAGAGTGTCTGCAGCTCACCTGGTCAGGTTGCATTCAGCTTTCAACCTACGGAGCAACAGCTCTTCCTATTCTGTCCACTGCGTCTGTGAAGGTTCTCAGTCATCCAGGTCCACCTCCTCTGTTTAGTGAAGGTTTTTCCAGTCTGAC
This sequence comes from Chelon labrosus, assembly GCF_963514085.1. Classification (NCBI taxonomy): domain Eukaryota; kingdom Metazoa; phylum Chordata; class Actinopteri; order Mugiliformes; family Mugilidae; genus Chelon; species Chelon labrosus. The sequence continues at coordinate 26,050,057 of NC_140348.1, forward strand.
ATAGATGGCTTCCTTTACTCCTCTTTCAAACCATCTGTCTTCTCTGGCTAAGATGTGGACGTTGTTATCTTCAAAGGAGTGTCCTTTGTCCTCAAACTTCCCACCAGTCCCCTAGAACTGAAGAAGCTACTCGGATGAGTGGTGAAACGTCTTCTCAAAAACTCTACAAGTCCAGTTGCCTTTTTTGAACCTTTGTTTGGATAATCTGTCCACTGTTTTAGTCAGAGACCACAACATCCAGAAGAGCAGACAGCAATGCAGCGACATTGCACTTAAGAAATTTCAGGTTGTTCTTAACCTGTTTAGTAAAAGGCTGGTTCATTAAATATCAACATTTTCATAATGCTCTTGTTCTTCTTTGCACTAAAACAAAGGGAAACATTTGGAGTTGTTGTATTTGGCCCCTGAACTAATATGAGTTTGACACCACTGAGCTGGACGCCAAGTTTGGAGCAAACGGTTCTTGTATAGATATCGAGGAAGAAGAAGGGACGTGGTTTTGGTTTATCGGCCTTGGCTGAAGCCTGATACCAATACCGATCATTTTAGAAATGCATAGATTGGCCCCGTACTGATGTCCTGACACACACAGTATGGATGTTTTTATTTTAGTAGTTCTTCCAGTCATTATGGTGGCTTTGTTCATCCACGTCTGAGCAGAACACCGGGTCCTGCGCCTGTAGTCTCTCTGTAGCTTTGTTAAGAACCAGTGTGATGTTTTGAATGTGAGGCGCGAGGAGCCGTGGAAGGCATCATATCAGTTATTGTCCTTTTATAAATGTGTGTGTAGTGACGGTGCAGGAAGAGACACGAGAGAACAGTGAGAAAGAAAATTTGAGGACGGAGGAGGAGATGCTAATGTGTGTGTGTGTGTGTGTGTTGTGGCGCTGATACATGGCAGGCGTACAGTGAAGACCAGCTCAGAACAGCGTTACCGTATGGAGCCTGTCTGCCTGCTGGGCCGTTGATGGATCTCTCCCACACTGCAGCATGAAGTGTGCGCGTATTTACATTTGTGTGTATGCGCTTGCATCAGTGCCAAGTGTGTTTTTTTTTTTTTTTTTGGTCTTAATGTGTAATGTGTGTGTGTGCCAGGGGGGGTGGTTGTGGGGAGGGAGGGCCTGTCTGTCGGCAGTCCTGACATGTTCATTTGAATGAGTAATTATTGCCTGCTCTGTTGCAGGGCCAAGACGTGACACTCTGTGCATTTGTGTGGAACTAGAATAGGAAGAGAAATAAACCTCAGAGTGTGTGTGTGTGTGTGTGTGTGTGTGTGTGTGTGTGTGTGTGTGTGTGTGTGTGTGTGTGTGGTTTGTGCTTGCAGGCTACACAATGAGGATTTCTAATTTTTTTTTTAACAACCAAAAAGTGCAAGAATTAAAAGGATGAAGAAAGTTTCAGGACAAATAAAAATGGAAGTGTGTGTGTAACTGACTGAGCGCTGGAAACCCAGACCACTACTACAATATTACTGCTCTATATTAGCTGCTGTTGCATTAATTAATAATGAAGTTGTGGTTCTAATTGGTTCAGGCTATAACTATTAAAGCACATTGTTCAATAGTATTTACAGTGGTTTTGATAAGTAAAAGTATGTTGGCGACAAATTATCTGCGCAAATGGGATTTATTTTTATTCCTCTAATCAATGAAACAATGAAAGTTTTTAAATGGTTATCATCATTAACTCACAGTCACTTTCAAAGTTTACACCTTCTCCTTGTGCCTTCATGGGGGGTTCTCCAGGTGCTCTGATGCCCCCCCTCCCCCCCATGCTCGTTAGGTTATTTGTTGATTTTAAATTAACCGTGAGTGTGTGTTTGTCTTTCTGTGTTAACCCTATGATAGACTATCTACTTGTCCTGCCTCTCACCCAGTCACAGCCGGGACAGGCTCAAGACCCCGCCCCACGACCCTCTAGAGCACGGGCTCATTTTTAGTTCAGGGAAACCTGAAATATACAACCTGAAATATTTTAAGTAGAGTTGTGTTATGTCTACGACTCTTAGTGGACAAATAAGGAATAGGTGACAATACTATTAAATAAATAAATAAATGCAGTTAATGTCTGTTATGTAATTTTTCTTCTCCTCTTCCTTCTCCCTCATCTTCCTCCTCGTCATCTATTCCCTTTTCCCTCCTTCCTCCTCCTTTATCTTCTTCCTTCTTTTCATCCTCCCCTTCTCAACCTTCCTTCTTCCTTCATCTTCTTCTCCTCCTCAGTCTCTTCCTCTTCCTCTCCCAATTCTTAATTCTTTCTCTTTTCATATTTCTCCTCCTCATTTTCGTCTCCTTTCCCTTCCTTTATTCTCATTTTCGTCTTCCATCTTCTTCTTCTCCTCTTCTTTCTTCCTCTTCCTTCACGCTCTTCTTCTCCTGCTCTTCCTCCTTCTTTCTCATTTTCATTTTCCTCCTCTTTCATCTTCCTCCTCCTTCATCTCCTCCTCCTCTTCCTCCCTACCTATCTGCTTCCTTTGCTTTCTTCTCTTCTTATCCTTCCTCCTTCTTCCTCCCTCATCTTCTTCTTTTCCTGCTTCTCGTCCTCCTCTCTCTTGTTCTCTGCCTTCTCCACCTTCTTCTCCTCCTCCTCTTCCTCCCTACCTATCTACTTCTCCTTCTCCTCATCCTCTTCCTTTGACTTCTTCCTATCCTTCCTCCTTGTCCTTCTCCGTTCCTCATCTTCTTTTCCTGCTTCTCCTCCTCCTTTCTCCCTCTTCTTCTTCTTCTTCTCCTCTTCCTCTGTAAATATATCCCACATGTTTGACACCCCTGCTCTAAAGGATAAGTGGCTACAGATAACGAATATAAATAAATATATGATCCTGATATAGTCCTGGTAAAAATATAGAACTTTTTAAATCGTGAACAAATAATAATTGCTGCTCAGTGAGAAAAGTAAATATGTTTAACAGCGTCTGAGTGAAGAGGAGTGAATTCTTTTATCCTGGCTTCTTCTTTTGGAGCTAAACGGAGGTCAGTCAGAGATATCATAAATAGATAAAGAGGACTGATTGAGATGGCCAAGGAGCAAACCTCAGCTCACATTCAGCCTCAGTCTTCTGCTCTCACTCACGTTCTTCTCTCTCATACAGCAGGAATTCAATTACCAGCTCTTCTTCCTTTTTTTTTTTTCCTCCCCCTTCTTCTTCTTCTTCTTCTTTCAGAACCGGGCCCAGCGTAGTTATCCTGAGCTGTAACCGTAATCATACCACTGGCATTAATTGGGCTGTAATTGCTGAGGCTCTCAGCACCTGGACGATGCTTAATTGTGTGCACTGTGCTGGCACAATGACCCATAATTTTTGGTTCATTTTTTTCGCCTAATTTTTTCCCTCTCATTCCGTCTGGATTGCTCTCCCACACCTTTATCAGCCTCTCTTTCTCTTTTCTCTGTGTGTGTGTGTGTGTGTGTGTGTGTGTGTGTGTAAATGAGCATGTGCCTTAAGTTTTTCACAACTGGTCATTTACTGTCTGCACTTTACCTTCACTCCAGTTTTGTCAAATAAAACGTGAGGACTAAATTTAAACTAATAATGAAATCAAAGGATCCTCTTTGCCTTTCTGTTACTACTGAAGGAACATGAACCTAGTCACCGTTTCTCTTTTTATTCTACTGCTGGAGGCGTCCATGCATCAATTAGTTTATTTACTTGAACTGTTAGACTTATTATTGATCAATCTGCTGTTTATTATCTAGATACTGTTTGATATTTTATCAGCTTTGTCCTTGACATGTCAGAAACTGTGATTTATTGACATCTTTGACATGTTTCTCCACCTTCTGAAAGCTTTGAGAGCACACAATGACATGTTCATTCTATAAAAAATACAAACATACTATTTGCACTTTACTCGTTATACGTATAAAGCCCTTCATGGCTGTTTTAATGTTCAGTTTAGGTTGTCATTCAGCTGGATGATCATTCTGGAGGATGTAGTTTGTGATGCTGTTCAAATGGATTGAATTAAACACTAAAGGTTTTCTGTTATTTATCCTAGCCCACTGACTAGAATGGCTGTAAAACACACAATAGAACGACAAACACAGCCTCCAAAATAAAAACACAGCTTCATGTAGCTTCTGGTATTCAGTATTAGTTTAAAATAAATTAAAGAGCTAGTGATTTAACTAAGACTTATAGGACGCTGTAGCTACGGCAACAGCCCAGACCCTATACAGGCCCTAACGCCGTAGCCTGACGTGCATCTCCCCAGAAATGTAACTATGCTTCACAGTGACGCAGACCGTAAGAGCTGTGATTGGTCCGATTGGTAGTAGCGTGTTTCCATTTTAGTATTTCCAGCTGCTTCTTCATCTCCGCAATTTTATGATTGGTTGTTTTGGGTCAATAAAGATGGAACACATGGTGGAAAGGTTAACGGAGGAGGTTCAGAGATACAAACATTTGTATGACTCGTCTTCGGCGAAAGTTTCAGTCGCCATTGTTGAAAGTGAAGCAGCAAATAGAAACAACAATTAACCAGACTGGCAAAAAAGACTAATGTTTTGGTGGTGTTTCTACAGAGGGAGACAGACTGACGAGTGCACAAATATAAATGTTTTCTCTAGTGTACCTAATGAACTGGCAAGTGAGTGAAGATTATCGCAGAAGCCTAAAACTACGTTCACACTAGCGGCGAGAGTAACGAGCTATTGTACTAGTATTGGTAGGGATGTCCCGATCAAGTTGTTTTATCCCCCGATCCATTATCGACATTTTAATATTGAGTATGGTCTGATCAGAGTTCCTATCCGATCATGTGTTATCTAGGAGAATACAAGACCACATACTTCAGCCTAGTCTGGTCTTTTGTAGTTTTTTATTTTAGCTCCAGCATAAACCTAAAGCATCGCACCACGGAACTGGATTAAGCTCGATATGGATCCAACAGTTTTAGAAATGCCTGGATCAGTCCCAGATACTGATCTCCAGATACTGATTGGGACATCTCTAGTGTCTGGTCCTGCAGGAGTGCTGTAACTGAAGCATGCTTCTTCTTCTTCTAGAGTACTCTGGAGCAGCTCCACAGTCAGTTCCTGCTGGTTTTAGAGTCCCTGACGGAGTTCTGGGACGTCCTGGATGAGATTGACAGCAAGACCTGGATTCTTGAGCCAGAAAAACCCAGCCGGTCCGACACCATGAGGCGAATCGCCATCGGTACTGAGCAACACGTGCAGCTAATTCCAGTCACGGCACATCAGACTACATGGGTAAATGTTAATACGTGTGCAGTCCATATGACAGTGTGTCCTTGTCTGTGTGTGCAGGAAACAACGTGTCCATCAAAGTGGAGGTGGATCCCAGACACCCAAAGATGCTGCCAGAGTGCTGCCTGCTGGGAGCAGAGCATGGTGGGTAGGACCCCAGAGACATGGCAACACTTCAAAGGCATAAAACTGACACACTGTATTATAGCATGGGAAATCCTGTCTTCATTATAATACAGCTATCAGGTCGCTGTGAGGGGAACGTTAAGCTCCTTCCAGGATTTTACAGGTGACATTTGTCAAAAGAATAAATAGGCTGTTCCTGGTCACACACCGTTTATCTGTTTCCACATTATAGCTTACTCTCCTCCCTAAGAGGTCAGCTGTCAAACAGGGACATGCAGCTGACATGTTACGTCATGTGATTTTGGTTCTTCTTCTAATTCTTTTGGCAACTTTGACGCTAGCCAGTCGCCACTAAGACAGAAGAAGATTTTATGCTACAGGAACGTGGTTTTAGTTTATGACCTAAAGAGCCTGATACTGATCCCTAAAATCCAATCCTAGGGGTGTAGAGATAACTATTAGATTGGCCAGGTTCTTGGTCGGTGTATAATTAACTCCTAACAGCGGATCAGGACCATCTTTCCCCCCTTCAAAGATTTTGTGTGCTGGGGAAGTTTAGGCTGGCGGCTTCCAGGCTTCCAGTCAGGCTCAATCAAAAGTCCCTACTCTGGTTGTTGGAAGCTGAACAGCCATTGGATACTGCTTAGATAGCTTTAAATGAGAAAATCCTCTCTGTAAAATCTTTGTTTGTAAAAATGGGGAGAAAAAATAGAAACTATTTCAGAGTTTCCGCGGAGTCTTAAAAAGTCTTAAAAAGTCTTAAATTTGATAATGCCAATTTAAGGCCTTAAAAAGTCTTAAATACGAGCATATTTTGCGTTGTAGGTCTTAAATTACATTTTGTAATGTATGGCACATTGGATGGAAGAAGTTGGGACATGTCTCAATGCATGTTAAATCACATCTAAAGGGTAGTTCATAGTTGAATGACAATACATTTTGTTATTTTGAAAGTAATTCTGGGTCTCTGATTTTCCTTATTTTTTGTACTTCGAGTAGGTCTTAAATTTAACCTATAATGGTCTTAAAAAAGTCTTAAAAAGTCTTAAATTTCACTTGCTCAAACCTGCAAAAACCCTGCTATTTTGTAAATCAGTCATTTACAAAATAGTTTAACTCAAATCCTTGTGTTAATCGTCTGGTGACTCCTCATGTAGTCCCATTTCATGTCTTGGATGGTTTAACATAATATTCAATGAACCGTGTAGTCTGTAAAATGTCATAAAACAGTGAGTAACTAATCATAATCCTTATCAGATTGGTTATCAATTAACTGAGTAATGGTGTCTGACTCTCTGCAGTAAGGCCTGTATCACTAATCACATCCCGTAGGTATCCTCCCTTTCTTCACGCCATAATCTGCCAGCTGAGGATCAGCCAGGCAATAAAGTACGACCTCTTCCTGTGCCATTATTCAGATCAGATCAGCGAGAATGAAAAGGGAATATTTTTTCTTCTGATCTCCGTTCGTCTCGGTGGTGTAGCCCGTCGTGTGCTGTCATGTCAGAGCACTTGCTTCCTGAATGGCACCTTTTTCATTCTCACCACGCCGACGCCGGAGAACAGCCGGGCTCCGAGCTCGGGCTTCAGCTTTCTATTTAAGTCCCCGTCAATTGTCGGCCATTGTTTCTGTAAACCCAAGGTCACGCAACTCCTAGCCTGTTGCCTAGCAATGCAACTCGAAAGATATTAAACACATGCACACTTCAGCCAGCGAGACGGGAGGCAGGCGGCGACCCTCAAATACGGGGGGTCGCGCAGAAATATTGCTTTTTGCATGTAGGAATAACAAATAGTGAAAGTGATGAGTGCTGCACGGAGACAAAGCTCCCCTGTGGAAACAGAGGAAGCTAAGATGCTTCATATCTGGCATATCTGTGCTGAACCGGGCCGTCGTCAAATAAGAGACGGCGTTTGAGGGTATGCAGAGTACGTCTTCTTTTTTCTCTTTAAGGCACTCTAATTTACTGGGGGCTTATGTTCAATAATAGCGGATCTGCAGGTGAAGCGTGTGAACGCAGACTTCAAATCAAATTCTAGCCTGTTATTAAGTATCACAGTTCACACCCAGCACCAAATAACTCCTGCTGTTTTGTTGTTGCAGCGGTGACTCCACTGAGGAATAAGCTGAACGCCAACATGCACATGTGGTAAGAGTCTCTGCATCACACAGCTCTTAGTTTGAGTCATTTATGTTTCAGTGGAATAACTGTCATTTTACTGTTTCCCCTGTTTCTGTCGTCCTAACGTCGGTCAGAGAGCACACACTGAACACTACTGTTATCAAATCAGCTGAAAACACAAAACCACCAGCGTCACGTCGTCCATCTTGTCTCCTCACGAGTCCACTGGTTCCTGCTGAAGACATACAGCCACACTAATATCTGTTGTTGTCATGTCACCGTTAAGCCGAGGCTGTAGTTTCATCCTCAAAAAGCCCTTTTTTCATTTTGTAGAACACTGCAGGTTAGACAAAGTGAAGCCAGTGTTTGACAGGACAGCTGAATAAGACCGCCCACTTTGTCCATGGCAACTTTACACTTCCTGTCTTCACTGTGCTTTCGTACGGAAGCTCATTGGTGCCACGCTAGAAAGAGATAAACGGATCAGCGTCCCGTTATGATCATTTATATTGGTTGTAGCACAACAACAGTAACCTCAGACATCAACAGGGTTTCTGCAACGTCTTAAAAAGTCTTAAAAAGTCTAAAATTTGATAATGCCAATTTAAAAAGTCTTAAATACGAGCATATTTTGCATTGTAGATCTTAAATTATATTTAGTCAAGTCTTAAATCCTTACATCCATTTACCGCTTCATTCCCATTTTGTTCAATGCGTTGGTCACATTCAGAGTTAGTTCCATGTGTTCCGTGTAGTTCATTATGAAATATAACTATTAGAAAAGTCTTGACAGCCTGAAATCACGGCTGTTATGAAATACATAACAAAACTATGCATGGCACATAGGATGGAGGAAGTCGGGACATGTCTCAATGCATGTTAAATCACATCTAGAGGGTAGAAGCTTTCAGATAGTTTATGCTGTTTTTAGATTTGTGAATGATGAATGAAAAAGGAAAGTTGTTCCCTTATTTTTCGTACTTTGAGTAGGTCTTAAATTTTACCCATAATAATCTTAAAAAGGTCTTAAAAAGTCTTAAATTTCACTGCTCAAACCTGCAGAAACTCTGCATCAAGAAGCTCTTACTGCTTTACAGAACATATAGATACCAGTGTTGTGCAAATAGTCATCTAGTGGTGGTAAGTTATTTACATTACACTGTCATATTCTCTACTCCTGTCAGATTTAGATTCATATTTATATTCCATTCCCCTCTAATTCAGATTTAGATTATATATTTTTTACAGAGATGAAACTAAATCTTGTTGCACTTGTGTTCTGCAGTGACACTAAACACTATTCTGATCTTATCTTGTACTACGACACACTGTAATAATATGAAAGATAGCCTTTTTCCTAATGTCCATACATTCTTATTGGGAATATCACTCAGGAACTCTATTTATATTCAGCATAAAGTCAATAAAATCAGCTCAGAAATGAAGAAGCATTGTTGGTTATACTGCAACAAATTCAGCTTTCTCCTAATTTGGAGTAACTGTGATTGTAGCTCAGTAACTCAACTTTTGTTCAGTGAAGCATCATCAGAATCATCTCACTCATTCATTAGCTCCTGCTCGTCACACTAGTCAACACTCAGTTTATGAAACACTGCCTGTCACTAATTTTCAGGAAGTTTTTCAGTCAAGGTAGAATCACCAGACTCAACTCACAATGCATATTAGTGAAGTTATTAAATATTCCTCTAGCTAATCTTCTTACTCATTAGCCCAACAACAAACAGAGCTGAATGGAGTTTAGTGTTGGTTTTCAGTCTTTTCATATTTGAAGGTACATCAGCTTCTCAGAGGGTGGACAACCATCTGATTATCACTCAGGAAAAAATCCAAAATGACGTGATTACTCTTTATTTTCAACTGAGGCAGAGACTTTTAATTTCACCGCAGGTCCTAACGTTCCCCTCTGCATGACACATCTCAGGAAATGCTCCCTCTCTGCCCGTTAGGTCTGAAGCAGCACAAAATGCTCTTGGTTTTTTTATTTTTTATTTTATTCCTTTTATTCATATACCAACGGTGAAAGTCTCCTAATCATCCCCCAGTGTCTTTGCAGGCTCATTTGCATGTGGTTAATTAGTGTGTGAAGGAGATGTCTGTGGTCTGCTGGCAGGAACCCGGACTCCAGCGTCTTGCACAACCTCCGGGATGTTTTGGAGATCGAATTCCCGTCACCTGCCACCCACGAAAAATCTGTATGTCACACAGCTTGCCCCCTTTTTTCCGTCTCAAACGTGTCCGCTCCTCTTCACCATTACCTCAAGGAGCTGTGTGTGTGTGTGTGTGTGTGTGTGTGTGTGTGTGTTTTTACATCTATGCATGCATCCTCCTGTTTGAGCTTCAAGTTATAAGGGGGCGGATGAACACTGCTGCCTATTTTTCTGTCTATTTCCATATTTTCTCTGTGTGTGTGTGTGTGTGTTGTTTTTCTAAGAGGTGGGCACAAATTCTCCTTTAATTGGGCTGTTTACAGATAAGATCATTAGAATAACAAAGATAGCAGAATTCGCTGCACTATCAAACCGCTTTAATCACGCAAAACCATTTATCTCTTTATTTAAAAAAAAACAAAAAAACAACCCTGGTTCCTTCCCCTCCCCTCTCTGTCTGCGTACGGGTTGAAAGGGCGTCGTGTTTATCCGCTGTCGCTGCCGTGATTAATGCCTCGGCTTCATTAACATTCAGAGGAGTGAGAAAAAGTTGAGTTGACCAGATGTTGATTTTTTATATATTATTTTTTTTTAGACCTGCCATCCTCTCTTAATGGATGGCTCTAGAAAAAAAAAAAAAACGACAACAACAAAAAACCAAAACAGGAGCTTCTCATTACGATGAAATGCAAATGAGATAAAGTGTGTTGGTGTGAGAGTGAGAGAGAGAGAGAGTGAGAGCTGTGGGTGTCACTGGGTTCAGACCTCTTATTAAGATCCGGTCTGGGTGATCTGATCGTGACTGACCAGCTTTAGGTTTGTGCGTTCACACCTGGCGTTAACGTGTGTCTCCAGATCTGATCTCAGTTTATCTGTACGCGAAAAAAAAATCCTCCGCCATCATCTGAGGTCCAGTAGAATATTAGAACAGCTTCTGTTTCTAATGGACTGTTGCTTCAGAACCAAGAACAGCGCTGTTTTATGTGTGTGTGTGTGTGTGTGTCATGACTTTGGCTTCACACGTTAATTATTTATTAACGTTAGTTAGACCTGTACAAGACTCAGATTATAACTTAATCCACCGTTAATCTGTGGTAGTAAAGATAAATAAAGACACTGATCATTATCCGCATGCTGATACGTTATCTAAAGACAGATTCACTCTCATTTCATTAGTTAATTCTAGTTTAGATTTGTTTATTATTTACTCATTTAACAGCTTAAAGTAAGGACTATTTTAAAAGTCGTTATTTTTTCTTTCCTGATGATCATCAGCTCTGTGTATTGTTCAGATCAGATTTATACTTGCTCCAGTTATGGTCAGAGATCAGATCTCTCCAATGCGTCCTGGGACCGTTCACATCTGTCTTCTTTTACACTGGTCACTTGCAAACCGATCGCCCAGATCAGATGTTAATGCAACAGGCCCTGAGACCACAGCATGTGTAAATAAACTGTCTGCCTCCATTGTTTTGTTGTGTGTGTGTCTGTGTGTGTGTCTGTGTGTGTGCAGAGTTTCAGCGTTGAGTGTGGCATCTGTTACTCCTATCGTCTTGAAGCTGCCATCCCTGATCAGGTGTGTAACGACCCTCGCTGTGGACAGCCCTTCCACCAGGCCTGTCTGTATGAGGTATGGACACACACACATTCATTGACATAATGATTCCCTAACCCTAATCGTACCCTTTACCCTAAAACCAAGTGTTAACCCTCAAACTGTCTTGTAAAGAAATGAGGACCGGTCAAAATGTCTTCAAACTGGTCCTCAGAAAGACAGACAGGTTCACTTCTACGTTAACAGGCTCCACTTCAGCACTAAAGATCAGATTTATACTTATTCATTAGGGCTGGAACAGTTTATAATAACCTACTAAATTATAACTGAATTTTTCCTTACACATTTTATTCAGGCATATTGTCTGTGATGGTGTACCCACAAAACTTTAATGAAACACAACTGGACTGGTAGAGTTTCTTGAAGACGTTTCATCCAAGTCTTCAGTTGTAAAGGACTGGTGGAGGAGTTGGGTTTAAACAGGAACATCTGTGAATGTTACTCATCAGAAACTGACATGACTAGAGTCATAATACTGACCTGGAGTTGGAGCAGACTGTTTGACCCCGTCCTCTCTCTCAGATGTTCAGACTGTGTTGTAGATTGATGGTAGATTAGATCTCCATCGATGTCAAATTGGAAACTCATTCTCTGGACAGAGATCTAATCTACAACACAGTCTGAACATCTGTCCTCAAGAAGATTGAGACTGGAGCCTCTGACTGACAACATGAGAGCCAAGATGGCTGCAGGTCAGTATTACGACTCTAGTGATAGGTAACACCCACAGATGTTCCTATTTAGAACCCAGCTCCTCCACTAGTCCTTTAGAACTGAAGACTTAAAGAAAGGCGACTAGACTTGTAGAGTTTCTTGAACGTTTTTGGACATACAAACATATTTAATGATTAAACTTGAATGACATGTGCTGATTGGAACTAGAAAGTCATCTGTATCATCCTGTAGAGCGAGGGTGTCAAACACATGGCCCGTGGGTCTAAACCTGTCCATCAGAGGGTCTAGTCTGGCCCCTGGTCTACAGGTTTTCAAAGCTTTTCTGGAAACAGTAACTCATTTTAAAAAGTGACAGATTAAATTAAAAACTAATCACCAGCTCCTCTGCTTACAGCATGTTGTGATTCAGTAAACGATTTAGGTAAATGACTGAACATTAGTCATAACTGGTGCGTACAAAAACATTTATTATTTTCAAGTGTCAGTTTTAAAAGTGTTGTTCATTACATATTGCTTTCACTCAAGGTATCAAAAAACAGAAAGAGTTTTATTCTGTTTAGACCATAGTGTTAAAAGAAAGAAAGAGGTGTTTCCTGGTCTTTCTCTGTTTGACCACTAACGTCTTAGAGTTGTTGACGCTCAGAGGTAAAGGGGGAGGGGCTTAAAGGTTTAGGTGCAGTGAGGAGTGGATGTTGAAATGAGCGCTACCAGGTCCAAGGTGAAGACCTGATCAAGTGTTCTGTTGTTGCTCCAGTGGCTTCGGGCGCTCCCCTCCAGCAGACAGAGCTTCAGCATCGTCTTTGGAGAGTGTCCCTACTGCAGCAAGGTACGTCCCACCTTCACATCCAGCCCACTGCTCTCCATACACCACACAGCCTTCACTCTGACTGGAGCATGTGATACAGAGTCAAAGACACCCTCGTTTGTGCACATGATTTGAAATGACAGACGTGTTTTCTTCACTTCATTCTATTTATTCTGATCTAGTAAATGTTCTGAGGCTTCTCCTTCTGTTCCAGCCGATCACTGTCAAGATGTCGGCCCAGAAGTCCTGAGGAAAGAGGCGTCGTGTTCCCGGTGGATTAACCTTTCTGTATTAATGTGCTTTGGCAAACTCCAAGAACGACAGCCAGCAAGAGGAAGACGGCAAAATAGAAGAACCCGGACATCAGAGTGTGTCTCTGTGTGGGACCAGCTTCCTCTTCACTAAAACTGTCTCTGTGTTTGTAACAGAGATGCTCGTGGACGTAGTCTTCTCTGTAGCGGAGCGGCCGTTCCTCCCATCGTCCCTGGTCATTCACCAGGGTTTTAACTTTGGTCAGGTGGCGTTGGCGTCTCTCCTGAGTCACGGTCAGGTCGTCTGTTTTCCTGCCGCTCCGTTTGGGTTTAGGTTTCTGTTAGAGACGGTAAATCAAGTGTGTGCTCTTTTACAACTGAAAACTTTACAACCTTTGTTCAGGACCTGCCGTCACAACAAGACGTCTTTATGTAAAACAGGTTTAACACGGCACATTACAACAGGAAGGAGTCGCTGCTAGCACGTTAGCCTCACACCTGTTTGTGTTGAGCTCTAGGGCTGATGGGAGGACCTCTGATGTAACATGCAGGGACGGGTTTAGGCCTGGCGTCCTCTTCTTCTTCCTCTTCCTCACTGGCGTCTTCTTCATAAGTATATACAGGGTCACGCCGAGACCTCGGGGCTCTTCTGGGTCCAACTTCTTCCTTCTATCAGCAAAAACAAACAAAAATAAAATGCACTTTATTTCTATGTTCTAGTGAATTTTACTTTTTAAACTTTGAATCGTCACAGTTTGTCACAGCGTGCTGCTGTTCAGACTGGTCCTGGTTGGTAAATGCTTTTACTAATCATATACGTTTATGAGCAAAGAAGATTAATGAAGTTTGTTTTAAGTCTGTGATAAACCAAAACCATGTCCCTGTTGCGTCAACATGTCTTCTTCTCTCTACTGCCAAAATAAAACGAAGAAGAATCCATGGAGTCCACTCTGACAAAGGCTGAGAAAGATTTATTGGACAGAATCCAGTCCACTCTAGGAGAAGACAAGGACAGACTTTAGGAAGCTACAGGAGACCAACTCTAGGACATTTAAGATCGGATCGGATTGGGGACAAAAAATAAACTAGATGTCCCCAGATCTTTGTGTCAGAGTTAATGTAGTGTGGAGAGGGTAGCTGGTACCTTGTGTTCTCTACTCCAGAAATGTTCTGGTCATCCAACGCTGCCATAAACTCCCTAACCCTCTCTGGAAGATGTTTCTCCTTGACACTGTCTCCAGGAAACTTTTCTTTTAAACGTTCAGTGTTTGTCGTTGTTGTTGTTTGTGTGCAGCCTTTGACTGAGTGGACTCAACATATTCTTCTTATTTGGCAGCAGACAGAACAAGGAGACATTTTGGTGAGCCCTGATGCCAACACCGACTCTGACACCTGGATCAAGACATCCCTACTTTCTATAAAACAAATATGCACAAAACAAAGACTGGATTGACGACGTGATGTCCTGGATCATGTCGCTATGCTAGTGGGTGAAAACTAGAAAGGGAAGGCTGCTAGCACGTTAGCATCACACCTGTCTGTGTTGAGCTCTAGGGCTGATGGGAGGACCTCTGATGTAACATGCAGGGACAGGTTTGGGCCTGGCGTCCTCTTCTTCTTCCTCTTCCTCACTGGCGTCTTCTTCATAAGTGTATCCAGGGTTACGCCGGGGCCTCAGGGATCTCCTGGGTCCAGCTTCTTCCATCTGTCAGCAAACACACACAGAATGGCATAACATTATGACCACTGACAGGAGCAGTAAACACGTAACACTGACCATCTTGTGACACCCTCAGAAGGCAGAAGGTCCATGTCCATTCTCTGATGAGTCACCACAAGAGAGACCTGCACAATATTAGGAAGCTGGTCATAATGTTATGGCTGATCAGTGTATATCCTTTCATTAATCATCACAGATAGCGTTAACAGTCACCAGCTCTTTGTTGAAGGTGTTTCTTTTTGAGCCGTTGGACACCTCACCTGTTGTGACTGATCTTTAGGGGGCGATGGTCCTCTGGCGTGGCGGGACGGTCCTGGTCTGGCCTTCATCCCTTGGTGTTTGTCTTCATCTTCCTCTGCAGGTGCAGCCTTGGCCCTGGACGGACCTCTGGCTCGTCCTGCTTTCTGTTTGACAGAGGAAACATCGGTGTGGTTTCAAAGCTTCAGTTAAACATTTGTATGCAAAGTTGTGTTGCTCCAAAACCCTCGAAACTGTGATCCTCAGAATAATCCTAGATCTCTCCAGCGGTAGCGGTAAAGAGTGAACAGGCCCAATCAGTGGCCTTCATCTCAGCTGACATTTACTCTCCTCAGTAAATGGCCACTTGTGTTTAACTAGGGATCAAACTGGCCAGCACTTTAGCGTGGAAATGAAACGACGGGAGGAGATGAGATCAGGAGCATAATTGGAGACGCGCTGTGTCGCCGTGTAAAGTGTGTGTCATCAACTCCTCCAAATTGGGCGACTGAGAGGGGCGCTCGCTGGGCCCCCCACCTGCCCCCCCCACCTGCCCCCCCCACCCCCCCCCGGGGGTCAAGAAGTGATTCCAGGCAAATTGGAGGAGAATCATGTTCCTCCTCCTCCAGCTTCAGCCCGGGCCACCTCTGGTTGACATGACCACTGTGGGGGGTAGGGGGGTAGCAGCAGCAGGTTAATCTTCAGGTCAATCAGAATCCTTTTGCAGAACTCATTCAAATCACTGTGTTCTTTGTGGTTACAGAACGAATCACATTAATGATCATCTGGTAAAACTCAAACTGCATATCCAAAAACTTGTTAGGAAGAAATTTAACAACTGTGTCGACAATTAAACTGACAGGAGAATGTTGGAAGAAGAAAGCTCCTGAACAGAGCATCTAAAAACAAATAAAGCTTAAAACCAGTCCATGTTTCTTCCTACTATCATTTCATTATAACCTAGAGCAGTAGAAGGCAAACAGCAGCCAATGAAAAAGTCATTTCCACCAACACTGAGCTATCAGTCAGTTCACATTAATACTTTTCTCACAAATCTGCTGGAACTAGAAATATAAAATAAAGCTCATGTTATGCTGAGATCACTGGAGCTCACACTTACCTACGTTATGATATTAACACAATACATTTCTGCTCTCTGCATGGACTCAGCCAGGGTTACACAGTTTGGACCACAGACTGTAGATTAATAAATATGGACAACTCCACTTCCTGTCATTGGCCAAACTGACACTATCTTCCCAGTAGCTACGGGTTGCCAGCGTCAAGCAGACTTTCTCTGCTCATTTTTATAAACTGGAACTCTAACTACTGAGCTCTCTGGAGTTGTGCAGCAGCTCGTACAATAGACTGAGCATCCTGATCTGAGACTGGCCACCCCTCAGTCCTTCATGGTATTGTATCGTCAACCAAGTGTCAGATGGCGTGGTCTTTGGAGGCGATGGAGTAAAATCTGTTTAAATTTTTTTCTTTTGGCGCCATAAACCCTCAAAAGGCCACAGAAACACTGTCCTAAGGTTGTTTTCTACTTTCCATCGCTTTGGTTTTGATAGTTCTCCATTAATGGCCAGCAGTCTGTAAATACAAATACACTGGAGGCAACGTGACCAGAAGGCATAAAGCCACGAGGTGGAAATGACCAACGACCTGTAAGTTGAAATCCTTGCACCGCTGAAGAAAGATATCACCAAACTTAAAACTGTGATAGCTGAGGAAAATCTGAACTACGTGAATTTAAAACCTAAGTGGCCAACAGGACGGCAATTCAATCAACCATTCTGGAAAATCCATCGTGCTCAGATGATACGATTTGACTACAGGCCAAGGTGATTAAACTTGAGACGGCGGTAACTAGCCTACGGAAGGATGAGGCGTTCAAACATCTATATATTGGACATCCTGGGCTCCAGTGACCCAGCGGCAGTCTCCAAACTACTGAGAAAGGTCCTAAGCTACCAACAACCACTTTGACGATCTACCAGTCAATCATCTACCATCACTGGCTGAAGCAAATAAATATTGTAAAGCAGCTCAGATACAGTAAAATATGAACCTCTCTGCTGTGTGACCAAAGACTGATGTTGCTCGGTGTCTGTACTTTCAGATTGAACCAAATATTAACTGTCTGGTTTCTGAGAGACGTGTGCTGGTCATCACGTCGTGCTGCGTTCTCACCTTTCCCCTGGGCTGAGGATCCACGGTGGCGGCCGGCCCTGCCGGTCCTTGAGGCCGGGAGAAGTCAAGCTTTCCCCTGACAGCGCTGCCCAGCAGGTCTTTGAGGAACCGGTAGTCTGGCTTATCTTGGTAGTCCAGAGTCCTCACGTACTGGAACAGCTCAGCCACCTCGTCTGAGGGCGGGAGCAGACGAGACACAAGTTTCAGAATCAAATATGTCACAGGACACACTGGACAAAGCTGGAGCAATGGAGCCGTCTGATCAGCTGTGTCTGCTGCTGACTAACTGGTGGAGCACTAAGTTGACGTGTTCTTTGTATGAAGTCATTTCAGGGGGTGGGGGGGGGGGGGGGGGGGGGGGTTGAGTCATGCAGCAGCAACGGCAGGATGAACCTGAAGGTCTCCCGGTCCAGATAACGCCCCGGCTGGTCATGTATCTCCCACAGCGGGTAGATTAGCCACGCGTACGGCTCTGGATATGCATGGTGTGTCATACACAGTCAGCCTTGATGCATCACACACACGCCGGCCAGACCGTGAGTATGACACCCACTGCAATAGAGCCGCTATCTCCTCTCCCTCTCACACACACACACACACACACTTAGCTGATGCATACCCCGGCTCTTATCTGTGGCGGGCAGCCGGGCTTTGTCGGCAGAGGAGCGCCCCGTCCCGACCATACATCACACACCCAGCCGTCACACAGGTGTGACCTCTCCTTATAAAGACGAGAGATAAAACTTTGAAAGGCATGTCAGAGGGACAGCTGTTTAATTGGCTCAAAGTTATTCTGGAGCGGCAGGTAGCAGAAGGGGAGCGAGATGTACGCCGATCGGCCACAACATTATGACCACTGACAGGAGAGGTAAACAACATCCCAAACTGATCAAGTATCTGTGGGATGATCCACAGAGGCCCCTCCCTTCAGAGGCCCCCCCCACTAACAAGATTCTGTTGCCAGACACCACAGGACAGGAAGGTGGTCATAATGTTATGCCTGATTGCTGTATGATTCTGTAGTCAGGACCTTCAGGATCTGGTTCAGGCACATTTCAGCCACGTTCAAACCAAACTCAGACATTATTTTGTCTCTTTTCTTCTTAAATACACATTTTCATAATGAACTAGGTTTTTTACAGGAGTTAAAATCCTGCCATGTGCCAGACATTTCCCCAAACCCCTGCAGCATCCTGGGTATTCAGCATGTGTGTCATGGGGCGTCACAGTTTGCCTCTGCATCCTGAACCGGTCTCTGGATCCCCGTTAAAAAGAGACAGAGATCAGATGCAGAGATCCTCTCCTCCTCCTCCACGGGCCCGTCGTCTCGCCTCCAGATTTCCCGGCGTAACCGGGGAAGTGTAAGTGATGTCCTGTAATCTGAAGATGGCCCGCGGTCTTGGCTTACCTGTGCTGGCTCCGCTCACCGACAGCTGCTGGACGGAGTCTGGCAGATTATCCATCAGTCTGAGAGAAGAGGGAGGGAAGATGAAATAAAACACAGGGAGGAGGTGAGGGGAACCAGAGGGATCCCAGCCAGAGCAAACAGTCCCGTAGAACGCTAGTACAGGTGAGTGATGCTGACAACCAGTCCATACGTTAGATAAATAATAATATTAGAGTATGTACGCCATGGTTAATTATTACACTGTAGAGTCCGAGATTCAAAAACAGGTTCTGAGTTGTCTAGATTGTTTAAATCCTAGATTCTGTGTCAACTGTGTGGATTTACTTCTTTTTTATTTCACAGGAGAGACAAGGCACGTCTTATACAGCAGACATACAGCAGTTATCCAGAGAAATTAAAGGAAAATATAAGAAGACTACCATTTCAAGGAATGTTTCTTCCACCTAGGGATGTCCCGATGAAGTAGTTTTACCTCCTGATCTGAGTCCTGATCCCAACCTTAAGTAAACATCTCCCCTGGAGATCCAGAAAGCCTTTTCTTATCTTCTTCGTATTCTCCTAGATCCCATGTGGACTGAGCAACTGGACTCAGTCCGGTAACAGCCAAGCCTGATCTTTAAACCAAAACCACGTCCCTGTAGCATCAAAAAGTCTTCTTCTGTTTTAGCTACGGGGTACAACATTTCTGGAGTAGAGAACACAAGGTACCAGCTACCCTCTCCACACTACATTAACTCTGACAGAAAGATTTATTGGACTGAATCCAGTCCACTCCAGGAGAAGACAAGGACAGACAAGATGTCTTGGCCGATACTGAATATTGAAAGATTTGGTATTAGATTGGAGGGGCAAAAGAAATTGATCGGGACATCCCTAAACAGGACAGGTGAAGCTGCTACCTACCTGGTCTTAGCCTCCTGGACCTGAGCTGGATTCTTGAGAACACTGTCCCAGGGCAGGGATCCACATAACCAGTGAAGAAGACAGAAACCCAAAATCTGAATGTCGCTACGTCTGGATGGAGCTGGAAGGAGACGGAAGATGTTTTTTTTTTTATTTATACAACACTTTTAAAGGCTTTACTCCTTTCATGCAAGCTTCTACATTTGTGTCAGCAGTGTTTTCAAATCACCAAACTTCTCCCTGATCTTTAAGTGAACAGTTACATGTATATTTAATGACTACTTAACTCCTAATTCTCCACCAATACACAAGTGTAGTCCCTGTCTTTCTCTGTACTTCTTACTTACTGATCATCTACTAAAGATTCTTCTATTAAAGCAGTTGAAGCTGGACACAAGCACCATCTGAACTGTGACGTTATTGAAGCTAAAGAGAGCGATTCAATCAGAAACTCTGCAGCAGATACTAACTCACCTCGTACCCCGTGTCATGTGTCACTGGGGTATTTTTATTTGCTCTAACACGATAAGGGACGAATGGAAACATGTTCTAAAACTAGACGCACGCTTTTGATTTGTAGCCCGTCTGTAGGGATCCATCTGAGACGCACGCTGTGAAGCCGTACGATGATCTGCTGGTTTTCCCCTCACCGCTGACAAAAGGCCCCCTTGAGGACTCTCTCTGACTTATTTGAGCAATAATTTTTTGTTCTTTTTTTTTTAAATGAAACCAGATACCAGCGTCCTTTGACATTATCCAGACACAAAAAGAGTCATTTCTCTCCACCGTAGACAGACGCTGGATGTAAAACACAGAAACGTCTGAGGACCAAATCACTACCACATGTTACAGGAGTCGACGACGGTGTACTGTTGACCTCGTACATGCTTTAGTGCAAGCATGATGTGCACCGACTGACTGACTGCCTGTAGAAAACAGGAAACAACCCAGAGTAAATAATGGAGCAGTAGTGGTTGGTCATTGGTCCAGAGGCGGGGTCCACCCTGGACAGGTCTCCAGTCTATCACAGGGCTAACACAGAGAGACACTCACACCTACGGCCAATTTAGAATCACCAATGAACCTAACCAGCATGTCTTTGGACGGTGGGAGGAAGCTGGAGAACCTGGAGAGAACCCACACAGACACAGGGAGAACATGCAAGCACCAGAAAGTCAAGTCAGCCTGGATTAGAACCCAGAACCTTCTGGCTGTGAGGCATCAGTGCTAACCACCACACCACTGTGCTGCCCTTTTTCCTTATTTTAACAATTAACCAACATCTTTGAAATGTGGGAGGAACCCAGAGACCCTATGACAACCCAAGAAGGCACAGGGTGAACTAGATGCAGAACGACGGGGTTCGAACTTAGAACCCAGAACTTGGTGTGAGGCGTCAGTGCTAACCACCACACCACTATGCCACCACTTCCATGAAACTGATGGAACAGTCATTGGTTTTGGAAGCACAAATCTGACCTTATAGGGCCAGAAGAAAAGTTTGAGGGACTCCCAAACTTCTCACGATGCATTCTCCAGACAGACAGACAGGATGAATGTTTAGCTCAAATGTTCCACGGCGATCCCTCCGATAGTTGCAGAGACGTGCCTCTCTGATCTAAAGGTGTCTACCTTATTGTGGCTTTAGAAGCCTGGCAGCAAGTCTGAACGGTGGAGAACTGAGCTGTGTGAGTGTTTCTTTCAAGAAAAAAACCTCTTCTTCCAAACTCATTTATCTGAACTGAATGACATTACCGCTGGAGAGTCCTATTCAAGAGAACCTGTGGTGGACAGTTTGTTTAACAGCTCTTACTGGGCTTAAAATGTGCTTTAGATCTTCAGTTACTAAGAGCTGTGATACCTGGAGATACAAAGGCTTTTCACAACACTTAACCGAAAGCATGTCAGTATTTCAGGGATTCAAACGACAGAATTTAATATTTGAAGGCATGCATGACTCCAGTGGAGTGATTTCTCATATGCTAAGAGTGTGTGTATTTGATTATGTGTGTGTGTGTGTGTGTGTGTGACTGCATGTGACTACATTAATGTGTGAGGTCTATCAATATTTAGCGATCAAGTCCATCCAGAGGGGTCGAGCCCAGGGAGTTTTAGCAGCTCAATACTGTAACGGCCGCCACGCGTCTCGGGAGAAATTACCTATCGACTGGCTTCATCAGAGGGGGAGAAACCTCCTCCCCCCTCCTCACCCCCTTCCTCCCCGAGCCAACGGCCAGCATTGATCCTCCCCCAGCCAACCGTCTGGTCTGAAGAGGGAGCGTGGCCACTGGCGCACAGGGCCAGGTTACGTGGGATGGGAAGGACAGTAATCTGATTACATGTGCGTGTAAGTATTGCGATATACACCGATCAGCCACAACATAATGACCACTGACAGCAGAAGTAAATAACACTGACCATCTTGTGACAGTTCAATGTTCTGCTGGGGAACTTCTGGACCTGGCATTCATTGGTGTTGATGTTACTTAGACATGTAGCACCCACCTAGACCAGACCAGGCACCCCCACCCCATAGCAATGACACTCCTCCCTGACTGATGAGTGAGTGGACCCCAAACAAGTCACTTCTACAAAGGCAGACATTTCATTGTGAACAAACAACCACGTGGCTGTTACTCTTCTTTCCATCACCACATAAAGTCCACGATAAAGCGTTTTGACTGGCGTCGGCAGATCTTTGCCAAATCCTAATCAGGTCTTGATGGAGAGTTTCCATATCGATAAATTGTACACCGGGGTTGTTGGTCTGAGTTACAGACTACTACACAACTGCTCATCTTATCCTGTGAAGCGCATCAACATGAGGACCACCACTATTGTTTCTCAGCCAAATTAGCACAGGCAACAAATGGTTCTAGATTCACAATAAACAAGTAAATTTACAACAAAAGTGTCAGGTGGATCAGTTCCTGACACTTTTACTATTGTGTGTGTGTATATCTGGTAAGTTAAGACAGATGACAAGACATCTTTGGTTTACTCGTCATCATAGTCTGATCCCATCATCTGGACTAAAAAGTCACAAATAAACTTGACCTTACTGCTCGGGGGAAGGAAAAGACAAAAGAAGAGTGTCACAAGTAAAGATAGCCCTGATGTCCTGTCATTGATACTCTTAATTAATAAACCAAATGTGTTTGCACAGACGAGCAGTGAAATACCGTAATATGTCAACAATACATTAGCTCCGAATGTGAGACTGTCAGCCTGGTCCACTTTATCTCAACAACTCCGGTAATAAGAGTCAGATCTGTTTGCCCTTGTGGGAGTAAAGTATGCATTAAGTCAGCGTTACAGTGAGGCTTCCTATTGTTGTAAATAATTACGCCAGCTCTTTATTGCTATTGAAGCCGTCGAAGGAGAATAAAGATGAGAAATACATGTGATACTGACACTGGAAAAAGTGTTGCAACTCCCAGAGCACCATAATGGATTTACAATTAAAAAGATCAACAGCTACATTAAGTGCTGCTGCCCTCTGCGTGTGCTCGGGCCGCGTTATCACGGCTCATAATAGCGTCTTCTGCGTCTGCTCTTGTGTGTTTATCTGTGGGTTTTGCCCCCACACAAGGAACGACACGGGCACGCTGCAGACAAATCTGCATGTGCGCACATGAGCACGCACACCTATGTGTAAACAGCTCTCAAAGGAAGCGCGGACGTGCACAACACATAACTCCCACATAAATACACACATGTTCTCCACATGCTTCAGACAGGGAGGTGAGGAAGTGGCGGTGTTGTTGTTAATTATCTCCTATTGTTATTCAGATTCCCTGAAGCGCGCCGCAGTGTCACACTCTTAACCCCTTCTGCTTTCGCGAGCCTTGTCGTTGGGAGACGGTCTTCCGTCCGCTGTCCGCCCACCGAATGCCGGTAATTACACCGTTTAACTCCGGGTTCATAGGCCCGCCACTTTGCGAGCCGCGTTCGCGCCAGCCTCACCATGGCAACCTGTCAACATCTTTGTGGAGACGGATGCCAGCTGAAGGGCAGGCGAGGGGTTCTGGACCGTGGTCACCGTGTCCACGCGCGGAGGAAAGTACACTTACCTGCTCTCACCGTGTGTCTAAGCAGGTATTAAAGACAACAACGCCAAGAAAGACTCACATCACGTGTTCTTCACAGCCGGAGGTCGCTTCAGTTCTTTGAAGGGCTGGTGTAATAACAGGATGGGCCTGTGATTTCATTGTCTCTGCTACTCAAGCAGCTGCAACATGAACACTTGTTGTTAAGATGCGTGCCTGTTTCTAACATCTACATTATGTTGCTTAACGTAGAGCAAACCACAATTTGTAGAGCTCACCTTTCTAGACCCTATTAAAACGGACATTCTCTCCAGTAGATGGTTACTGCTGACGGGACACTTTCTGGCCCTCTTCCGCTTATCGATCGCGTTGATAGAAACTCTGCCGCGGCGATTAGGCAGCGTGAGGCGCGCTAACTCACAATATCGAACCGGCGGAGCGGCCGAGTCGGTTTCAGCGCGGAGCTCGCGAGGGGTTATCTGCGGCTCGGGCCCCCGCTCTAACCGAACATCAAAGCCTTTAATTAATGGAGGGGGGGGGGGGGGGGGGGGTGAATACACGATGCAGGTTATGACTTCGGCTAATTAGGGAATTGTTAAACGGAGACAGTGCCGGGGAATTCAGCAGGGGCCGCGGATGGAGGATCGATGGTCAATGAGGAGAGGGAGCATGTAGGCAATTTGCCAGTTAATGCGTTCCCAATATCGGCTAGAGGAGGCAGAGGGTGGCGGTGGTGGGGGCGGGGGCGGGCGGACTGTTATACATGGTGGGGGGGGGGGGTATTTTACAAACACAATGAGCAGAGCTTATTGTGATGTTAATGAAAACAGAGTAAAGTCATTCTTCCCACAGTAAGAAGTTCACAGATACACGAATTAAGCCGATATCTGTGTCAGTGGTAGAGATAGATCGACAGTGTTTTGTCCTGATAACGCGTCCAGAAGAATAAATATCTGTCCATGTAAAAAGTTAAGAAATATTAGTTTGTCTTAGTCTTTCAAGAAAACTGCTAATGAACAACACCTTGTCACTTCTCTAATGTTAATAATAGATTAGATGTAACAGATTGGGCCCGATCTATTCTAGTTATTTATTTAAGTTCTGCCATAAACCAAAACCACATATGAAGCTTCAAAACGTCTTCTTCCTCTTCGTTGCCTAGCGTCAAAACTGCCAAAGGAAAAACAAAGATGACATCTTCTTCTTCTGTTTTAGTGGCGGTTGGTTAACGTCAAAGCTGCCGAGAAAGTACGTTACATGACTAAAAATATCTGCTGTGTTGAAGATATAGTCTGTATAAAGACGGAAGTGAAGCCAAATCAAGTAGAGCTCCCCCTGGTGGCTGGCTGCAGTATAGGTCATAAGCTCCACCCCCTCCATGTTAGTGGGCGGGACTTGGGCTGAAATAAAACGCTAAAACACGCACAAATTAATTTTTTTTTCAAGGATGGTTTCTGTCATTTCAGGTGGTTAACAGAATGATGATGAATGTTCAAGTGTCAATCTTTTGGAAAAGATTCGTTTTCAGTTGGTTATTTGACGCTACAGAAACAGGATGTGACATAATGCCGACCACCAGTTGACATGCCAACCGCTTCGTAAGGCGATCCCGTAGGTGAGAGTGGTTAAAAAAAAATCTGAAGTCGCAAGATGGCGCCGTCCGTATCCCCGGGAAAAAGGCGTCAATTTGACCAACGCAAGGAAGGAAGTGGGAACGTGTTGTCCATATTTATATACAGTCTATGGTTGAAGAAGACAGAAGAAGTTTCCTCGAGACCGATACTGAATATTAAAAGATCGGTATCAGATCGGGGGGCAAAAGAATTTGATCGGGACATCCCTAGTTAATGTAGGAATTGAAACCTTTTGTTTCCCTTTTAATATTTAAAAACTGCTTCGGCCTTTCTGGCAAATATCCTAATTTACAACCAAATGTCGGCTTTATTTGAAAATGATGATGGAAAATCTGTTGGCGTCCTATTAGACCTGTAATGTGAAGCATCAACAGAGATTTGGAATAATAATTTAGGTAATACAAAGTGATGAAAGCTTCAGATTTGGTTTGTTTTTGAGGATTGAAGGTTTTTGTAGACAGTAGTCTGGGAAGGAATAACTGGAGCGATGACTAATGTCTTAAACATGGCACACTGCTTTAAGATAGATTCACTAAAATGAAAAACCTGAACTATAACCTTGTGGCACAGGTAGATCAATCAAGAACATCCCACTTTTTTCTTGTTTAGGTACATCTTCCTAGAAAGAATCAGTGGGAGTGATACACCCAGCATTGTTAAAACTGCTTGTATTTTGAGACAAAACCACGAGCCGAGAGATTTTACTGAAGACAGACAATTTCAGGCTTTGTTGTCCATGTTTACGGAGGAAGCCACTCAGAGGGAACTGGAGACTGTCAGGCTTTTGATACAACAGCAGACTAATTTGCTTAATCTTCCTGGGGCTTTGGCCCCGCTGAGGAAACGCAACATCACAACAAGACGAAATTACAGGAAACGACACGACAACTGGCAGACTACCTGCTGATGACTGTTTGACACCGAGCATGAGGACAGCGACCTCGAGGTGAGTCCGAATCATTATCAGATTCATCATCAGGGTTTGGATTACTACGTAAGCACAGTCTTACATAGAAAAACAGACACAGAGGGAATATATCCGGAAACATTCCTGTATGTGGGCTATAGCCAAGTCTAGATGATTTATTTCTTATGAGTCCAAAGCCAATGACAATTAAGATCTGGAGTAAGGATGTGAGGAAAACAACTGTGGGATTCAATTTGCACAGGGCTATTAATTTAACTCCATATTTATTGCATTATATATACAAATATTCTAGTGTATTGCATATCCATTATATATTTTTGTAGATTTTTATAAAGATTTTCTGCTATTTTATATATATTTTGTATATTTTGATATATACTTTTGTATATTTTATATACACCTTTCAGAGGTTGCGCTAGACTTTTTCGTTGTCGGTCATTTTGACTGACAGGGTCATAAAAATTCCGTCGTAATCTATTTTTACCCGTCACTTTAATTTTTTAAAATGATAATAAAGACATATTCGATAGCATTTAATTTTCATTAAAGTTTCATTAACTTTAAGTACTTTTTTCAGAACAGTATTGACTTTAAATGGTAACAAAGAAAAAAAAAAGTTTCGGATGCCAAAAGTTCTGCAATGTTTAGAACGTAAACTGCGATGAGAGACAAAAGCCAACTAATAACGTCACTCGCCACCAAGTGGTCAGGGTGTGAATTGCAATCTGTCAAAATGACGGATGGCCTTCAGATTTTTCCGTCACATTTAAAAAAAAATGACGGAAAATATTCAGTTAACGCGACCCCTGACATCTTTATACATTCTACCTCACTATACTTTTATTTTACTTTATTTATTTCTTTTTTTCCTTTTTTCTGACTCAAATTACTCCTGTCCCTGTGTAATGATCCTACTGGATACCAAATTTCCCACAGGATTAATTATATATCCGTAATATAACGGTAAAAGAAGCCACTTTTCTTTGAATGGAGTCATCCATTGTATAGATGTTCTGTACATTAACTGCAATATATTCAAAAGTCTATCAGTCAGGGCTGCGAAGGCGCTTCATCATCAAACACCATATCAGCAGGGAAGATCTGCTGGCTTCCTGAACTCAACACAACCCTCACTCTCTCACAGCCGGACATATTTGTGTGTTTTACTAGACAGGAGTTGTCACACACCACCCAACAGACTCCCTGGGCATCTGGGTTTTTTGCCTTGAGGCCAGAGTCAGCCGCTGTAGTGGGATGAACTAACTGGCTGTTACTGCGACCACCACACATTAAGTCATGTCTCTAGTGTTTATCTTGTTATTAAGGCTGAAAGCTTACTGATTCCTTTGTGGGCATCGATGCTGGTGTACTCCATGGTCCCGTTGTGGCCCTTTTTAGGGTCTTCCTTGTATTCTTTGTGGTCTCCTCTGGGGCAGTATCTGTAGGAGAGCCCATAGTCTGCGAGGTAGACCTACAACACACACATCAGGATAAAAAACTACATTTATTCCTCTTAGACACGACCCTCACTCACAGAACCAGCTGTTGACCGACCATTTACTTTATTTATATAGTTAGCACATAGAAGCACAAATGTATATTCAACAGACCTCAGTAGTATGCACATGCAGGAATATCAGGAATATCACCTGGGACAAAGTGGACTAACCTGTTCGGGGTCTCTGTAGCCCAGCATAAGGTTGGCTGCTTTAATGTCTGCATGCACATACTCATTCTCATGAATATACTCCAGCACATCCACCTGGAACAAAGCAGGAATGATGATGACCAGACTGGAAGCTACTTCATGGAACAATCAACGTAGAGACAAAGTTCCACGATGACCTGCTCACCAGTCTTTGACCGAGCTGGAGCACGGTGGCCTTCTTCAGTCGGCCTCCGTTGCGATCGCAGAATTTCTGAAGGTCGCTGTCGAGTCGGTCTATGGCCATGAAACGATATCTGAGCGCCAAAGACAGAGAGAGGGAGAGAAACGCTTTGTTACTCTGACTGAACATGAAACCCTGTCCGTTAATTCCTGATTACAACTGATATAACCTGACTAAAAACACACATAATATTGGGAATCGACACTAAAAGTAGAGTTTGAACCCCTTCTAGCCACATGAGGTAAAGATACTGTGGTTCATAGTTCATAGAGTCAACAGATGAGACAGGTCTTTGGTTTGAAGTCAGCTGTGGCTGGAATGTGACGACTATCTGATAAGTTGACCTTAAAGCAGATAAATTCTATATTTTATGTTTTTACATACACTTTACACAGGTTTCTAAGGGGCTTCATATTAGAAAGGTACTGGTATATTCAAGGCTGAGCCCCTGTGATACTGTAAACAGCTGATGTCAGTACTTGAGGTCTTTATATTCGGCGAGTCCGGATCCCCAGTACGTCGGGATGCCCAGGAAGTCCAGCTTCTTGCTTCTCTTCCATTTTTCCACTGGAACAAGATCAGAACAACAATCATGGCATGTAGATGTGTCTGTGCACACTTCCACTACTTTAACAATACTCTTTTTCTGTAACTCTTCACTAAAAAATAAAATAATAAATAAATAAGATCCCATTTTAGAGTTGGATTCATTTGTTTGTCTTTCCAATACAATCTACATACACTTGCCAGTTCATTAGGTACACAAGTGAAAAGAAGTCCATTCACAGTCCTGCACCAAATACTAGATTCATGAAGGTTGTGTTATTCAACATTTGTCTGAAATAACTGTGTTTTCATCTCTGATGCCGTGCTTTGTGTTCCTTTGGCAATTATTGGATGTTTTCTTTTAGTCTGAGCTTCCCTTTTCATGTTTTATCTAAAATGCTGTTTGCACCGTGATTGTTGGTGACCCTGGTGATGGCCATGAGCCACGGCAGACTTATAAAGTTTGTTCCAAACACCACAAGTGTTGCTGGAGTCTTGACTTTTTCTGTCATTTTGAAAACCCCATTCTAGTCAGTGGGCTAGGCTAAATAAAAGAAACACTTACACACTGATCATCCAGTTGAAATATTTGCAGTTTTCTGAATCTGAATGAAGCAGGACTTATTTTTAATAGTTCACCTAATGAATGAAATTGCGCCACACAATTTGCAATTCAAATAAACATTCAGCCAAAGGAGCAAGCCGGATCACAAAGACATTATTCTTGTCTCGTTGACCTGAATTTCACTCAGCTAGCATCTCGTTATCTTACAATATCAGACGTATGAGTAAGAGTGAAATCGCTAGCTAAACCAGAGCAACGTTTATGACATGGCTACCGTTTATTGCACAAAACTTGCTTTCGTTTCAGCTCTGGAAGCTTGGCTCCGCTACATATGCTGTGACGAATGCTGCTTTGTGCACACACGCCTCAGCGATGACGCCGCTTCGCCCGTAAACTAAGAAAACCTCCAATCATTTTTTGATTTTTACGACTGTCTGGCCTTGACCTACACCCACCTCTGACGTCACTTATTTTCGCATTAGCCTGAACAAAAAGCCCAAGCGCTATGAAAAGTAAGCGAATCCTTTGTCCAGAAATCCGAGTTGTCCTTGTAAGTATAAGAATGCTGGCACACAAACATCAATGTGAAGGTACGGAGACTAAAAACAACTGCAAACACACACACACACAAAGCACTGGGCTTGGCTTAGGGCTCGATGGCGGCTGGCTTGACTGGCTCTCAACCAGGCTGGCAGGTGGTCAGGGGCTCAGCGGAGGCCCGGGCATCATTACGTGTGAGTGGCTTCCTCTCCGAACGGAGGCGATGGAGAGAGCTCAGACAAGCGTGGAGAGGGGGCCCCAACTGCCACTGAGGTGCATGTTTGCTTTGCCTTATTATTAATTACTCTGCGGCAGGCGGCAAAACCTCCGCGTCTGCAGCCACTTCATCAGTCAAACGCACTCGTGCTCCAGTGAGCTGCCGGGACGCCGGACGGGTGGTGCTACTCACTGCTCTCCGGTTTGGCTGCCCTCTGGTAGAACTTGAGCTCTGAGAACAGGGGGCCGTTCTCCTGGTACTCCTGCACACACAAGCACGCACACCGTTAGCTGCTTCATTATCACTGGTTAAAGATGCGTTAGGCCAATTGTCTGAGACACAAACTCAGCAGAATACAACCGCTTCTCTAATCTGTTCTAAAACTTTTTCTTTATTTTACTGTCCCCTTAGAAGCAAAATGAAATGTCGTGCAAATTGGGAAACTTATATTTTGATTACAGGAAGTGATGGGAGAATTTGAGTCTTTGATGATTCAAACTGAACACTGTTTGTACTCTGTCTTCCTGGCGGTTGTACACCATCTGTTGGACCCCAGGCACCTTTACAGCACTAACAGCTCTTAAGTGAAGACTGCATACATGCCCTCAAGTGTCAAGAAGGAGACTCGACTGAAGCGGGTTGAATCGCACAAATACAGTCTGAATGGGATGTAATTAAAACATTATATAGTTTAAAACCCACAACTCGTACTTTTAAAGGGGTTAAGAGGCAGTGACTCAACGGCATGATCCGCTCACTGAAGATGAATCTATGAATCTTGTCTCAAGGTTTCACGTGAACAAAGATGAGGTTAGCGGTCTGCACACTGCTTTGTCTCCACGGACAGAAGGAGACGCTGCCGTGAGAATCTTATTCCCTTAGTCCAATTGCAAAAAAAAAAAAAGGCATAAGTCAAGAGATGGCAATTCACAACAGTGCATCTCATTATAAAACGAATTAAACTAAAGCCAACGACCACTTTAGTTTCACTCTACATGCGATTTGCCGTTTTAGGTTCACATATCGAGGGTTAATCCAAACTGGTTGATGGCAGATGGAAGTGGATTATACAACACAGCAACAAGGGAATATTTACAAGGGCCTGCACCAGCTTAGGATACTCTACTAACTACTACATAGAAGTTCACTTACACACTAATTTACACTGATCAGGCATTACATTACGACCGCCTTCCTAATATTGTGCAGGTCTCCCTTGTGGTGACTCATCAGAGAATGGACATGGGCCTTCTGAGGGTGTCCTGTTTTTAGTGGGGGGGGGTCTTTGAGGGGAGGGGCCTCTGTGGATCATCCCACAGATACTTGATCAGTTTGGGATCTAGTGAATTTGGAGGCCAGGTCAACACCTTGTGCTGTTCTTCATGTTTTTTTTTTAGTTGTTCCTAAAGTGTTTTTGTGTGTGTGTCTGTGTCAGGCTGCATCCTGCTGGGGATGGCTGCTGCCATCAAGGAGTGTCATTGCTATGGGGTGGGGGTGCCTGGTCTGGTCTAGGTGGGTGCTACATGTCTAAGGAACATCCACACCAATGAATGCCAGGTCCAGAAGTTTCCCAGCAGAGCGCTGAACTGTCACAAGATGATCAATGTTTTTTTACTTCTCTTGTCAGTGGCTTTAATGTTGTGGCTGATCGGTATAAGTACCACGTGTCAGTGTCATGTGATGATCTTTGAAGCTGAAACCAAACAAGAAAGAGGAATCATCCCTTTGCCGTTCCCAGTTTACCCTCCCTTAACCCTTACCCCGGTAAATAACCATGGTAACAACTGACTTCTCCTTCCAGCAGCAGAGTGCAGTAAAGACCTGCTGCGTTTCACATTAAAAATTCACAAAAGTGTTAATGCCCCCCCCCCCCGAAGATTGATAGGCTCCGTCTGTGTGCAGCACGAATGGACTCACCACTTTTATGACGAAGTCAGTGTCCGCAGCAACAGGTCTGTCTATGTCCCGGGAAGCTTAGAGAAGACAGAGGAGTGAGATGAGACCAAGTTGAGATGAGTCTGGAATAGGTTGACCTATTCTTTTGAGATCTATCCATGACTAGAGGGGCATTTACAAATAACTGTATTGTGCATAAATGGTTTCATAAACGTCAGGAATTATAACTGGGAAAGATGAAGAGCGTTGCCATCTTCAATCTGATCTGTTCACGTGGCTTTTGCAGCCGAGAGAAAAGCAGATCAGCCAGAGCAGTGTCTCAGTCTGCGCACATGTGCCTCCTCGCAGTGCAGCGTGTGTTTGTGTGCAGCAGGCATGTCATCGGGCGCAGTGTGCTCATTACCAAGATAGATCAGTCCAAAGCCACCCTGACCGATCACTTTCCCCAGCCTCCATTTCTTCTTCTCGGTGTCTGTCAGCACGAAGCCGTCCGGGAGTGGTTTGGGTAAAGTGTTCCTTCTCGGTGGCGCCATGAGATCTGAGCACATTGGAGAAAATGTGAGAGAAAACACTGAGTGCACACGTTGACCCACTGCATGTCCTGATGCGTCTGTGGTTTCTAAACCCCCACACAGACAATGAGATGCTTCTGAGGGAGGCGGTGATTTAGTCTGAGAAATTTGAGCAAGAGTAGTCATTTCCAAGAAGTCTAAAATGAAATCAGAACTGAAACCACGGCTGTTAACTGCCACGTTTTATGAATATGATGTACGAGGGAAGAGTGTGAGGTTTTTAGAAAGCAAGGCTCGGTTCTGGTCCAGTTTAAACTGATAGATTTCAACAAGTTTTAGTCTACTGGTCGATCTAGATGTAGATTTGCTGCTTAGATGCTGGCTCCATGTCCGGTATACACACCTGGCTCCTTAGCAGAAGAGTTTTTTGTTGGTTAGTTGTTTAGATGGCTAGATAAACACACAAACGAGACAGGAACAAACTGATAAACACACGGTAATAGAGACGTTTGAATCATCCTAACGCCATGGCAACAACAAGCTAGCAGCTAGCTAACTTTGATTTAAAAAAAAAAAAAAAGGGTTCTTCAATATGACTTACAAGCTAAAGTGTTCACCGACCTCACGAAGGGAATAAAATCCGTACGTCGTCAGTCTTCTCTGCAATACCGTGCGGTGTTTTTCTTTAAAACGTTATCGTATTTCCAGAACTGTGTTTACCCGGCGTGTCGGTTAAAGAAACTAAACATTTCTCTCTTCCGGGATGCTGTCGATGCCGCTACGCCGCGCAGCCAATGACGTGCGAGGAAAACTTTCTGACAACCAATAGAAACGCAGAGAAGGCGGGGCCTGAAAACCCATCTCTTAAGTTTCAGTTTTTCGATTTATTTTTTGCTTTACGTGACAGTTTTAACGTTTTTATTGATGTTGTGTTTTTTTTTCTTCTTCGTATATTTAAAATTATTAATTACCTATCATTTTACTTTATATTGTATTGCTTTATTTGATTGCTGCCCTTGTATTGTACAATATTATCTGTAAACGATGAAGTATTTCTGGAACATTTTACGTTATTATAA
Organism: Chelon labrosus; assembly: GCF_963514085.1. Classification (NCBI taxonomy): domain Eukaryota; kingdom Metazoa; phylum Chordata; class Actinopteri; order Mugiliformes; family Mugilidae; genus Chelon; species Chelon labrosus. The sequence continues at coordinate 26,083,344 of NC_140348.1, forward strand.
TTCTATTCTAATTTTAAGTTGCCTTAAAAAAAAAAAAAAACTTCCTTTTTATTGTCATTACAACACATGTTGGTACATGGGAAGGAACGAAATTGGTTTATTGGAATAACTCATTCCGCCCCTGACTAGCTGTGAGTCACCAGGTGTTATAAAGCAGATCATTCCCATAAAACTGGGGTGTCAAACATATGGCCCGGGGCCCAAAAACAGTCCGCCAGAGGGTCCAATATGGCCCGTGGGATGAATTGGTACCTATTTCTAATTTGTCCACTAGGGGTCGCGCTGTTTTACTAAAAGTTGTGGACATAACACTGTAACCCAGAACTAAACAGCAAGACGGTAGCAATGTGCTCAAGTTTTTCATAATTTTTTCGTAAAAGAATAATTCATTAAATGTAAACATTTTCATAATGTACTTCTTTGTGCTAAACTAAGGGCAAAGATGTTATTTATGTTATCTGGGACAACCCCTTTTGAGATCAAATCAGGCGGTATGTGATGTGGCCCCTGAACTAAAATTAGTTTGACACCCCGTCAATAAAATAAATCAACCATAATTTAATATTGCAAAATAGCCGACAAAACAATACTGCTTAAGAAGACTTTAGTGCCTGCCAAGAGTTTTCATCCCTGAGTGTTCCTCATGTCGCTGCGAGTTGTGTTAGTATTGATCTTATAGGCAACCACAATTTGAAAAAGACCCTCTTGTGTGCAGGCCTCCAGCGTGGCATCCATAAATTCCACTTTAACACACAGTCTAATACGCCCTTGTTAAACTTAAAGTGGACACCACTTCTACATAAATACTCCAAGTAGTCAATAGGGACAGCTGGCGTCGCGGTAAAACGGAAGCAGAGGTGGAGCTGGATTCTGACACGGGGTTGGGCTTTCAAAGCAGCCGCTTGTACGCTGCTTATTCAACTTACTTACACAAATCAATAACAGTTTGTTTTCGGGAAATTCAAGCGTCCCTGCTGCAACCCCTCCGCTTTGCTGTACAACGTGGTCAATACCGCGGCTGGCTAATGAACACCGGCTGCAGGAATGAAATGCTTCTCTGGAATAAAAAAAATAAAAAACAGAGATGGTGGACACGAACTCACACGTTTCTCTCCACTCGTTGCTCTCAATCAAATGTGTTTTATTCCAATGAAAGGGAAAAAAAAAAGCTGAAATGCCTACTCTCGTTGTTCCCGTTGGCTTGCACCTGCAGCGAGCCCATCGATCTGCCGACACCCTTAGGGCCTAATTTAAGTCTCAAGGATTCAGCTATGAAAGGAGGAAAATAAAACATGACGGGCTGAACATCAGGTAGTCATAGGGAACGCCGGGGGAAACTGGGTCCGCTTTGGATTGAAGATCAGCTCTAAGTCATGTGTGCTGTTTGTCTGAAGATCAATGGAACAACACTTATAATGAATGTGGCCTAATTAGTGCACTATAGAGCCCGTGGTGTCTCTGAATACCTACTATTATATCAAATGGGCCAAGGAAGGCTTTTAATTGCGTAGCCGTTCCCAGACAGCTTTTTTGTGTATGACCAATCCGGTGAAGTTTTTCATTTTGTTGTCCTTAAGGACACATTTGAACCTGTGCCCCATTTGTTTCCCTTGTGAACCTTTTTTTCTAATTGATAATGGTCCTATCTGCAAAGTAAACTCAAAGGTAATAGACGGCGAAGACCAAACTCTCAGTTCAGGGACACCCTACGTTCTGCATTCCACATTGGAGTGGTGAAATCCAGCAGAACTGGAGCTCGCTGCATAGTCTGGATTGTTACCTCATTGACACCCATGCATGTGGAGACATCATACAGTTAAAAGTCACAGACTCTTTGCTTCAGACTTTGTTTTTTCTTGCAAGTCTACCATCACAAAATCACCAGCACAACCCCGTTCAAGGAAAAGGTCTTGAGTTTGTTTTAAAACAAACACTCAGATGCTCGTGTGATGCCGCTGGCCGATCGGCCTCTTTTTCCATATCAACCAGCGGAGAGACGCAAACCAGACCGGGGCAAAACATTGATTTTGGATTGTCTAATATGACCAAAAGTCCTGCCAGAAGTCTTGCATGTTTGGAGCAGAGGACACAGATTCCTTTGGAGCCAAGGTATGAGCTACTCTCTCCTCGCTACATTAACTTTGACGGCCCTATTGTGTGATTCGTTTTTATTTGCATGGTGCACAGGTGAACAGGAGAATACAAGGGAGAGAAAAGCCTTTATGAATCTCTCTTTTGTTTATTTCAGATCAATATTCAGTACTAAAAGATTGGTAAACTAGATCGGGACGTCCCTACTGGAGATGTTGGCCGGAAGTGCTAAATAGGAATAGGAATAGGAACTCTTAGCTGAGTTTAGAGTTGTTGCAACATTTTTCAAAAACGATTCCTTTCACTGGTTCTTTACAGAAAGAGGCTGTTGAGTTCATTGGAACCAGCAGAGGTTAAATGACTCAATAAAGTCTTTGTCCTTCTCCGGTAGGACACCTCTGAACAACCTCACACCCAATCGATCCAAAAGCCACCGATGTTAACTTCGTTGGTGCTGTAAGCGCTCTCTGAGGCCAGGGTTCTGACCCTCGCCTCTCTCCGTCTCCCTGCCATTTCCTCTCCGTTGTCCTCTCTCTTTTCACTTCCCCTCCACCTCTGTCGCTCTCTCCTCTCTCTTTCCACTCTGCCACTCCTCACCCGGGGTAATTGCTCTGAGGGCGACGCCGACTGCCCGCCCGTCCGCAGTCTGGGGCTCGGCGACACCAATCTCGGCGAGGGCGTGACACCATTTTGTGTAACTGGCCCTCGTGATGGAGATGGCATAATTGGCCTAATTAGGAAAGGGGGAAGGGGGGGGGCGTGGATCAGGACGGCCACGTCTCTGACCCACCCCAGCCTGAGTCCATATGGTGGGAGGCTGATAATGACTCAGTTAATGTGCTGTGTCCATCAGTAAGAGATACTCAATATGGACGTTGTGCCAAAGAGATGGAGGAGGTTTTACTCTCTTCGCCCTCTTTTCTACTTCCTCTCTTTCTCTCATTCATGCACACATAAATTTTACATTTTGGCTCCGGCACAAAATTGGACACAGAATTTCACTTCTGCATTTATGCACTTAATTGCCTACAGTAGTCGTACCTGTCAGCACATCAGTGGGCGTTGGAGTTTGTCAGTAATTATGGGCATCTTGCCCCGTATCATAAACGACATTTTCAAACTGTTTCATTTTATGAATCATTTGTTCCCGGCCTTGTCTCTCAGCTCCCATCATGCAGCTGTGTCACTATTTCATGTTGTGACTTTGTTCCCTTTATGAATATGAGATGTATTGCCAGTTCAAATGAAAGTAATACAAATCTAATGGCCGGTAATGAGATGCTGTTTCGCCATCATTGGGCGTAGGCTGTGTCTATTCCAGTGTGTGTATGCGTGTGTGTGTGTGTGTGCATCCTCGGCGCTGTGTATGATTTGATGCTAATAAAACCATACTTTCTGCTCCAGGGAGCAAGCACTGACCAGGATTCAGATTAGGCCTTAATGGCTTCCAGGCCCCAGGCTAAATTGAAATGTAAAACCCCAAACCAAACATCATTTAGTTCTTACGTTTCTTGATGTGGCCCAGCAAGTGGAAATTGGAGACATGTAGCTGTTTAACTGTAATTTTCTTTTCTGCCATGCAAACATGGGAAGCGCGCCGAAGAGGCTGCACGCCGTGAAACAAAGATGCACGTCTGGATTTGCCTTGAGATGCTTTAACAGTTCATTTCGGTTAATCCGCGTCCACTCAGCAGCTTCCTCCCGATGAATTCGGGCTGTTTAAGCGCCCTGAATTATTCCTCTGGTGTGCTCGCGCAAACAAACACGCCATGCGGTGTTTGGAATGAACAGAGGAGCATTTGAAAATGAACCAGAGCTAAATCTACCGCAGTTTTCACACGTACTAGCGGTTTCAGTAACACGTTAAGATCAATTAAATGTTGCCTTTCAGTCAATTCAGATTAGAAACCGCTCACAAACAACAAACATGCATGGATCAATTCTGCAATAAAATCAGAATGCATCCTATCCATCATGTCAGAGGTGGACAACTGGACTGAACATCAGATCAGCGATAGTCTGACCAGTCAGCTGTTGAATACACAGGTCAGCAGAGATTGCAGAGCATTGCAGTGAATGCCACGTGTCCTGTGGTGAGTTCTAGCAGCGGTAACGTTCGGTAAGTAGACCAACTGTTTGGTTGTACCTCACACTCCAGCGCTAGCATGAACGTGCACCGTTATTGTTACAGTTTCTAATCATTTATTGTTTTGAAATCATTCTGCAAAAACTTAAGATGTGACAGCTGCAAATGTTAGCAGCAAATCTGAATTACAGCCTGCACGAATAGCCCCAAGTTTATTCCAAAGATTAGAGATAGCACGTTGCTAACAAATGGAGCTTTCCATGGAGAGGGAGCTGGCTGATTTTGCTGCTATGGAAGCAAAATGAGAAATATCTCAATATAAATGTTGGGCAATGAGTTGAGAACCTCAGAACTGGTTATTGCGGCATGGATAAAAACTAAAGTGGATAAAATAGAGCTTCAGACTAGCTGCCATTAGCTGACCTTTCCTCTCTCATTGGGCTCCAGTGTAGGTCTGACGTTTGGTTCCATAGTGTCGTCGTATATTAGACTCTTTCACCACAGCAACTGTTTCATTTCATGTCAAACAGACACACTTCCCCTCATTTCCTGGGAAGAAATATTAATTTTTCCACCGTGCATCCACTTGCTATCTTGCGTTTCTTTGGTTCTACCATTTCTGGTCCTCTTGTTTTGTGGAGAAGCTGCAGTGTTTGAGATGCTAGCGCCACCTACTGTTAAAACTAAATAGTGCAATACAGTCAAACGGAAGTTCCATGTTTGGACAATATGTTTAGAATTTGCTGCAGGCCAGTTTAAAAATGGACCATCTGATACCACCTTCAGTGCTGATGTACTTCCATCAGCCTCGGCTGTACTTTGTATTTTATTGTCATATATATCAAGGGGGTGGGGGTGCCTGGTCTGGTCTAGGTGAGTGCTACATGTCTGAGTAACATCCACACCAATGAATGCCAGGTCCAGAAGTTTCCCAGCAGAACACTGAACTGTCACAAGATGGTCATTGTTATTTACTTCTCCTGTCAGTGGTCGTAATGTTGTGGCTGATCGGTGTACTTCCTCGTGTCGAAGTAGTTCTTCAAGCAGCTCCTTAACATCACTCCTTATTGATCCTCTGGGATTTTGAGGGCCATAAATCAAGCGGTGAACAACACCCAGCGACGTTTATTTTGTCTTTAAGTAATTTTAACAGCGTGTCATCATTCATGTCCTAATTGCTCCTGAGGGGGTCTTAGAAGTTGATTCAGAAATTATTCAGCGTGAAGCAGGTTATGAGACGTAAACAGTTCTTGTGGCAGAGAGTGGTTGAGAGCGCGCCATTCGTCCACATTTTAAACAACGTTGTCATTGTACATATTGGTATAACCGTGTTCATGGTTTGTTTGTTTGAGCCACAGTTTATCCATCATTTATTTATAACTTCCAGACATTTACTATCTCGGGGTTTGTTCCTGTTTTGCAGTACATGTGGTTAAATTGCATATACATTTTTGGTATATGTGCCTGAAAGGTAATCACACCCCCACCCCATAGCAACGACACCACAGGACACCCTCAGAAGGCCCATGTCCATTCTCCGATGAGTCACCACAAGGGAGACCTGCACAATATTAGGAAGGTGGTCATAATGTTATGCCTGATTGGTGTAGAATTTAGCCGAGACTGGTTTCCTGCAAATGAGGAAACTACGAAGGCATTTAGCTGATTTAAAGTTAAAATTTGTTCATCTGAGTTTAGTTCCTAACCCGGTTGCACAGGAAGCCCGGTCAGCCTGAAACTATTGTGATAAAAGTCTTTGTACATTTCTCTGTTTTCCTCAGGTTATTTCCAGACCTGTTCATAAATGATGTAACTTCTTCTGCTTCTTCTGCGTTGCTTATTACTGCACTGAAATGATTAAAAGTTAAAAATAGAGACCCTTATTAATAATATACAAGATGCAGAATCGGATGCTGGACCAGATGCCAAGGTTCCTCTGGAGGATCAGGGCGGGTGGATGCCACACCTCCAACTTGCATCAAAGAGAATAGGCCCTGAACACTGGGATCTGTCAGTCCCAATGATGGAGACTGTAAAAGTTGACCAATAAGATACCTCAGTATTTCAAGATTTCATGGGATTGTTTTGTTTTTTTCTTACTGTTGAGACACGGCATTCTATGGACAAATGTATGTAAGATTAAATAAAGTATAAGTAAATGATGCCTCACAGGAAGAAGGTTCTGGGTTCGAATCCAGGCTGACTGGGGCCTTTCTTTCTGTGTGGAGTTTGCATGTTCTCCCTGTGTCTGCGTGGGTTCTCTCCAGGTACTCCAGCTTCCACCCACCGTCCAAAGACATGCTGGTTAGGTTCATTGGTGATTCTAAATTGGCCGTAGGTGTGAGTGTCTCTCTGTGTTAGCCCTGTGATAGACTGGAGACCTGTCCAGGGTGGACCCCGCCTCTAGACCAATGACAGCTGGGACAATATAAGTTTTCTTATATAGTTAAGCTAGTTCACGTTAAGTCTGGAGTCGTTTCCTTGACCAACTCTCTTTAAATATTCGTAAATCTCCATGGTCTAAAAAATCAAGAGCACAAACATCAGGTTTACGTCAATTGTGTTATTATTAAAGAACACAAATAGCTTCACATGCTACGTGAGTCTGAGCCGTTGTCTCCGTCAGGTTAAATTGAGCACAGACTAGGTGAGCGGCCGGTGTGTTTGGAGCAGACTTTGGGGAGCAATAGGAAAAACAACTCAAGCACAACGTTGTTCGAAACGTGCAAAAATATTTCCGATTCGTTATGAGTAACTGGCGGGCCGCTATAATGTTAACATTATAAGGGAAACACTGTCTTACGGCATTCTTTTACCTAATTTGAAGCCACAGGGCTTGTGGAGTCTTGCTAGCGTTGGTAGGCTACAGTCAATAGCTTGAGACCAGATCTGGCAAACATTCCTCATCCAATCCAACGACGGGGATGGTCAGCTCGTATGAAGAGATCATTACGTATTTTAAATGTCTTATTTTCAAGTAACATCTTATATCAAACAACATCCTAGTCCTGTCTCATCTCGTTAGCAGAAAAAGGCGCACATAACAAAATTAACACTGAATAAAAACAGTGTTTAGCAGCACATAAGACGTGGAAATAAATAAATAAAAATACAAAACTGGTGCATGAGCAGAATCTGAAAACTCCCATTCAGTTTCTCCTGCACCTGATGCCGCTGCACACACGCCTCACACTCAGGGGAGTGGCTGCTGGCCTGCGAGCCATCCACACCAACCAACAAGACTCACCCACTTTACCTGCACTGAAGGCCAGATAAATAAATAATAAATAACAACAAAGGAGCACTGCTGGCAGAGAGGGATGTATTGATTCCTTCTCCGTGCTAACTAGAGTTTGTAGTTGCACAAACAAACAGCACTTTGCTTTTCTTTTGTTTCATCCCAAGTCCCACCCCTAAATCATTCTGACCCCAATAAACAATATACGCAGGAAAATACAAAAGAATCTCTGATGTCGATCCCAAAGTTTCCATCCAATTTAGCAGGTGTGTGTGTGTGTGTGCACTGCAGGGGATGCAGGATGCAGATCTGGCCCCTCTGTTCCCTCACCTGGGGCTCCTAACTAGCTGGGAGAGTGCGGTCATACGGCTCGCGGGTACCGCAGGGCAATTACACACCATCATTTGCTGGAGACTACCTTTTGTCTTTGATGTCGTTCCTCAAACAACAATGCCTTCCTTCTTCTCTTCATTCCCCACGTGGTCCTAGAAGAGTGTTAATTACTGAGGCAATTACCATCTGCATCCCAACCACTGTTTCCCAAACAGAGGGGCTGGGCTCCCGATGTGGGTCGCTCACAGTTCTGAGGAGGACTTTAGGTTTGAGATGCTTGATTTTTCTTTTGGTCATTTATACTTGGTCCTGAAGTTTTCTGCACCAGTTAAAATAAAAAAAAATAAACTTAATTCTCAAAGTAACCTACTTATGCAATCATATCCAAACAAAACAACTCAGCAGTAGACGTACACACAATCAACACAAGAACTAAAGACAAAATTAGCTGGAATTGAGCGAGGCAGAGCCCGAGCTAGGTGTTCAAGCATCTTCCTGCCAGAGAAGTTGGGGAACAGGACTGCTTTGCCAGCCCAGCAACACAAATCATTAGAATTATGTATTTAAAAGGGCCGAGCTTTGTGCTTCACAGTTTGACACTTTCAGCATCCAGGGAACAGGAGAGAGAAAAGGTGGCATCTACCCAGAACTGAACCGGAACTGAACTTGGGCGACGCTATGACTTAATCCACTGTGTTAATTTCACAATCGGACATATGCACTGCAAGATTTAGTGCTGTGATGTGTGGCGAAGAGGTGAGACCCAAGTGCAGGACACGAGGGGAGGCAGGAGCAGGAAACTCTGCAGGGTAGGCAGGTAAAATACAAATGAAAAGAGAAAGCAAAAACCAATGGAACTAAGGGAAAAACAGGCTGGACCACTAGGAAACCAACAGGTTACTCAACAGACAACTAGACAAAGATAAAGACGGGACTAGAGAGACAAAGTTGAAACCAATGAGGGATGAACACACAAGGAGAAACCAATCAAACAATCAAGGAGGGAAAACACACGATGCAAAACCAAAAAGGGTCATGGAAAATATTCAAAAACTCAATATCATGACAGTAAATACTGTTGTATTGCTGTTTGTTTCATGCCTTTTGTGATCCAAAACATTAATGCATACCTGTGCGTTTATGCAAATGTAGTAATAGATGCAGTTTCTGTCTTGGAAGCCTGTCCCTGCACACACAAAAAGTATTTGCAGCGGAAAGTTGGTCTGGAGCCTATCCCAGCTGTCACTGGGCGAGAGGGGGGGTCCACCCTGAACAGGTCTCCAGTCTATCCCAGATGTCATTGGTCTAGAGGGGGGGTCCACCCTGGACAGGCCTCCAGTCTATCACAGGGCTAACACAGAGAGACACTCACACCTACGGCCAATTTAGAATCACCAATGAACCTAACCAGCATGTCTTTGGACGATGAGGGGGGAAGCTGGAGAACCTGGAGAGAACCCACGCAGACACAGGGAGAACATGCAAACTCGAACTCAGAACCTTCTGGCCGTGAGGCATTTTTAAACTAAATTTAAACCGACTGATATGACTGAAGTGAACTTACTTCACACAAATATCTCTGTGAACTCAGCAATGGCGAATCTTTCACAGGTGGGAAGTGTCTCTGAGCACTAACTATCCCATGACATTGGCTGGAATGTGAGACGAGAGAGAAATATCACAATGCTGCGTTAACGCGACAAAACCTGCTTATTTTATCTGTTAGAAATTATGTAATTTTACCATAAAACACTGATTTAATCCAAACAACACCAGTGTTTCAGTGTAATCAGTGAAAATCATTGAATTTTTTGGACTAATAACTAGTTTGGACCTGTCTACTGACTTCCTCAACTACTGCCAGCTTACTTATCTTTTCTTACACACACTGACTTATGAGTCGTGATGACCCGGTGATTAAAATGGGCATCAGATGAACTAATAATATGTTTGCCGTCAAGTGTGTCTCTAATCGTTCCAGTGAAACGCTGGGTAAACTGAGTTATGCTTGGTTTCCCTCCCATTAGAAAGAGCAGACACGCATTCACACACATCACTTTGTCGCCTTGATGCCAAGAACTGATATGCCCACATTTTTTCTTTCTGTTTTTTTTTTTTTTTTTTTTTTAGGCTGAGCACATCACCAGCACAGTGGGAATGCATTATTCAAATAGATCTTTGTTACTCCTCCAAGATGATTGTGGCACAATCAGCCATGAAATAAGTTTGCTGTTTTAAAAGTGTTATTCTCCCTCCAGGTCTCTCAGGTGTAGCTTTGTATTCAGGTCGGCTTGCCTGCGCCAAAAAATCAATCTCAATCAAAGGTGGCGAGGAGTTTATCATAAATTATCATGAAAAGGGTTCCCACTCAGTAGATGCTTAATTACAATCTCATTTGAATAAGTTTGCATATTAATGAGTTTGGAATGAAAATGGTTTGTGGGGTTTGTGATGGGGGGCCGCGGGGTAACCCACGGCGATAATGACGGTCCTTTAAAATGTATGCGATATTATTGCTGGTGGAGAGCGGCGCGCTTTTCTCTGAAACACACAAACACACACACACAGACGCACGCACATATGCAAGGGCCCGTACAAACACACGGGCATATGCTCCAACACACTCGCAAAGACACACACACACACACACGGGCTATACACACATTAGTGCAAGCACACGCACACTCAGGGGCGTTATAATATGATTAATGGCGGAGTGTCTCTGACATTAATAAACTATAACCAAATTAAAGACTTCATTAGTCTCAACTTGGGCTCAGTGTTTGGTCACACGGTGAATCAGCGCTGTGTGATATTTGCCTGGCGTGACTTTTCCTTCTTCCTCCCTTCAACGCCAGCTAAAGTTTACTTTAAAAAAAAACAACAAAAAACTTCCCATGTCGCATGACACTGAAAATGTGTGAAAAATAACACTACTTTTTTTTATTTTGTCTGGACTAAATATATGTCTGGTCTGTTCTTGCAGCCTCATGTCAGATGGAAAGATCTCAGAGGTCTTCTAGGTGAACAGAAAAGTATTCGCTTGAGAAAAATAATTAAGCCCTGTTCTGTTTTTCTGAGAACAAGACAATGAGATAAAGTTCTGTTAGTTCACTGGTTAGACCTGTTTATGGAAGGATAAACATGTGTTTAGCGCATAGACTGTATATAAATATGGACAATGCATCCCCACTTCCTCGCACTGGCCAAACTGACGCTCTTTTCTTGGGGTTAAGGGCGGCGCCATCTTGCGACTTTGGAGCCAGAGTCTAATCAGTACAGTCTGAGAGTGGAGCCACGTAGAGCCGTGATATTGATGCCCCGCCCACACTTCCTCCAGACTCACTTGTGTTTTTGTTTAATTAATACTACGCTCTGCTCTACCTCCACCTGTAAACCAGCTGGATTATACACTGGACTTATTTTCAGTTTTCTTTTACTACTGTCATGGCTGAAGCAGCTTTATGAAGCAGTTGGCAACTGGTGGTCGCCATTATGTCACATCCTGTTTCTATAGTGTCAAATACACTAAACTAAAATGAAACTTATCCAAAAAATGACAGAAACCATTCTTGAAAACAATTTATTTGATGTGTATTTTAGAGTTTTAGTTCGGCCCAAGTCCCGCCCACTAACATGGAGGGGGTGGAGCTTATGACCTATACTGCAGCCAGACACCAGGATGAGCTCTACTTGGTTTGGCTGGCTTTGGTTTAGCCAATCAAGTTTTATTTAGTTTGGACTTTAGACACAGAGAGATACTTCAGTTTTCAAGTTACTTACATGGTATTTTTATTAGTTTGTCAACAGGTGTGTCTTTTTTTTTTTACAACTGTCATGGCTGAAGCAACTTCATGAAGCAGTTGGCAACTGGTAGTCAACATGATGTCACATCCTGTTTCTATAGCGTCAAATAAACTAAATTAAAATGAAACTTATCCAAAAAACTGACACTTGAACATACATCAGCATTATATTGACTACCTAAATGACAGAAACCACCCTTGAAAACAATTTATTTGACGTGTATTTTAGTGTTTTAGTTTGGCCCAAGTCCCGCCCACTAACATGGAGGGGGTGGAGCTTATGACCTATACTGCAGCCAGACACCAGGGGGAGCTCAACTTGGTTTGGCTGGCTTTGGTTTAGCCAATCAAGTTTTATTTAGTTTGGACTTTAGACACAGAGAGATACTTCAGTCTTCAAGTTACTTACGTGGTATTTTTATTAGTTTGTTAACAATAACTCAACCAATGAAATGACGCACTGCAGCGTCCTCATGACAGGTGACAACACCTGCACCAACATAATTTCTTTATTTTTTAAGAGATAAAAAAAAAGCAACATGAAAGCTCTTGTCCCTGTTTGAATGTTTTATAAATGAACACTGTCAAATCAAATTTCCAACAGACATAAATAACATTATCAGTTTATACCTATACCCTATAACTTAACCCCTAAAAAGCAAAAAGGGGCAACTAGTTAACCTTTTAAAACCCAATCTTATGCCAGCAGCACATTTGCGCAAGAGCACTTTGGATTACCGTAATCATATCACCAATTTTTGCCGCTATCAGGTAAAGTTCCAACGGTTTCTAAAAGTTAAGTCGCTGCGCTTTGGTGTCATTACGGTAATTTCACATGTGCCTCTCCCTGAAGGTTATTACACTCTTATAAGCTGCAGTAAATCTTAGCAGCCAGATATTGAAAGATCCATGTTCCAGGCCAAAAGCATACTCACAGGACATTTTCTGATCTTTTTATAATTAAAATAAGCACAAAAAAAGTCCAGGGAGACATTTTGAGGCTTTGGTGTTAAAGGGTTAAATGGGCCCCAGAAGGCTAAAAGTCACAGGTTCATTTATTTTTCACTGCATTTGTTAATTTGATGAGCTGTTTGCAGCGTGTGTGTGTGTATTATGTATAATTTTTCTTGGTGCTACGTTCTTCAAAGAATTACTAAGACGACAACAACAATCTGCAGTTGTGTTACATCACTTCAGGATTTTAAATATAGAATAAAATGCACATGACGATCCTGAGTTAAAAGCTCAGCCAACAACTTTAAAGTGTTACGCATGCAGGTACAGGTGATCTGAACTTCTCCTCCACCGTCTCTGATCTGAGTTCCAGAATAATAACGCGCCAGAGACAAGCCCAAAATGCCGTTAGTTCGGCGGGAAGACGACGCCGTCTGCGAAACGGACTCCAGCTTTGACTAGATGACACGGGTTTAAAGGAAGATTCCTTTCTAAATACTCTCTCTCTATCTACATAAAAACACAACATTAGCGTTGGCAGAACCCGCCCAACGCTGGAGTGTATATTTTTGTCAAATGTGTTTCTGAATATTCACTCGAGTCAACATCCTTTTCTCGAGACCAATCTGCGATGACCCATTTATCTGCTGCTCCGTGGGGAAATAACTTGAAACAATGGAGGACAAGGGAAGGGGTCTCAGAGCGCCCATCGTCAATGTCGGAGAGGTGGGGGGAAAAAATAATCAGAATTTGTCAAAACATAACAAGAATTTTAATTTGTATATAATAACAGTATAAAGCTGTGGTGTTTCATCCGGAGTCATAACCTCCTGACAACCAGGGAAACATATTGTCCCCCAATCTTTGTAAGGTAGCTAGAATACTGAAAACATTTTTACATATCATATAACTGATGGACAACATGTTTGGTATCATTGAAAAGCCCTAGCTGTCCTCTGTAGATAGCAGAAGGAGTTAAGTCAGTAGTATGCAGTGGGTGGGACATATCCAGCTTTACAGATGTCCTCCACAGAGGACAGATTTGATCTACTGGTAGTCAGGAGGATGATCACACTATACTGGGACATTTTGTACGGACTAGTGACGTAGTAATGTGCATTTTACTCTATATGATATATAATATAGAGTTTAGGTTTCATAATGGTGTAATAATAATAGTAGAAGGAACGCTTCAGGACGTCCTTTGTCTCCTCAGCAGTCAGACTCTGTAACATCAGCATTTCTTAGCTTCTTTTCCTGGACATACAAGAGCACAGTATATACCAACTCATCCCTGTCATGTCTTTTTCGTGCAACACTTGATACAACTCCTATTGGAGTTTGTTTTATTCATGATACTCATGGAAGTCATCATGTATACTCAGCCTCCTTTACCACCTCAACCCTCAATTTACACTAGTTGTCAACTTTTGGTTAGCTACTTAAAACCTGATGCAATATGTAAATATTTTTCACTTTAACATATTTACTTTTACATACTTTTTCTCTTGTCTTACCTTATTCTATTTTTTTTGTATTTTTTGCACTGTTGTTCCCTGCTGCTGTAACACCCTAATTTCCCCACAGGGATAACTAAAGTCTTATCTTATCTTAACTTATCTTATCGTAGTAGGTTTAATTGTCTCCTGGAGAGGATCTGAAGTCCACCACTAATAAAATAAAATTAAATAAAACTGGTCACTACTCTACTATTCCATTTTTACTTATTTTTTTTCATGTTCTGAAAGTGCTGAGGGTTAGAGGTTCAATCCGGCCACATGCCGATGGAGCTGAAGCGTCCTTGAGCAAGACACTGAACCCTGAGTTACAGGGTAGATGTGTCACTGTGACCAAATGAGGACAAATGTTTATTTCTTTTATTTTATTTTCATCATATTTATTCATATTTGTGTCAGAGAGACGTTGGCAGGAGTGAAGACCATCCTGGACAGGTCCCCTCACCCACTAAACAACACTCCTCCCACTGAGTGTTGGTCACTATTAACACTCTTAACATTTGAGACTCTTTGTAATTGATTTGTAACCATTTACCTCCATCAAATTGTGAAAACTTGTGCAACATTTGTTTTATTTTATTTTTTATTTTTTTATTTTTAACATATTTTTATATTACTTGTATTTGTCATTTTGCAACTGCCACTTTATGGGAGCAACAGCAACAAAGCAATGTCCTGGATGGATTAATAAAATGTTCTGATTCTGACTAGTGGTTTTCAAGAGTGTTTTTTATTTTATTTAATGTTATTTATTTATTATTTTTTTATGTGCAACTGAGCTACTGTGATCAAGCATTTCCCCCTCTGGATCAATAAAGTCTGTCTAGGTCTAAGTTAATTCATCTGTCAACAGTTTACAGTGGTTTAAAACCAAAAGATATGAAGAAAAATGCACCTTTTGCAAATTTTGTGTTTATTATTATTATTATTATTTGAGTTTTTAAATTATTTTATTCTGCAGAATTCTTTAAAGAAAAGAAAAAATTTGGTATTTCAGCTGCACAACATGGGTTTTCATCCTTAAATTATATACAGCAGTCACATCTGACCTCTTACGTGTGATACGTGCAGTGCAGTGCGTTTGTGTAGCGTTTATTACACCGCTTCTAACATTTCAGAATCACAGTTTTTCTGCACACAAAAATATAGCGTTAAGATGGAGTGCGTTAAATGATCCTGTCGGTTCGTATCCCGTCACCCCCCCCCCCTTCCTCGCCGCTTATAATGAGCGGCGCACTGTAAACATTATGTAACTCCACAAACGCTCCACATGACGCTTTAAGTAAAGTGTCACCTTTGTTCTCTATAGGAAACACGGGTAGTGGAGCTCGACTGTCGCTGCTTCCACCCCACCCACCACCCCCACCACCAACACCTCCACCTTCAGCAGAGGAACAATGCAGCTGTCGGTGAACGCGCCACGTGTAGTTAGACAGGAATCCAACGCCACCCGAGAGACCTTGGGCTTCCAAGAAACGCAGAAAAGACACGGAGGACGGAGGACGGGGAGGCGATGCCTCATCCCTGATGCAACAGCAGGGACTAGTGGCGGAAGGCGGCGACGTATGCTGACTTCTCCTTTTCACCATTTTCCCTTTTTCGTTCTCGTCATCTTTGTTTACCTCCTCGCCTCTCCTTCTCAATCACCCCCCCTCATCCCACAGGTCCACCCCCATATTCACCTCCCAGACTTGACCTTTTCCTCTGTTTGCAAGATTATTACAGCTACAATTATTGCAGATTACGCCGAGGGAAGAGGAGTGTGTGCTCTGGTGTGTGCGGTTAAGAACACACACACACACACACACACACACACACACACACACTCACATAAAGCAGCTTTTTATTAGATCTGTACAATGGCTCTTATTGACTTCTCACGTCACCTAAAGGGCAACACCCATGAAATAGAGGAATTATATTTCTGTTGTTTTTTCTTTTATTGAGTATGCATGTGGGAATTGCTTCCCCCCCACCCCCTTCCCATTCTCCCTCCTCTTTTTCAGCTGCTGTTGCTAATTTTATACACAATCGCATATATGAGCTGCTTGAATTTACTTTCCAAATTACGAGCGAGGTCACGAGGCAGGGGACAGGTTTTTTGGGCGTGAAATCGGTCCGAAATTCGGCGAGAGATCACCTGGTTCGATCCTCTCTTTGTTTCCCTCGTCGGCCTCCGCGTCCCCCGCCGCACGGAAACATAAATCATCATATTTGATTTGGGTGTTTCGCCGGCGTGCTGATGAGCAGAAGCCAAAAGGACGGGAGGTGGAGAGTGTTCAGCTGTGTGGAAGAATCTGAGCTTAATCAGAGCTGAGGGCCGGCAGATTAATTACACCGCGACTCGCACACACACACACACACACGTGAGCAGAAGTACACAACACTGGTGGCCCTGGCTAATAAAGATGGCATGCTAATGAGCAAGTGTGAAAAAAAAAGAAGAAGAAGAAGAAGAAAAAACAGCCGGGGAGCAAATAATTCATAAAGTCATATTGATCTGTGAGTGGAGACGTTAAGCCTCCATTAAGGGCAACAAAAGGAAAGCATCATGCTTCATCACCAGGAGAAGCTAAGGGGAGAGACGTGAGATCACAGACAGATTGTCATTAAGGACGTCATGTGACACACTCGCTCACGCTTGTCGTGTTTGCACCTCGGCCTCGCACGACAACGCGCACACGGCCAGGAAAGTGGATGAGGGGCGGAGGGGGAAGAGAGGGAAAAGACAATAATGAAAGATTAAGAGGAGGAGAAGGAGAACAAGGAGGGAGGGCTCCTCTAATAAATCAGAAAAAAATAAATAAATAAATAAACCACACAGCTCCCGTTTGTTTGGTGATGGAGTCGGGCTGAGCTTTTATGAGCGCACCGCGATCCTGCAGCACAAATACTAAGTCTTCACTGTTAAATAGCCACGCTTGACGCCATGGTCGCCACGACGGGGCTCAGAATACCTTCAGATCAGGCATCTACATTTCATTGAAGAATTAAAATCTTAAATGAGCTATATTTTGTCCAAGTAAATGATGACGTCCAAGCTTCGACCCACAGCCCAGCTGCAGGTCATGGTCTATTTTCAAACGACCTGCATTATGGCTTATGACCCACACATGGACACATGCACTTGACTGTATTGTACTATTTCAGTTTAACAGGTCTTGAACGCTGCAACTTCTCCACAAAACAAGATTAATCAAAGAAGACTTGCGCCACAGTTGACCAGAAATGGTAGAACCAAAGAAATGCAAGACAGCAAAGTGAACACATGGTGGAAAAATGAATATTCCTTCCCAGAAAACGAGGGGAAGTGT
Source organism: Chelon labrosus (assembly GCF_963514085.1). Taxonomy (NCBI): domain Eukaryota; kingdom Metazoa; phylum Chordata; class Actinopteri; order Mugiliformes; family Mugilidae; genus Chelon; species Chelon labrosus. The sequence goes on from NC_140348.1 coordinate 26,100,683, forward strand.
GTCTGTTTGATGTGAAACGAAACTGCTGCTGTGATGAAAGAGTCTGATATATGACAACACTGTGAAACCAAACGTCAGACCTACACTGGAGCCCAATGAGAGCAGAAAGTTCAGAACAATAGAAAATACAACAATAGCAAGTTCAGTCATTGACCGACACGGGAAACCTTTCTCAGAGGGTGACTTCATAAAAGAGCGCCTCACTAAAGTCTCCTGGAAACAAAGGCAGCGTTCAACAACGTTAGCATGTCTGGAAACACAGTTGAACTGAAGACGTGTTGACTGCATGTGATGAGAGACCAAACCTCCTCCTGTCCTGCCAACCATCCTTCAGTTCAATGCATCACTGTTACCACTGAGGACCACAAAGAGTTAAAATATATATTTTATATACAGTGCCATTTAAAAGTCTTTGCAACCCTCAGAATTGTCAACATTTGCTTATAAAATGGCCTGAAAGTAGACAAAGAGAACTCAATCAAACAAATGAGAAAGAGATATGATGCTTTGGTATTTGTTTATGTAGAAAAAATGAGCCAATATTACATATCAGAGAGGTGCTCCTCTGGGATTAAATCAGACTCCATGTGTTCAGAAGTGTTTCCATCAATGTAATGAGACTCAGGTGTGGTTCAGTTCCTGGTTTAATGTATAAATCAGGGATTTTTTCTCAGTCTGATCTTCACGACACATGTTTGTGGACAAAGGAGCTTTCTGAGGAGCTCAGAGAAAGAGTTGGAAAAGGTTCCAGAACCATCTCTAAAGAGTTTGGAACCCACAAATAGTCCACAATCAGACAGATTGAAGACGACTGTCCCCCTCCACAGGAGTGGTCCACCAACAAAGATCACTCCATAATAGTCTGAGAGGTCCCAAAGGAACCCAGGGGAACTTCTAAGCAGCTAAAGGCCTCTCTCTCATTGGCTAATGTTAATGTTGATGAATCCACTGAACCACCATGGTGTGATGGACAAAGACACTGCTCTCCAAGAAGAACATTTCTAAACATCATGTGGACAAGACAGACGACTATTGGGACAATGTTTAGTGGACAGATGAGACCAAAGTAGAATAGTTTGGTTTAAATGACATGATACAACAGAACCTTGTCCTGCAGAAAATTCAAACCCTTTTATGCGTCGCTGTACAAATTATATAGGTGCAGTAAAAAGATGGTACAATGTACAGGACGCGTGTGCATTGTTCAGCGTATTTAAACACTAATAAGTGATTGTGATTGCAGAGCTAATTCTGAGGGTTTACACAGCGCTGGTTCTATTTTCACACATGCGTGCACACACACGGTCTTCTGCTTCCTCTTGGTGCATCTGAATGATTGAGATTGCCCTGGCAGAGGTCCAAACCTTGTTTTGGGTTTAGCCCATGCTGAGAGGAGAGAGCAGAAGCCGAGAGTGATATACTTCATCCTGGCTCTCATTAGACAACTCGGGGAACGCGTCAAACCGCAATTTGTTTCCCTTGCATCCAATAAACAGCTCATTCGCCGGTCAATCAGTCACCACAGCGGCTAGTCAGATTAAACCCAGCAGAGGTTGACAGAAAGAAAAGAGAACCAGAGGAGAGGACAGCTGAGGCAAAGGACCGGCGACAAAACACTACTCATCTGAGACGTTTTAACATAAATACACATCGCCTGCTCAGTTATGTCTTCAGTGACCACGGCAGCTTTCGGAGATTGGTGCCGTTTACCCGATGAGCGATGAGAACACCACCTGGCGGAATTGCACGCCGCAGTGTTTTACGCTAACGCCTCAAAACACATTAGGTCAGGCAACAGATTTTAAAATGAGAACATTTGTAGGAGAACGGTTTGGAAATGATGTATGGGGCAAATCTGTCAGACTTGTAAAAGAGTCTATTGCATTCAGTGGGAACTAATTTCTTTAGAGGGAGGGGAAGCAGTAGGTGACTACGCGCACAGTTCAACCAAAGATTCATTGGTGTTTACTTGAAATATTTCCAGACGTGCAGCGCCTCAGGGTGGAAGTAATGCAGAAACTACACCACACCGGTCGGTAGCAGCACAGACTAAAGCCACATTCCCAGAAAATCTGGAGTATTCATGGCGCACAGACGACAATATGCAGCTGCTTTCATGAGCATTTGACCATTTATTTGGAACAATAATGAGATAAATGTCACTGTAAAACTTTAAAGAGATGAGGAATCCAATGCAGAGATAATACAAAAACACAAGCGGGACGCCTGAGTTTGATTTAGTGCAGGAAGATATATGTTTAAAAGTTTGGTTCTGCAGACTTGGGATCTCTCCTCTCAAACTTTGACAGATAACAGTTAACTTTCAGTTGATGTGACACAGACTTGGATTTTTTTAAATAAATAAATAATCAATAAAAAACAAATATTCTGCAAAATTGATTGCACGTTGTATGTTTCCAGAATCCGAGGGGGGTTGTGAGATGAAGCTGTTACAGAACCTGGTTGTAGGTACCCCTAACCCTAGGGTTGGGGGTAACCCTAGGATTAGGGGTAACCCTTACCCTAACCAGTCAATGGTAGGGGGCGGTTGGGTGGAGTCTTGGTTGATGTTGTGAGCACTTATTTTTTTGCAATGTCTTAGATGGACGGAAGTGAGAAGTAAGTTGCCGATGATCGTTTTCTGCAGCCCTCGCCACTCTCTACACTGACCTCTTGCAGCTGCCAAACCGGACAGAGATGCGGTTCGTCAGCGTCCTCCCTACGGTGCAAATCTAGAAAGTGGTGAGGATGACAGGGGGAAGATGTGCACAAAGCCGATGCTCGCTTCACGAGTGACGTGGTGTTGAGGATAAGTTTACAGGCACGTGCATGAAATTAAACTCGGAATGAAACTTTCCAGCGACAGCCAGTAGTGATGTGGCACTAACAGCCACGTGATGACTTTTGGTGCTGAACAAAATAAATGAATTACATCCAGAAAAACAGATTCGGTACACTGGTATTGTCGCTATCTATCTCAGATGCTTTCCTTCACTCCTAATGGGTGCACATCATTTTAGAATAAAGCAGATTAGCTTGTATCCGGCCCCTTGGAGATCTAGGTTAGCTGCAACTCTGCACTAATGTGAGATGGGAGCGATGCACTGACGATTTACTATTGTTCAAACACTGTTCAAGTGTTGATTACAATACCAAGCAATATGGACGAATGGATAATAACCATAAAGTATAAAGTATTTTGTTTGGAGGGCTAGCTGAACCAGCTCTGGTAAGACAGCTCTAGACGTTAGCAGCTACTTCACTGAGTAAACGGCTATTCTGATGACGTAAATCCTTCATAATCTGCAGTTTTCTTTTTATAAAAGGCATTCCAAGTATGAGTACAGTGAATGCAGACAGGTTTTTGTGCAGGTGAAGAATAAATGTGCACGATATGTGTCAGAGGAGGGTATTTCTGCATGCGTGTGCCCCTGCATGTTTTATTTTAGCGCATATGTGTGCATGATTTTATTGTATACCCTATGTGTGTGTGTGTTCTTGTACAGCTATCACTCTGAGGACCATGTTTGAGTTTTACACCATCGCAGTGAGGACATTTGTGCATAGTGAGGTCCTCACTTCTTCACGAGGCTGTTTGGAGGTTAAGCTTTGGTTTTAGGGTTAAAGGTTATAATTAGGGTCTAGGGAGCACATTATGTCGATGAATGTCCTCACAAAGATAGACATACAAACACGTGCGCATAATTTTATTATATACTGTGTGTGTGTGTGTGTGTGTGTGTGTGTGTGTGTGTGAGAGAGAGAGAGATGGAAAGAGATATGGCTGTTGTCCTTGTCAGAACACCTGCTGTCTCCACTCCTCCTTTCTCTTCTCCGTCCTTTCTTCAGACACTCCATCAATTCACACACACACACACATACATGTAATTATGCATACACACACACACACACACACACACATATATATATATATATATACTGCAGAAACTTTCCTTGTAGCCAGAGCCATGTCACCACCGTATAGAGTCAAACAGATTCACCACACTCCTGCATGCACACTTCACTAGTCCATATACTGTCACATCCGTCTTGTGCCAATGTCTTTCATCTTCTTCTCCTTGTTTTTCCATCTTCCCCCTTTTTCTCCTGCTCCCTCCTCCCTCCTCCTCCTCTCTACTTTGCTCCTCCACTCCTCCTCCATCCCTCCATCCATCCATCCTTCCGTCTCTCTCTCTCTCTTTCTCCCTCCCTCTCTCATTACCTTAATTAGATCCAGCAGATGAACATCGTCTAGTCTGTTGGGGAGGAGGCTAGGCCGCGGTGATGCAATAAGGCTCATTTGCATCGGCAAAGTTAATTGCGGGAGCGGAGCAGGTGTATGGCAATAATGATCATCACACATGACACTCACCTGTGACCGGCGGCGTACGTGACGCACCCACACACACACACACAGGCACACACACTGACGTTCACGCAGGCCGCCACGTGTTCAGCAGAGTGTGTATGGAGGTTTTAAACGTGGACGCTTACACACACACACACACACACACACACATTCAATCATCTCTTCTCTTGTCACCGAGTTTTTATTTCATAACCAATCCCCAAACTCCTCCGTGGCAATATCCATTGGACCACGGCCACGGACGTACTCCGATGACGCCCAGTAGGCAAGTGAAATATCAGCAGGATGAAGAAGTGAAGAGCATATTCACATGCAATGAAGGAAAAGAGTGGACACAGAAACATGGTGCTGTTGGACAGAGCTCAAAAACCATAATAGAGAGAGAATTTTGAAAATGAACTACACCGAAAGTGTGGTATTGAGTTTCCTCTTGAGAACAACTGATTTTATCAACAAAAAAAGGCAACTGGACTTGTAGAGTTTTTTTGAGAAGACGTTTCATCTGAGTAGCTTCTTCAGTTCTAAGGGACTGGTGGGGAGTTTGAGGTTTAAATAGGAAACTCTGTGGGTGACCCATCAGAAAATTGCTTGACTTGTTTCTGTTAACAACCAGAAACAGGTGCAGCTAATTTCCAGTAACAGTTAGATACTTACCTGTCGTTGAGGGGGGACTGTTTGTCTCTGTCCTCTTGCCCTATGAATGGTGCTCTAATGACCTTTAGTCAGTCAGAGTCTCCAGTCTCAAGGTGTGAATGGGGTTGAAACGTCTTGAGGACAGAAGTTAAAACTGTATTGTGAATTGATGGCAGATTAAATCTTAGTCCGCCAACCCTAGAGAAGTTTTTTCCAGTGTGACATAGATGGCTTCCTTTACTCCTCTTTCAAATCATCTGTCTTCTCCGGCTAAGATACTTACTCGGATGAGTGGTGAAACATCGTCTCAAAAAAACTCTACAAGTCCAGTTGCCTTTTTTTAAAAAAACAAACAAACAAAAAAAAAAACTGATTTTAACTTAAATATCCTCCTTATATAAACCAGAAAGACCTTCCCCTGGGCTGGGCTTTACACTATCCCAGTCCACCTCTTTTTAGTTTTGCAAAACATTTCTGGTCAAAATCTACTGGCGTAAGGCATTAGCAGCCACCTTCCCAACACTACATTTATGCATGTTTACATTCCTGGAGTCTGACCTCACCCTAGATACTGTACCATTATGTTCAGGCCTTTGCTAAAAAAAAAGCAAATGGGTTTTTTAAACACCTTTATAATCGCTCATTTTTTTAATTTTTTTTTTAGCTCTTACTCTAAACGCCTTTATTTTAGTTTAGCTTTAGTTTATATACTACTGTTCAATACAAGTTGTCTGTGTTAACCGTGCAAGCAACTTACAAAAGTCATAATGTAATTTATATTCACTTATACACAACAGTGGTCAGATATACATCCTCACCACTCTTATTTACTGGACGACTACCCATAGTGGTAGAGTCTGAGATGTTTGACTGCAGATCACCAATCTAAATCCAGTAAGTTTTATTTAGCCATCATTTTGGTTGTGACACTTTCTTCATCCATCACTAAGAATGCCTATTGCACACTTTCTTCTCATGAATCTGATGACCTGCGTATATTTGCCTCACTTTTAATCCTACTTTGCAGGTGATAACTGTAGCTTCTAAAGCTGGTTTGCAGTTGGGTTGAAACAAGCAACTTACGTTGACTCAGAAACAACGTTCTCCAGCCTGTAAGGCACCAATGACGTGATTGTTTGGCCTGCGATGAGTTCCAGTCTTCCGGAAGCTGCCCACATCAAGCACTGCAGTCGAGAAAAGAAAACTTGACGGCTTCGTCATCACCGTCCGACCTGAATAATTTATAGAGACTGAAGCGAGGATCACACCTCTGTGTTGCCAGGTTTAGGGCTTGGCGATGTGGCTCACACCCGTGCTCTGCCAGGTTGGGTGGACAGGGTGGTGTTGGTGACGGTTGCACCTACATCAACAGTGTAAGATGGATTTCACTGTGCATATTTAACACTGCTGGATTCGACTCGGCCATATTTAGATGCGCCGAGGTGTGGCATCGCACGCAGTTTAAGAAGCTGAGTTTGAACAGGAACTAGGGGGGTGGAGAGGACATATGAGCTGCTATTTCCACTGATTACAGCTTGTTCTAGGTCATGTCCAGCTAATGTGGCTTCGTTTTAGAAATAATTTTTCTCACTTGGTGTTGAATTTTCCATGTTCTTAAAATTCTCTCCAGCATAGTTACATGAAAATGTTGAAAGTGAGCTTTTCGGACAGACCTTGTAGCCTGTAAAACCTTAAATTTATGTGATTCTTAATCATTGTCACGGCCCCTATATAAAAAAAAAACTTCCAATATAGACAATCAAAAAGCACATAATGATGAAGTCTTGCAATTTTGTGCAAGAACTCAATGTTTTTCATCTCTGTGTTACTCTACAAAATCAATGCAATGCAGTATTCATATCGCTTAGCTTGTCTGGGCCTATTACTTGCTTTTACGTTTAGTTGTGCACACTGCTCTTCGCTGCATGTTCTGCAACAATATGACAATAAAGTTCTGTTGAATCTTGTACTTGTTGTGCTCTCTTGTACGTTTGACCTTATTTTTCATTACAATATGTGATGTATAAGCTGCTCAGCGCCACCAAACGCGGCCAGAAGTAGCTACTCTGCTAGTTTGGCTCGTTAGCGTGAGGCAAGATTAGTTTTTTTTAACCAATGCATTGTTTTTGTGGAATAATTTATCCTAAATCCAAATGATGTGAGCAGCCTACAGTCATTGCATTACCCTTATATGCTAATGCACAAGAGGTTCATTGAAAAAAGTGATCACATAGAGGGTTAGCTTCGATTTTAAAATTGTCTTTACATGTCAAGCCCTAAACAGCATTTCAAGGTTTTCGTTTTAGAGCATCCATGTTGCTGACGTTAAACGACACACAGAAGGCAAGAACAAAAGATCGAACAGTAGCGCTATGACACGCAATTGTATTTATATGTAATCAAAATGCCAATGTATGCATCACATCTCTGGTTTATTTCCTTTGAGACATTGGGATTCATGTACAGCGTGTCTACAGGGACACATTCAACAAATATGTGCCCCTGTAGATGATGCAAGAGGTGAGAAAACATATTCTTCCTAAAAAGTAATACACCATAGCTGCTGCAAATCATGAGGATCTGTCCTTTTAAATGAGGCATGCTAACTGGGGATGATACAAGTTGATGCAGCCGTATCACATGAATATATAGCGTCAATGAAATACAAGCGGCCAATATGAGTTTCCTTCGTTGGGTGGCCGGGCTCAGCCTTAGAGATAGGGTAAGGAGCTCGGACATACGGGAGGAGCTCCGAGTAGAACTGCTGCTCCTCCACGTCGAGAGGAGTCAGCTGAGGTGGCTAGGGCATCTGGTAAGGATCACTCCCGGAAGGTGTTTCGGGCATGTCCCACCAGAAGGAGACTTCGGGGCCGACCCAGGACACGATGGAGGGATTATATCTCTCGTTTGGCCTGGGAACACCTGGGGATTCCTTCGGAGGAGCTGGTGGAAGTGGCTGGGGAGAGGTTCTGTCTGGACTGCCCTGCTGAGGCTGCTTCCCCCGCGACCCGGGCGAAATAGAATAGATCAAACTCATTTTAGTTCAGGGGCCACATACAGCCCAATTAGATCTCAAGGGGGCAGGACCAGTAACATAAAAACCTTTAAATAATGACCCCTTTATCAAGGAGAATTGTAGGTAATGTCAACCTGTCTGTGGAGCAGGACAATAAGCTTCTCTGTCTGACTGTGGTGTCCTGTAGAGGGTGGTGGACATTGTTCATGATGGACCAGAGTTTGTTCAAGGTCCTTTCATCTACCACTGATCCAAGGGACTCCAGCTTTGTCCCTACCACAGAGTCCTCCTTCTGGATCAGCTTGTCCAGCCGTGAGGTGTCCTTCTTCTTAGTGCTGCCTCCCCAGGACACCACAGCGTAGAAGAGGACACTGGCAACGATAGTCTGGTGGAACATGTCCAGCAGCTTCCGGCAGATGTTAAACGACCTTAGCCTCCTGAGGAAATGGAGACGGCTCTGACCTTTTTTGTATACTGAGTAGACCCAGGTACTTATAGGTCTGAACCACCTCTACACACTCCCCGTTGATGGTTACAGGCTGCAGGTGAGGCCTGGACCTCCAGAAATCCGCAACCACCTCCTTGGTTTTAGCTGTATCAATTAGAAGGTGGTTGGCTTTGCACCATGAGGCGAAGTTGTTCATCAGATTCTTGTACTCCTGCTCCTGTCCATCTCTGATACACCCCACAATTACAGTGTCATCTGAGAACTTCTGCGTATGACACGACTCTGAAGTGTGCAATAAGTGTGAAATAGTGTGGATGTCTTTAATATCTGCTTGGGTTAGCTGATTGTAATGAAGGCCTTCTCCTGCACGGGGCAAAGGAACCGAACGAGAGTGAAAGCAAAATGTGTCATTTACAGTGCGACAGTAAACCCACGCTTACCAACATGACATGCTTCTGTTACTATATGAACTAATAGGAACAATTAGCAATTAGTTCATACACAATTTAAAAAGTGTTCATAGTGTCACCGGCAAAGCACAAAAAAACTGAGATACTCAAACGGCACAGCCCGGGCCCGTGTTGTGTTGAAGTAAGGCAGAGCGGAGATGCTGAGGCCCAACGGCTTAAATGTGAGAATGCGAAAGATTGTCAAAGCGCTAAATGTGATGATGGCGCCAGATGGCGAGCTTTTCCCGCACACGCCACTTCAAAGAAGCAGGGGCGACGCTTTGTAGGCATTCTGCCGACTGCGTCTCTTTTCATGTGCGGGTCGCGGTGGGTCAGCGATGCTCTGTCTGCGCCTCTTCATTAGACTCCCATTTCCTTCATTATAGATCGTGGTTTTAATTGTCTCTCCGCGCTGTGTACGTATTGCGTTTTGTGGCGTCAACACTTTGCTCGGGAAACAAAATGGTGCAATTTATTTGAAAAAAAGTACCAAGGACTTTTCCCACTACTTGTGAAGGGTATGGCATCTGGGGAAGAAAACTAACTGAGAAAGTTTTTATGAATGAACAACTGACAGCCTGCTGATCATTACGCTAACGGTCCAGTGTGGCTGTGTGGGTGTTTCTGTCAGATTGTGGACCATCATCACCCGCTATTAGCGCGCTTACCGGTCGTCTGGCGTGGTTAGCTTGACAGCCCCGCCACTGGATTTGCCTCTTCCAGTGCACCTCTGCATGTGTGAAATACGAAAGCTGTGTTGGGTATTTGCTTTTAGTTTCCCTCTTTCTGCCATGAAAGACGGGCGGGGAGGAAAAAAAAAAAATGGGACACAGAATGAAAAAGAAGTCTCCTCCTCACCTTATGCTGACCCGTCACTCAAACAGAGGGAAATAATTTGCCTGAGAAGAACCACACAAACCGCAAGTAAACAAGCTCTTCCTCCTTTTAATGCATTATTTATGGAAAACAGGACAGGGAGGAGGAGGAGGAGGAGGAGGAGGGGTGTATGAGGAGCAGCTGAACTGTGTGTGCAGTATTGTCTATGATGTCCTTTGTGTATTATTCATGAATGCTGCACCGTCCCTGTCTGGTTAACATACTGTATCTCTACATACAAGACTCACTCAGCTGCTGCTGGTCAGTGTTCTCCACGCTGACAATGACTGTATTGATCAATGCAAACTGCACTGTATGCATCATATCAGCCACAACATTATGACCGGAGACAGGAGAAGTAAATAACATTGACCATCTTGTGACAGTTCAGTGTTCTGCTGGGAAACTTCTGGCATTCATTGGTGTGGATGTTACTTAGACATGTAGCACCCACCTAGACCAGACCAGGCACCCCCACCCCATAGCAATGACACTCCTTGATGGCAGAAGCCATCCCCAGCAGGATGCAACCACAAAAACGCTTTTAGAACAACTAAAAAAAAACCATGAAGAACAGCACAAGGTGTTGACCTGGCCTCCAAATTCACTAGATCCCAAACTGATCAAGTATCTGTGGGATGATCCACAGGGGCCCCTCCCCTCAAAGGCCCCCCCACTAACAACATTCTGTTCCCAGACACCACAGGACACCCTCAGAAGGTTCATGTCCATTCTCTGATAAGTCACCACAAGGGAGACCTACACTATATGAGGAAAGTGGTCATAATGTTATGCCTGATTGGTGTATGTACTAGTGGATGGAACTGGACCTTTCTACTTTTTGTCCTGAACGTCACTGGGAAATAAATTCTGATCTGTGCATCGATCAGATTAAACGTACGTAGTTGGGATCTCCTCCCCTCACGGTCGTTCTATAACAGGTCAGGTGTAGGTGAGGAAACAGTGTCTCTGTCTGCAGCAGTGTCAAAGGAATGAACCAAATCACGGAGAGTAATGTGGGGAAGATTTAGTTATGGAGGAAGCGAGGAGGAGAGGAGGGTGGAACAGTTGCCCCCCGTGACAAAAAAATAAATAAATAAAAAACTGTATCAACCACTTCTAGTTGAGTAAAAATGATCTTGCCCTGTTTCCTCTCCTGCATCACAGAATGCTGATTAACTGCAATCCTCCGGGCTCACAAATGCCACATTACAACCTTTAGATAATGAGGTTTGAAAACATAACTCATTTAAAAAAGTCAAACGCGCTTTGGAGCGTGACATCGTAGCAGTGGTCGGGGGTTGCAGCTCGGATGTTGTTGCCTGTGTTTTTGTTGCCCGACCCGACATACGAGCGTCGACAGTTAAACCCTCTCAGGTCTGGGCCCGTCTAATCCTCTCTGTAATGCCTCAGTCATTTGGTGGGAGATGGAGGAGGAGGAGGACGGTGCATTTGGAGGTGCGTATTGGTTTCGCTTCTGGAGGGTTCTAGGTAAAGTCGCAGGGGCTGCGTGCTATGATTAGCAGCGCTGCAGGATGAGAGGGGAAACAGCAGTAGCGGGCATTAGCTGTGTTTGCACAGCTGTTAAAGTAATGCTACCTCATTCCTCTGCTCGGGTGCTCGGGAGGCAGGGCCTGCAAGCTGCAAGGACGATAATACATCGTCCTCCCCGCGCTCTCGTTCGTCACTTCAATCCTCACTGTCATAAATTCTATTTTTTTTTACTTCACTCTCTAGGCCCACTTCAGCTGTGGCATTAATCCTCAGCGATACTACTGCTAAAGAATGACTTTTATGTCCTGTTTTTCCTCCATCCATCAACGGTAACTGTTACAGAAACCGACATTCTCGCCACTTTTGTTGTTTCAGCCATGGATTAAATGACGTCGTTGTGTTTCCAGCTCAGATTGTGTGTTGCCTTTCAAGCCTGTGAGAAACAAATCAAAGCGGCCGCACGGCATGCGGTCCACAGATCCTCCACATCAACGTGCAGCTAGTGCTTCCAATCAGAGCAATTAAAATATATGACTTAAGTTAAACTCTTAAAGATTAAGATCTGGCAGCACAGTTACAGTTTACAGTTATAGGATGTGTAATGATCAGCAGGTATTTAAGGTTAATTTGCACTTTTTCAGATATATCTGAGGTATATTTGCAAGATTTTACTGTGCACTGCTACGTACGAGCAGCATTTAGTTCACATGGAGTAGATATTTCTAGATTTTATTTTATTATTTTATACATTTTGTCATTTATTCAGTGGCGTCTTGGTATAAAGACACCACATTTTAGTATAGCGTATAAACGCAGCACTTGACATATTTAAACATTTATGTTATTAATGTTAATGCACATTATTGCATTTCTTGTGCATATTTTGTATTTTTTTGCTTATACTTTTTTATTTATTTATATTTTTAATTATATTTTATTTTATTTTATTTCATTTGATTTTTATTATTTCATTTAATTTTTTAACTATCTTCATCTATTTTTCTTTTTACTTGTGTTTCTCAAGACTGAGCTGATGTCATTTTTTTTTTTCAGACAAATAAAACCGCCTCAAAGTGATCACGTGTTTCTTTATTAACACAATACAAGCTTTTAAAAATTAACTTTTCCCAGAGAACAAATTAGAGCCTGAAGATTTAAGGCAAAACTAAAATATAAGCCATTTAAGAAATAATAAAAAAAAAAAAGATAATAAATCTAGAGCCACTATTTGGTGTCACAGGCAGCTTGAAACTAGTGTGGAAAATAAACGTATTATTCAAATATCAAACAACTTTCAGACATCATGCATCCATGTATTAAACTTATAATCAGTAACTGTGAGATAATAAGATAATCCGTTATTTATCCCACGGTGCGGACATTTGCAGTTTATAGGACGTTGCACACAAGAGATATTAAATAAATGCATTAAATAAATACAAAAAAAAAAGCAAATTAAATGAGTCTAAACTCTACAACAAACATAAGTCTAATACCAAGTCAGACAACAAATCCAGTTAAAGAAAACTAAAGATAAATGGTAACCACCCATTTGATCACGTGATGGAGACGTGATGAATAATCACTAAGTGTTTTCCCACAATGCAGTGCAAAAAAAACAAAAAAACACAAAAAAAACTACTACTGTTTTCTTACCTTTGTTAAATTCCATCTTACTAACTAATGTTTATCTGCATTTAAGGATTATTCTGTTGCTATTTCAGATATTTACAGTCATTTCTAACAGCGAACACGTTCTAATCTACACTAAGACACATTTCAAGGAATCTAAAGATGTGAAAGTAATGATTTTTTTTCCTGATAACTGCAATAGGATTACTGAAATTGAAATAATAAATTTCAGAGAAATTATTACAGCAATATATTGTAAAGCATGACCCCCCCCCCCCCCCCACACCCACCTCCCTCTATCATCTCCATCCCTCATTGCATAGGTTTCTATTTAAAATGGAGCGCCCCTCACTTATTGGATTCCTAACTGGCTTTCATCCTGACGCTCCTGACGCCGAAGCGCTCTGTTTTAGCTAATCTGGCTCCGTCCTGACACACTAATGAGAGATTGGGACACCGACGCCAGGTTCGAGGTGCGCAATGACTCATAGAGAAAAATTGGCCCATCACGAGGACCGTTATTGCTCTCGTTCCACCTTTGAGCCAGAGAGTTTAGTTTTTCTCATTAAGTGAATAACATCACGGTATCGGCCCGTTCAGAGGCGTTATAAAACCTTATATTTCCCAAGGCTGATGGAATAAAAAGGACTCACTGTCAGGTTTTAGGTCCACTCCAACTCACGCTGTAACCAAGAGGCCGTCACAGGCAGCCAGGAAGGATTGAGAGGCACGGTAAAGAAATAAAGTGGGCGTAGGGGAGGGAGGGGGGGGGGGGGGGGGGGACGGAGACGGAAACAGATCGGCGAGCTAATGCTAATTTCTTCGCATTCTTCCCGGCTGATGCGAGGATCAACTGGAAGCTTTGTGGCAAATTCAGCCTGAAGATTGTGATTGCTGACGGGCCCTGACCCCTGCGCTCCCGCCATGTTTCCCCATAACTCATAATTAACGCAGACATTAGAGCGTCCCGAGAGGCCCGTCCAGCTTTATTTCCCTCCCCGACAGAAAGCGGGCAGCGGCATCGAGGCCCCTGGACCCGAGCCCAGTTCTGTGATTTAGCCGGAGTGAGAGTATTAGCAAGAGGAGAGGATGAGGGAAGGAGGTGGAGGTGGAGGGAGGGAGGGGGAGGGGGTGGAGGGGCGTACACTGAGCACACTTTGGGGGTTTTGGGCTGTTATGGATATGGCTGTGGTAATTACTCAGCGCTTGTTATTGCCCACGTTGCCACACCTGTGCCCGGCAAAATGCCGCTACAGCGCCGGAAGGCATCCGACCACATCTGAAGAATGTCGGCGACAACATCAAGCGGAATTAGCCAGACGATAGTCAGGAATATAAGCGCTCCTGAAGGTTTAAGTCCTCCTAATTGGGCCGCTTTGTAATCACACGTTACCAGCGGAAGGCTGCGCATTGTTACGTGTTATTTTGGACGGGCGAGTTTTGGCGCAGTCCTTTTATTTGGGAAAAATAAACGAGCACCTGTTCTTCGACGTGTCAAACTCAATCTCACGGCTCGTTAGCGGGGGCCCCTGCCCAATAACCCAGCTTTAGCGCCGCTTTGGCTCCTAATTCCCATCTCTGGGCTGTCACACGGTGTCATCGCCACAGTCATTCATGTTTTTATTCATTTCACATTTCATCATTTATTTATCGCCTAGCCGGGGCTGGCACGCTGACGCTAGGACCTCAGACAGGAGGCACTGAGAGCCTGACAGAAGACGACGTTATTCCTCTGGAAAAACCTGCTGACCACTGACAGTGAAGGCAGCAGCTACTGAGGAGATGTAATCCGGTCGTTTTAATAAGGAACCCTGCATAAATGTGACACCGTTAAAGTTGAGAGTAACAGAAAGCTTTAAAAAGGTAAAATGTTCGGGCGGTTAGTCACCCCCGCCACCCACCCACCCCCAGCCGCCTATGATTCACGCTGTCGTTGTTTAAAGTCTGGAGGTATTAACGGGACGTTTTGATATTAGCATGACGAATAGCATGGATGGTTTTTACTAAAGGTTCTTTCTCATGCAGTTCTGAAACCGGGAGTGCTTCCCTGCCAGGTCGGTTAGTTTGCGCTGGTGTGAACACAGCAGTCAAGCTCCAGGGAAAAGGTGTATATTTCAAGCTTGTTATGCAAATAAGTAATTGGATTTATTAACACCTGAATACTGTGGAATATATTTTTAACTCTTAGTTGGACTCAGTGGGAACAGTGATGCTTTGGACTGAAGGATGGTTGGTAGGACAGGAGGAAGTCATCGGCAGCTTCCCGATAAAACGACAATCAATTCGTTACACAACTTTGTCATGAAATTAACGACTTTTTAAATAAACTTGAAGCCTACATCTGTGTCGTTTACCCTTGATTTTGAGAGTCAGGTTTAGTTGTGACGATTATTTTTGTCTGTTTTGCTTGAAAGTAAAACATTTTGTGTGATTTGTGAGGTTAAATGTGTGCCCAAGTGTCCTTCGCAGCGTTTTCCTATGTGTGCCAGTTAATCTTAGATGTCTGAGTGTTGGAGAGGAAGCAGATGCCCTTTACTTCCCCCTTCCACCACCACCACCCCTCCTTCCTCCCCACCTCCCACCACCTCCCACCCAGGTAACAGAGCTGTCACCCTGCTCTTAACCAGATCTGAAAGCATTAACACCCTTGCCCCGCGTGCTCTCTCCCGCGGGACCGGCGGGGGCCACGGGCGACAGCAGCGTTGCCCTCCAACTGCCGTGCCCACGCCAACGCTGGCACATGAGGATGCACGGTGCGGGGGCCCCCTCGCCTGTTGGCAGCGCCGCCCAAAGTCACTCGGCGGGCCCTGGCGCTGGGCCAGTCAGTTGAGCCGGGGCCAAAAACAAAAAAGACAGCCAGAGAGGAGGGGAGGGAACAAGGGATGGATAAAGAGGGAGAAAAGTAGAGGAGCATCTCCTCTTTCATTTAGCCTTCCAACTGTTTTCTCCCTCATCTTCTAATCAACAGAATAAATGCACCTGCCATTGCGGGGCATCACGGAAATGAGTTGTGGCGCCTGTAGAAACACCAGAGGAGGAAAGTTGGCGGGAGGAGCACAAACCGAGGGTCAACCGCTCCACTGCATGGCGTATTTATTCCTCACTAACGCTACAACAAGCAGATGTTTTACTCAGTGTAGGTTATTAGTAGGGCTGGGTGTCGCTACTAGTCTCTGGTGACGTCACTAATAAAATCACAGAAGAAAGTAATGAAATCTATATTCTTGACCTGAATACATATGCCAAGAACAGACAGCTCATGTGCTACACACTGTGAGCTGCAGATATGTATAGTCTGTATAAAAACAGGCAGCACCTCAGCACCATCAGTAGCATTTAAAAGCATCAATAGCAACTATTTGATAATAACTTTACCAAACAGTTGATGTGCAGCCTCCTTCTCTCTGTTACCACAGGACGTTTGGTGAAGTTGTTAACTGACTGCTGTCCAGAGGATTTGGACCGTTCCTCTGCTAGCGTTAGCGTTAGCCTTTTCAGATGCATTGCAGTAGTACTTTAGTTGTATTTCAGGACTGACATGTCACAGTAGAATGGGCTTCATCTTTAGTGAAGTGTTTCCACACACTTGATGAACCAATGACCCACTGGGCTCCTCACCTGTCTTCTAGGAGGCGTCCCTGTTGTTGCTGTCACGTGATCAGTGACTAGTTTGAGCAGCAAGTTGACAAACCCACTAGTCGTATCCGTATCGCTACGGATTTCCTTAATCGACTTGATTCAGATTAACGGGGTTCGTTGCTTCATTTAGAGATATGTCTGTTTTTAAACTAACTTAACTAAAAAAAATGTTGTCATTGGTTCCAGAAATCTGACATTTCCAAAATATTCTAACCTCTACTTTCTCATCTTCCATGTCCCTTTACTTTTGTCCAGCTCTTCTCTGTCGTCAACTTTTGGATGTACCTCACAAGTGGACTAACCTTGTCTCCCAAGATTTAAGTCAAACCAGTCTCGAGGGAAATGGCTTCTTTTCAAATCAAGATGAGTTTAAAACCTTTGAAAATAGATTATTTAAACCCAGCTCTTGTGTTGCATGTCTGTTGTGATATTTCTGATCTCTTATAATAAGATTTTCTCACTGTCGGAGATGGATTCAAATCTGAATTGACAGATTTCTTTATTTAACTCAATTCCAGAAGACATAAACACTAAATGTGCACATTATTTCCTTATAATGTTGTCATGACCAATGTGTGGGCAATCTGCTTCTACCTCCCACATCCAGCAAGTTCACCACGGACTCTGGGTCATGTTTGAGCCCACTTGATGAATCTGAATGTAGTCCTTGAGCTGAGACTTGGCCTCCACCGTTTTAATGAGAAAATGCTCCCCTGTGTTGACCGGGTAGTTGTTAACCTTTAAGTGTTTGGTGTTAAGCCACCGAGTGATGGGGTTATAATAATAAAACTTGTTGTCCGTAACCAGCGCCATGAGCTGAGGGCATTTCTTTCGCAATATCACACATTTACTGGATTTGCGACTTTCAGTTTAAATTTCAAGAAAATCTCTGAATATCAATTAATGCCCCATTTCATCCACTACCATTATGAGAATGTAGTATTTGGTTGAGATAAACATCTAGTGGTGAGAATGACTCTCTTTTGGTTGCAAGAAGGTAGCATCATTAAAGGAGCATGTCCCCTCTGCACAAGAGTTGTGTTTTCATTGGCATGCATGAAGAGAAAACATCTAAGGAGATTGAAGAAACTACTAAAACTGGGTTAAGAACTGTCCAACGCATTATTAAAAACTGGAAGGACACTGGAGAAGCATCAGGGTAAGAAGAGAGGCAGATGAAGTGATGCACCCATCATGCCTAGTGTCTACTGTACAAGCCTGTGGGGGCTGTGCTATGATCTGGGGTTGCTGCAGTTGCTCAGGTCTAGGTTCAGCAACATTATGTGTCCAAAGAATGAGGTCAGCTGACTACCTGAATATACTGAATGACCAGGTTATTCCATCAATGGATCATATTCCAAGATGACAATGTCAGGATTCACTTATACAAAAGTAAGTTATGGAGTTCCTCAGGGTTCTGTGCTAGGACCAATACTCTTCACGTTATACATGTTGCCATTAGGCAAGATTATTAGAAAACATGGCATAAACTTTCATTGCTATGCAGACGACACCCAGCTATATTTATCTATGAAACCAGATGAAACTAATCAGTTGGTTAAACTCCAAGCATGCCTTAAAGACATAAAGGCTTGGATGACCTGTAATTTCCTACTCTTAAACTCAGACAAAACAGAAGTTATTGTATTCGGTCCTAAGCATCTCAGAGATTCATTATCTAATCACATGGTGTCTTTGGATGGCATTACCTTGGCCTCCAGTACTACTGTAAAAAACCTTGGTGTTATATTTGATGAGGATATGTCCTTTAAATGTCACATAAAACAAGTGACCAGGACTGCCTTCTTTCACCTGCGTAATATCGTCAAAATTAGGAACATCCTGTCTCAGAGTGATGCTGAAAAACTAGTTCATGCATTTGTGTCGTCCAGACTGGATTATTGTAATTCATTACTGTCTGGCTGTCCAAATAGCTCTTTTAAAAGCCTCCAGTTGATTCAAAATGCCGCAGCAAGAGCATTGACAGGAATTAGCAAGAGAGATCATATTACTCCAGTTTTAGCTTCTCTTCACTGGCTCCCTTTAAAGTCTAGAATAGAATTTAAAATCCTCCTCCTTACATACAAGGCCCTTAAAGGCCTAGCTCCATCGTATCTTAAAGACCTTATTGTACCATATCATCCCAGCAGATCACTTCGGTCTGAAAGTGCAGGCCTACTTGTGGTTCCTAGAATTTCAAAAAGTAGAATGGGAGGTAGAGCTTTCAGCTATCAGGCTCCTCTCCTATGGAACCAGCTCCCAGTTTGGGTTCGGGAGGCAGACACTCTCTCTATTTTTAAGGTCAGGCTTAAGACTTTCCTTTTTGATCAGGCTTATAGTTAGGGCTGGACTAAACCATCCCTTAGTTATGCTGCTATAGGCCTAGGCTGCTGGGGGACGATGCACCAAACACATGTCCTCCTTCTTTCTTCTGTCTCCTCTCTCGCATCCTCCACTTTCTTTTCTCTGGCACAGAGCTCTTGCCCTCTAATTTCCTATATACTACTAGTCATACAATTCTGTGCTATTACTATGTAGAATGTTTACTGCTGTGTGTGTCCCACCCCCCTTCCCCCCCCCCCCTTCCCCCCCTTCCCCCCTCTTCTTGTGAGTATCTCTGGCCTGGAGTGGTGTGTTTCCTGTGGAGCTCTATACTACATCTGTTGTCGTGGTCTCATCAGCCTGCCCAGTCTTCATGGAATCCTGCAGTTATCCACTCCTACCTGAATGAACAATTCTCCAACCTGCCTATGATTCCTCTTACATTTTCAAACTGTCATGTAACATCATCAGTTTGTATCATAAGATTCCACATGTACACTTTAGTCAGATATGTGTATCTATGACAGATGTATGTTTATCTTGCTGTTCTCTTCTCTTCTCTCTTTGCTGTTCTCTTCTCTCTTTCTTCTGTCTGTACCCGGCTGGCCTTAGGCAGATGGGTCCCTCCATATGAGCTGGGTTCTGCTCGAGGTTTCTTCCTGTTAAAAGGGAGTTTTTCCTTGCCACCGTTGCCTTCAGGCTTGCTCTGGGGGTTTCAGGCCGGGTTTTTGTAAAGCGTCTTGAGACGATTTGTATTGTTATTGACGCTATATAAATAAAATTGAATTGAATTGAATTGAATTCATGGGGCTCAGATTGTGAAAGAGTGGTTCAGGGAGCATGAGACATCATTTTCACACATGGATTGGCCACCACAGAGTCCAGACCTTAACCCCATTGAGAATCTTTGGGATGTGCTGGAGAAGGCTTTGTGCAGTGGTCAGACTCTCCCATCATCAATACAAGATCTTGGTGAAAAATGAATGCAACACAAGATGGAAATAAATCTGGTGATGTTGGAAAAGGGTATTGAAACAATGACACAGTGAATGTGTGCTGTAATCAAAGCTAAAGGAGGTCCAATGAGATATTAGAGTGAACTTTTTTTTTTGGGAGCGACTGTGTTTTTTGGCCAGGCAGTGTACTCGACTGGTGAAATATAATCACTTTGTTTTGTTGCCTAAGAGCTGAACTTTTCACTTAAACACCTTTTTGTTCACTCTGGCTAGATATTATTGTTATAGTCACATTTAGGACTGGGGTGTTGTTTTGATTTTGGTTAAGGAGTCTTTTGAGATTTCATTTTTAGCAAGAACTTGGTCTACATGTTTAGTTTCGTTTTGTTTTACTGATTTCTTTGTTTCATTCAACATCCTTTGTCCAGCTGCGCTTTCTTTAAACCATAATCATTTCACAATGAACCTTAACAAAGCCAATTCCGGCTGGTTCACGAGCTGGGTCGTAGCAAGAATGCAAATAAAAACAGTTTTATTCGTACCTGCTGCTGACTTGCATATCTGAATGCTGATAAGTGACCCTTCTTGTGTTGTGCTGCTAAACCTGAACAGTTGACTGATGTTAATGTTTCTTGTAACTGCCTCAATGAGAGGAATCACACTGACCTAGACTCCCCGTACACAGTGGCATTAAAAACTGTCTTACAAGTAAAAGCTCAGCACTCCACCTCCTTCGTGTAGTTTTTCAACGCGCCGATGAATGTGCACAGGCCGGCATTTTGCACAGTAACTTCCCCGTTGTCACTTTTATTAGCGTCCTTCCCTTCACATTATTCACCGTGGCCTTGCGATGGATTTCCAGTGTAAGTTAAGCGTAAAAAAGAAAAAGGAAAGAAAAGGACTTGCACAAGTTATGCATGTCTGCAAGCGTGTGTGTGTGTATGCTTTACTCCATGCGGTTGTGTAGATGTGTGTGTTGAGGTGTCTGTGTGTTTGGAGATGGAGGAGGAGGAGGAGGAGGAGGAGGAGGAGGTGGTGGTGGTGGTGGACTGGACAGATTCCGACGCATAATTTAAATTTAATTGGACCGGGCCTGACTGGCTAGGGTCAAAATGAAGAGAAAATCAGTCACATTAATCAAGATAAAATTATCAGCTGATTAATCAGTGTTCTAATTATGGTGCCGGCGCTTCTCTTCTTTGTTCTGTTTTAATTACTCTGCTTCATTGTCTTTTCCATATGGCCAGCATGTCCCCCTCAAAATGCCCAGTGAGCACACAGACATGCAGACTCTGACACACACACGCATGCACGCACACACACACATCACTAGCAGCTTAAACACTTGCTCACACATGAAAATCTCTTTGCACAGACTCATCTTAAATGTTCAGTATTTTCGGTGTTTTCACATCTTCTCTCCTGACCTACACGTTACAGCCGGCTCCTTATGCAGAGGGAACGAAAAATTAGTACGTTTGACAAATCTCTGCTTCACTTGGCTTATTGTTGCACATTAAAGTCAGATGTGTTGAATCTTTAAACCCTTCATCCTTCTGACTTGATTTGACTAGGAGCCACTTTTCAGCCACGTTGTGCCGACACATTCCTCTTTTAGTTTTCAGGACCTCCATTATGTGGAGTAGTGTCCTGACGGAGCAGATCCACGATAAACATGAACTGCAAATATTTGCACTGTTCTGCAAATCTGTACATTGTACTATAAACGTGCACATTTTACTGTAAATGTGTACCTTGTAATATAAGTCTGCACATTCTACTGTACATACATAAAATGTACCATAAATGCATACATCGTACTTTAAATGTGTGCATTGTACTTTAAATGTGTGCATTGTACTTTAAATGTGTGTGTAATGAAAATCTGTCAGCTGTAATATCAAACTGCACATTGTACTCTAAGTGTGCACATTGTAATGCAAATATGTGCATTGCACTGCAAATGTGTACCTTGCACTGTAAATGTGTACAATGTACTGTAATATTTTATGTTGTAATATAAATCTGTACATTAAAATGTACCGTAAATGCATATATCATACTTTAAATGCGTACCTTGCACTGTAAATGTGTAAGTTGTAATGTAAATGTGTACATTGCAATGTAAACCTATATATTGTACTGTAAATCTGTCAGTTGTAAAGCTGCACAGTGTACTGTAAAAGTGTATGTTATAATATCAATTTGTTCATTGCAATATAAATATGTACATTGTACTCTAAATGTGAAATTGTAATGTAAATGTGTACGTTGCACTGCAAATCTGTAAACTGTAAATGTAAAACTGCACGTTCAACTATAAATGTGTAAATATACTGTAAATATACTACACTGTTGATAGCCTGTATCAGAATCAAAATCAGAATATTTCATTAATCCTTCAAGGAACTTGTTGACTTGTTCCGAGCATAGATTCTGAAAGGAACTGAAGTATTGTCAAGAATAAATAAACACCTCATACAGCCTTTTACATTAAAGCCATAAAACATATTATAATCATTCACACTGAGCAAATCTTTCAAGGTGCAGATGTAAAGCGTTTTTGAGTTTGTCATGAAAGCATAATACTCAGAGCAAACATTTCTGCAGCAGTTATTATCTACGTCTTCCAGGGTTTAGCCGTTAGCCTGCTATCTCATGCTAAGCTCTGACTGCTAGCTATCAGTGAGTGTGGGCTGGAATGTAGTAAGTTAGTGAATAAAACATGTTCTGTTGCCACGGGGGCTCCACATTAGGCAGGGCAAAGTGGTGATTAGCCGACCCATCAGACTCTGCACTGTAATTCCCATCACCGCTTCCTCCATTTTTCCTCTTTTACTCCTTTTTTTTTTTTAACTCTCTCACCGTCTCGTCCGTCCTCTCCCAGATGTCTTCTTTTTCTCGTCTTGTCCTCAACATTGTTCCTTGTGGTTTGATTTACCTTATAAACCGTTCGCTTTACAGAAAACACGCCCTTAAATGTAATTAGTAATCTATTATTTTAGATTACTCAAAGTAAATACTGAATTTAT
Source organism: Chelon labrosus (assembly GCF_963514085.1). NCBI lineage: Eukaryota > Metazoa > Chordata > Actinopteri > Mugiliformes > Mugilidae > Chelon > Chelon labrosus. Next base: position 26,123,549 of record NC_140348.1, read on the forward strand.
TCCATGTACCAGTGTTAATGAATGTGGAATATACACAATACTCTTCACTTGGTTCTGTGTTTATTAGCTAGACCGGGTATATATATCTGATTGTGTTTACACTTGTATCCCTGACGATAAGTCTTACCTTGGTTTTCACCATATTTGGAATTAGACGTTTACACTGAATACGAATCTGTTTGTGCAGGCGTCTGTTATTCTTATAATAAATAAACTAAAAGGAAACTGTGGATTATGGTGGCTGCAAGATTTCAATGCACTGCAAAAACTGAGAAAACAAATGCACATAGACAAAACACGAGCAAAGTAAGAAACGCATCGCATGTAGCGCGAACAACGATGGAAACGTTTTCAGGCGACCACCAACACCAATGAACCGGCTCAGGCGCTCCTCTTGTTCAAAGCTTTATGATTTTAAGAGTTGGCCTGGGGTCGCACTCTTGAGAACCCATTATGGTCCGGCCATCATCAGATGGGCCAATCAAATCTTTGGGGGGGCGGCTTTATGCAGGAGAAGACTGGGGTATTAGAAAATACAAAAAAACAAAGCTGAAACAAGGGGAACTGGACATGTAGAGTTTCTTGCAGCCTCTTCATTCCAGTAGCTTCTTCCGTTCCAAAAAAACAAAAACTGGTCGGGCTTTAAATAGGAACATATGTGGGTGGTTCCCACCAGAAACTTGCATGACTGGGGTCTGTTGCCGGACATTGTTACAAATATGGACAAATAATAGGCAAAAGAGAACAAAGGAAACAAGTATAATGTGAATTTAAGCTGTGCCCTGAATGGATAATGTTCCTACGAAGGATTTAAGTGTTCATTGTCAAAGTAGCGATAGGATCTGTGGTAAAGCATTCCTTTTTTGTGATTACTAAACTCTGTCAGTGGCTGTTATAACTGTAAAATGGCAAGAAACCTGAGGATCTTATCCTAAACATGTAATAAGAAGACTATTGTCTTTTTTTTTTTTTTTTTTAATTGTGTAGTCAGATTTTCACACTTTTACAGATGCACAAATTTATCTCCGGAGGCAGTAGCCGGGCAGCGATGACATCTGCAACAGGGTGAAACATTGCCGCTTGTGTTTTATTGAGTTGTCAGAGTGTCGGAGTAGAATCAGACCACTCACACCGACCAAACCTCTCTGAATATGTAATTAGCTGCAGCCGTACAAGTGTCTCATGAATATTCATGATCTTTTTAATTAGGCGGCTCTCTTCACAGCTAGCCGCCACAAAAAGTTACCTCCTCGGCACATGCTAGGGGTGTGTGTGTGTGTGTGTGTGTGTGTGTGTCATGCAGGGAAAGGGGCTGGTGACTGAAAGAAAATGATGAAATTAAGGAAAAATGTGACAGGAAGGAAATAAAAGGAAAGGTGTTTGAAGGAAATTGTACCTTATTGTTTCTGTATATTATCTAAGCGAAGTATGTACTGTGTGTTTATACTCACATATACTATACTATGTGTATATACTACACTGATCAGCCACAACATTATGACCACTGACAGGAGAAGTGAATAACATTGACCATCTTGTGACAGTTCAGTGTTCTGCTAGGAAACTTCTAGACCTGGCATTCATTGGTGTGGATGTTACTTAGACATGTAGCACCCACCTAGACCAGACCAGACACCCCCACCCCATAGCAATGACACTCCTTGATGGCAGGAGCCATCCCCAACAGGATGCAGCCTGACACAGACACACACACAAAAACACTTAAGGAACAACTCAACAAAGCATTAAGAACAGCACAAGGTGTTGACCTGGCCTCCAAATTCACTAGATCCCAAACTGATCAAGTATCTGAGGGATGATCCACAGAGGCCCCTCCCCTCAGAAGGCCCATGTCCATTATCTGATGAGGAGACCTGCACAATATTAGGAAGGTGGTCATAATGTTATGCCTGATCAGTGCATGGTGCAAGTGGTGGTACAGGTGGTGGTGTATTGTTGTAAAATTACTAGACCACTCTATGTTCCATTTCCAAACTATAGCTTTGCTTTAATAATCTTGATGACACGCCTCCCATGCAGGCGAAATTTGTGAACTGTCTTTCTGATTGAAGGCGCAGGTTTGACACTGACAGCTGGTTACAGAGAGGGCAGCTCACTGGCTCTGTGAAGGTCCTCAGTCATCCAGGTCATGGTATATCCAAAAAAAAAAACGTTTCATCCAAGCATTCTTTTCATTTCTAAAGGACTGGTGGGGAGTGGGGTTCAAATAGGAACATCTGTGGGTGTTACCCATCAGCATCTCACATGACTAATGTCTCTTAACAAGACTTTGCAGGAGGAGACTGTTTGACCCTGTCCTCTCTCTCCAACGAATGGTTCTCTAACGTTGTTAGTCACAGGCTCCAGTCTCAAGGTGTGAACGGGGGAGAATCTTCTTGGGGAGAGATGTTCAGAGTTGTGTTGTAGATTGACGGCAGATTAGATCTCTGTCCTCGTCCCGTGTTCAGAGAAGTTCAAACCATCTGTCTTCTGATATGTGGACGTTGTTGTCTCCTTTTCCCTTCAGGTGCAGGTGGACCGCTGAATCGTTTCCCAACTATTGAGCCATTTGTTTGTGGATGAGTTTTGTTTCCTGTGTCGTATTTAAGCCTGTTTGAACCCCAACTCCTCACCAGTCCTTTGGAACAGAAGAAGCTACTTGGATTAAAACGTCTTCAAGAAACTATACTTTAACTGACTGTTCAATTGTAAGAAAATCCATCTTCCAGATCATGAATCAATCTGCATTTTTATGTATTGCATTGAAAATTGATGGTAAAGTAGTCTTCGGCCTTCATTTTCTATGATAAGCGAGCCATGCGCTTTGCAAGGACGGCTAAATTTAGCATTCATGGCTAAATCATCACTAGCATGTATTGTCATACCCACGGCAACTTTACCTCCATTGGACACGCTGGGAAGTCACTAAAATGTTCGATCTTTGAGTTGAACCTAGCTAAAGTAGCTCAACATGCATGTTTGACTTTAGACCTCATGTCTGCTGAAGCTAATTGTCGTGCTATAACAGCTGAGATGAAGTTTCTTGAAGTTTATCAATCTGTGCTCGCAAACAAAAAGAATAATGGTCAGTTGGTTTTACTCTCCAGCAGCAGCAGCAGCAGCAGCAGCACAGTAGCGGAGGTCCCAAGTGAAATATTCATGTCACAGCGCTTGAAGAGCTCCTGTCAACAAACAGAAAGGGTCACATTATATAAAAAAAAAGATAACTCTGTCACAGTTAAAGTTTGCTTATTTACTAAAGTGGCCAGTTGAGAGCGTGAATGCCAAATCTCTGCGGCTGATATCCGAGTCGTTTCCTGTCACGGCGGCCCAGCTATTATCACATTAGGCGTCCCGTGACTGACTGGTTTATGACTGTCACATGTAAGTAGAGCTATTAGATATTACCAACATTCAATCTCATAAGTGATCCGTCGTGGGTGGGATGATATCAGCATAGCGTTTGGGAAAAGTGACTTTTTATAGGCGGACTTGGTGTAAAAGGCGTGGAGTGACGCCTCTGTCCGCGGAGCAGTGGAGGTTTATTAAGAAATGGTTGTCTCTGCATCAAATGCAAAAGCAGCTTCATTTATGGAGCATTAAATTATTCTAATGTTTCTCTGAGCATGACTTTTATATATTAAAAAAAAAATCTGCTGCAGCGTTTAAGTGCTCTCTAGGAATCTACTTCAAGCTCTTAGGATTTGTTCACTTTAAGTTTAAGACGTTTCATTGATGGAGATTCATTTTTTCAAATAATTTTTTAGTGATATCCATAATAGGTAAATTATAATACGATTGCTCCTTTAAATGGGTCCATTTCTTTTTATTCTACAGCACGCTGTGTGATAAGAAACAAAATAAATAAATAAAAATATTTTAATGGGTTTCTTTTTAGCCGGTCTCGCTGCATCAGGCAATTAGGCTGCTCAGAGGTTCAGGTTCTCCATTTGAATACTGACAATTTTGTCATTCCGTCTGCGCAAGGTGACATTTATTTATTTATATATTTATTTATTTTACTCTCTCTCTCATAGCTCCACAATTAAAACATAAAAAAGCACAAACACTCAGTGACTGATGCCTCAGTCAGAGGCACCGGGAAGCGCCAGATTTTTGGTCCAAATGCAGAACAACAGCAGTCTCTTGTGGACAGTGAATGCCAATACAAACACATCTAATGGATAAAAACTAAAATATAAAACACTCACCTTTCTCTGCAGAGTGTGAGTTTGATTAGATTTTAAACTGAGTAAAAGTTCGCATCATGAATTCTCTCTTCCAGCTGCAACTTGTTTTCTATAATTCTATCATTTTTGGCTCAAACTGTGACTGATTACTATAAGTTATGTTGATGTTATGTTTGGGGTGATGTAGAGTTGGAGTATATCATCAATATTTTAGTTTTAAAAGATGTATTTTCTGTTCGGGAGTTTGTTATTTCTTTTGGGACACAGTTGTTATCATTCAGACTCAAATCCATATGTGTCAAAAGATGTGGTCTGAAATGTTTTACAGCAGTAGTAATGTTTTTAGAGTTTGCTAAATTCTACGCTCTGCAGTAGTTTCCAGTGAAATATCTTAGTGTTAAATTGGGAATTGCAGTTTGTTTGGTCATACAGTGTCCACACTACTTGCCTCAAGACTCTTGGATCTTGACAGGGGTCTTCATAGCAAAGATTTAAATCTCACTTAGTGTTTGCAGAGCTTTTGTTCCACCTCCAGGTCAGCTGTTGAGATTCCAACAAACAATGACTTCTTTTCACATAATGTAGGAGAACCCCTTAGTCTAGCCACTACTGATCTTTTGAGATAGATGGATGTATGTTCTGTCCAAAACTGCATATAGATGGTCAGAGTCCGTTTTATGACCTTGGCTACGCTGAAACTTTGAAAAACTTCAAATCCAACATTCACGGCAACCTCACGCAGGATTTGGCTCATTGTGTGGAGGTGGGATTTTTAATGCCCAGCCAAGTGAATGAGCCTGGGGGGGACACTGTCTGAAAACATGTGATGTCCAAGCTATTTTAAAATAACAAAAGTGAGAAACCATAAACCAGTCATTTACCTTTGTAGCTCAGATACAGAAAGAGTAAGAGAATGTGGTTCATTGGTGTTGATTAGTGGTGGTTGTCTCTTATGTGGCAATAAAAAAAAAGAATAGCACCACTATCACATATGTTTTTGACAGAAGAAGTTTGTGAATCTTCAAACCAATAACAATGCAATAACAAAAGCAAATATTGCTGAAACTTTCGTCCATCCCTCGTTCCCAGAAAAGTGGTTAAAACCAGTATTAATTTTCAGAAGCATTTCTTTTTTTTTTAGCCATCGCTTAATAGTCTAATCATTTTTATCTTTCATAGTTTAAAGTCATTGCACTTTTGTCAACTTTTAGTTATGACATTTAGTCAAACCGCAGCTAACAATGTTAAGTTTAGCAGCTATTTTATGTCATCTTTAATAAAATAATAGTAATAAGAATTTTTCTTCCTTTAGACCAGTTTAATGAAGCTTATATCTGCAGCAGAAATGTGATTCCAGGTAACAGGCTGTATTGACACTGCACTCTTAGGACTTGTGAAACTGCACATATCCCTTCCCAGAGCCTGCTGCGCTGTCTTTGCTAAAATATAAGGTTGGATCAGACATTACAGATAAAAGAGGCAGCGCACACAAGAAGGACTCATTTCAGGAGCTACATCTATGGACAGTTTTAGTTAAATACTAAATGCTAATCTATTATCCACTACTACTGCTGTCTGATTAAATATGTGTCAGACGGTAATAAATTCATAGTGTAAAACAGCAACTTGTAAAGTACTTAGATGAGACTAATTTAACTTCATAGTAAGTTACTGACCGGAATTTTTCTTTTTCTTCATTAATGAAATGGTTAAAACCAACGTAGTAATGTGACGCCTCATTTGGTTCTAGCATCTTGTCCTGACTCACTCTGTACACGGCATTTACGTTTCCAAAGCTAAACCATGTCACTTTTAGATTTAATGTTCTTAACTGGAGTAGAGTTTATCACCAGGAGCGCTTCTTCTGTCCCACTATTTCTGCCGGTGTCAGATTACTGCCCCTCCTCATCCCTCCCATATTTCTGCTGTCTAATCATCTGGCCTCATTAGGCCTCTGCTTCTCCATTAGGGGCCCATGGCTTGGCACAAAATGGCCGCCCTCGGGCCCTCCCGCTGACTGGCGAGGAGCAGCGAGACGGCAAAACTGCTCTGTGATGTCTCCACCGCCGCGGCAGATCTATCCATCACCTCGCCGTTTATCACACTCGTGCGCTGGCAGGCCTATCCATCAGAGCCCAAAGTGTCAGGGGCCTGCTGGAAAACTCAGCGGCTCCTGTGGTAAATAAAGAAGAAACACGGCGGGATTGCAGAGGCGGGAGGGATGGAACGAGAGGAAACAGAGGAAAGGATGCAGGAAAACTAATGGGGAGACAGAGGGAAATAAATATATGAGCATGGAGAGAGAGAAAGAAAGAAAGAGAGGGGAGGACGGCAAAGAAGGTAGATCCGAGTCAAGCAATTCATTTTCCAGGGATGTCAATGACAGAACTATGATCTGGTCCCATTAACTGTCAGGTCTTTCCCTTTACTGCCATTCACAGGTCAACATTTCTGCTCTTTATGTGTCTCGGTATAACAATATCTCAACTTCTACAAGATGGATTATGACATTATCGTGGGCAGGGGGTTGCTGTCGATGAGGTTGATGATCCCATACTTTTTCCTCCAGTGGCTCTTTGAACCCAAAATCTCTTTAAGCATGCTAGCATGCTAAACTCAGAGATAAAGTGCTAAATATCTGAATGAATAAAGACAAACTCCAATAGGAGTTAAATGAAGTATTGCACCAAAACGACATGAGGTAATGACATGAAGTAATGTAGGGATAAGTTGGTATAGACAAATGTATTATGTCCTTTAGATGTTCAAGAAAGAAGCTCAGCAGCAAAGCTAAGCAATGCTGGTGTTAAAGAGTCTGACTGTGGGTGCAACAATCTTTGGCTGAAGGAGCTTCCTAAAGTCCCAGCTGTCTCATACTCTCATAAGAGGTGAGAGGGGTTGTTCTTGATGTCTGACGTTTTAGCCAACGTCTTCCTCTCCCTTCACCTGCTCCACTGAGTCCAGAGGACAGCCCAGGATGGAGCTGGCCCTCTTTATCAGTTTACCCTGTCTTTTTTTGTCCCTCTCCGTGACTCTGCCACACCAGCAGACCACAGCGTAGAAGGTTGCAGATGCAACCACAATGTCATAAAAGGTCCTGAGTATAAAGCATATATCTCTAAAGGTACCACTGACATGAAATTTACACCAGATGTCGGCAACAGCCCATACACTCCACACAATCAGGGCCCGTCCACACGTACGAAAACGATCTTTTTCCTCTCCGTTTTCGATCATCGTTTCAAGAAATATCCGCGTCCACAAGGATCCGTTTCAGCACGACCGAAAACGCTACTTCCTATTCCAGGCCTATAAGTGGCGCTGTTTCGGTTTCAGAAATTCACCAAAAAGGGAGATGAAGATGCGGAGCACGCGCATAAAGCTTGAGCGCTGTTTACAAATCGCCTTTTTTGCTCAGCGTGGTGGCACAGGAGCATGATCTTTTGCCCTAGTAACCCTAATAGGCTCAATATCTTCTCCAGCAGGAAAACTAGCATGTAGTCCGCCATTGTTGTTGATGTTGTTACGAGACGTCTCGCGGGATGTGGAAGGCTGCTCGGGAGTGTGGCGATGACGTCATCGTTTTCCCCGTTTTAGCCGTCCACAAAGAAACGCAAGAGCTGCGTTTGCAAATTTCTCCACCCTGGGACCCGTTTTCAGAAAAGTGCGTTTTAGGGCTATGCGTTTACAGGATACGTGTGGACGAAAGGCCAAAACGATGAAAAACTTATGCGTTTCGGCGTTTTTGCGTTTCTGTGTGGACAGGCCCTAAGCCACACAGAAATCAAACATCCATTCATCCATTAATTAAGTTATGTGTAATAGCGTGAAAGGACAGAGGGAAAAACTAAACCGGCTTGCTGTTGGTCATTTGGTTCAGACACATGCGACATGAGGCGACGTCACAGTCTGCGTTTTATTTCTGGTACTTCAATGTAAAGTTGTCAAGTGTTTTTATGTTTGCGTGGAGAATAATAATTCACAAAATAACCAAATATTACTTCAGCTCAATACTTGAGCTGCCGTAGCCGACTGAGCAGCAGTTACCGGAAACATTTAGTCGCTGTTATCACTGCACAGTGTTCTTAGGTACATCCCTTGGATGTCCAGCTAAGGTTCTTTCAACTATATACTCTTCTCTTGTTTGTGTTTTCCTCATCACAAGTGTTTCTCTTGCTTAATATTCTTTAATTACGTCTTTCTTGTTCTGTTTCAGTCTCAGTTGTCCACTCGGATTCTGACAAACCCTGTCACACCAGTAGAGGTGTACGCTCTTCCACTAGACTTGCTTGGAAATCTTTCAAGGATGGCACAGATGGGCTGTGAGAGTCTTTCTGACCCTGACCCACAGCGAACACCCCTCAAGGTCACAGGGACTAGAGGTACGTTTGTGTGACAGAATGTGCAAGCCTCGATCACCACAGATGTCTGGAAAATATTATTAATTATACTCTTAATCACCATTTCGACTCGCACTCTTTAGTCCCATCTCCATCCTGGTTTTCCCGTCGGGGTCAGAGGTCGTGACCTCCCGCTGACAGGACAGCAGCAGACCTTTACCAGCGCTGGAAGCTGACGTCCTTCTGAAATGTCAAGCTGAATGTCGGGGCCTGACATCGGGCCAGGGGTCAGGACGTCCCCCTCAAAGCACTGGACTGCGGCTAAAAAAAGCTGCGTTTGACATTTGCCAGCCAGGAAATGTCCAGCTCCACCTTCACACAGTCAAGCTTCATCAGTGACCACCTATTATATCCACTATGATGGAGAAAGCCACAAATTTAGCTCCTTTGTCATCCACTTGCAGTTCTCATAAGCTAGGCTAGTTAGCTTTTTTTTCCGTTATGTGTGTGACAGCACATGCTCAATTACTCAGATGATGCTGAAGCTTAAAAATGCGCCCTCCACTTGGACATTTATCACTATGCATTCTTGTCTGTAAGTGTTCTTGTGCACCTAAACAAACAGGATAACGTTACCCTGTTAGCTTGTTTAGGCAAATATTACCCTGTTCAGGCTAATTTTAGCTAGTTTAGTCAAATTAGTCGAATTTTAGCTTGTTTAGGATAACGTCACCCAGTTTAGGCGAGTTTTAGGTTATTTTGGTGAATGTTAGCCTTTTTAGGTCAGTTTTAGCCTGTTTAGGATAACGTTACCTTTTTTTAGGCAAATGTTAGCTTGTTTAGGCGAATGTTAGCTTGTTTAGGATAACGTTACACAGTTTAGGCAAATGTTAGCTAAAGACGAAGGTCAGCTAGTTATGTTTAAGTGGATGTTCGCTTGTTTAAACGAATGTTAGCTTGTTTAGATGAATATTACCCTGTTCAGGCTAATGTTAGCTAGTTTAGTCGAATTTTAGCTTGTTTAGTATAACGTCACCCAGTTTAGGCATATTTTAGGTTATTTAGGTGAATGTTAGCCTTTTTAGGTCAGTTTTAGGTTGTTTAGGATAACGTTACCTTTTTTTAGGCAAATGTTAGCTTGTTAAGGCGAAGGTTAACTTGTTATGTTTAAGCAAATGTTAGCCTGTTTAGGCGAATGTTAGCTTGTTTAGGTGAATGCTTGCTTGTTTAGGATAACGTTACACAGTTTAGGCAAATTTTAGCTCGTTTATGATAATGTTACACAGTTTAGGCAAATGTTAGCTTGTTTAGGCGAATATTACCCGGTTCAAGGCTAATGTTAGCCGGTTTAGGCAAATTTTAGCTCGTTCAGGATAACGTTACACAGTTTAGGCGACTGTTAGCTTGTTTAGGTGAAGGTTCACTTATATGTTTTAGTATAATGTTACCCTGTTCAGGCAAATGTTAGCTTATTCTAGTGAATGTTAGCTTGTTTAGGCAATTTTAAGCTTGTTTAGGATAACGTTACCCTGTTTAAGCGAATGGAGCTTGTTAGCGAATGTTACCTTGTTTAGGCTACTATTATCATTTTGAGGGGCTATACCTTGCCCCGCCCGTTTTATTTTAAGATCTGGATGTAACTTGTGTGGTACAGCCAGGTATCCCTGAACACATTTCACCGGCCTCATCAAGTACACTGCTGTTCCAATTCTAGAGCGACCTTCTCATGGTCCAGAGTCAAAATTGTCATTAACTACCAAGTAAGTAAGGCTGAAGTCCATGTACTTGGTGATGATAAATGCCCCCCGTGTCTGCCCTCCCTCTTTGTCTGCAGCCTCTGTCCCTCCTGCTCTCTCTCCTTGTGCGTCTTTGCGTGTCTTTGTCTGCAGGACAGGAGACAGGTGTTTGTTGCCTCACCAGCTGCACTGCATCAGTGTCACAGAGCTCGTTACAGGCAGCCTCCTCTGTTCTGCCATCTCTCTGCAGCCATGGACTCTCCCTGCAGTCGGTTACAGTTCCAGCTCATATTTCTGGCTCATTTTACCCCCTGCCATACTCATCCCAGCAACCATCCAGAGCTCCAGCCTAGTCCCAGCTTCTCAGCTTCCACTCCAGCTCAAGGAAATATTAGTACAGCATATATTATTTCTAGTCAAAATGTCACCTAAGGTAACATCCAATATCAGTTTGGATTTAGGTCTCTCCTTTGGTGAACTTTGAAATTTGGAAAACTAGAAAATGCAATATGTTGTTAGACTGATTCCCAACAAAGTGATCCAGCACAACAGAAGTTGTTTTAAACTGTAACTAAATAAGAAAACTTGAGCCCACAATAGGCTGTAGGACCTGGTGTCTCCTCTCTAACCTTACACCATGCCCAACTAAACCCTAATCAGAAATAAAAATGAAAAAGTAAGACGACCGAACACGTCCAACATCATACATCAGTAAAACAAAAGTTAAATAAACGACGGCTCCTGCTGCAGTGGCAGGAGAAGAAAAAAGAAAGCCATGGTTCCTCCCCCTATTTATCAAATCCTTCTGATTACCACAGGTCAGCTTTACCTGAGGACACAAGACACCACATTTAACCCCTTCTTTACCCCTTCTTACCCAATAGAGGGTTATCTAGTAAACACTGAACAATGTTTACTAGATAAGGGGAAAAGAAGTTAATATAAACAGTGTTTAGGAAGCAACTTCATACTAACGTGATAATGCGTCGGCCAGAACATTACCTCTGCCACAGATGTGTCTGATCTCAAGTGTCTCTCTTGAAGGCCTACTACTGCAAACTCCAACTCATCAAACATCTATTTTTGTTCCTCATTCTATGAAGAAAAACACAGTTATGATCTGTAGATGACCACAGGAACATTAGATGACCCAACATACACATGGAAATGTTCTCCAGCCATTAAGAAGCACAGACAGAAGAGATTGGATGCTCTATAGTGTAAAACATCCAATCTCTATACTTTCTATTTATATACAGTCTATACCATAGTCTGTATATAAATATGGACAATGCGTCTCCACTTCCTTGCATTATCCAAACTGATGCTATTTTCCTGGGGATACGGGCGGCGCCATCTTGCGACTTTGTAGCCAGAGTCTGATCAGTACGGTCCAAGAGTGGAACCAAGTGGAGCCGAGATATCGATGCCCCGCCCACACTTCCTCCAGACACACTTGTGTTTTCATTTAATTAATACTACGCTCTGCTCTACCTCCACCAGTTACAAGGAAATGTTGGATTATACACTGTACTTATTTTTAATTCTTTTTTACAACTCTCACGGTCCCACAGGGCCGCTTTACAGAGCGGTTGGCATGGCAACTGGTGGTTGCCAGTATGTAACATCCTGTTTCTATAGCATCAAATAAAATAAAATGAATCTTAGAAACCATCCTTAAAAATAAATTTATTTGACGTGTATTTTAGTGTTTTAGTTTGGCCCAAGTCCCGTCCACTAACATGAAGGGGGTGGAGCTTATGACCTGTACTGCAGCCAGACACCAGGGGGAGCTCTACTTGATTTGGCTTCACAACCCATGATATTGCTAGCATCTACAGCTAACTTAAATCACTAAAGCATAGTCAAATCAGTTTTATGTATTTTAGTTTGGTGTTATTCTTTTTCAATATTATTTTATTATTATAATTTAATTAAATTTATTGTCACATTTACAAATAATACAAAATAACACAAACGTCCACAATAACTGTACACTCGTCAATGCATATGAATAGATAGCCCACCCATAAAAGCTTAATTTACTGTCCACCTAAAATGTGTACAGTAGCCTACCTGAGAAAAAGTAGACACTGGAGTTTATAACGTAGATTTAAAACGGAGAACAACCCAGGAAACAAACGTACTTTTCAGAAAGCCCAACCCATGCTTCATGCTGCATCTTTTTTTTGCCTCATGCAGTACGTTCCCCGTTATTCCTCCCTCGACAGATAACAGCTGCTCAAGGTCATTCTCAAAGTCTCCACCCTTCACACACCCCTTCTTCCTCCTTCTAAACCTTCCTCCTGAATAATGGGGAAGACGGGGGAGTGGAGGGACGGGGAGTGAAAGTCCTGAGTAAGCGTCGCCTGCTGAGAGAAGTTTTTCCCCGCTATCAATCCTCTGTTGGCTCCCTCGCCTCGTTAGCTAATTGAATAAATGAAAGATTGCTCTCTAGTCCTTGGGCACCGTGTCGCTGTTTCTTTTTTTTTCTAACTTTCTGATGTTCCTTTCTGTCTTTTCTGTCCACCCCCGCCTTTTTCCGTGGTGAATTCGCATAAAAATAACATTACAGTAATGATGCTCGTGGTAATGTGTGCTTGCTTGTGTGTGTGCGTGTCCATGCTGATCTATGCTTGAGTGTGTGTCAGGGTCCTGAAGGGATGGCGGGTTTCAAACGACACCTCCAGATGTGCCGTTAAAGAGCGGGGACAGGAGGAGAGAAAAGACGGTGAGGGGGAAGATGGGGAGCAAAGAAAAGAGGGGAAACTGTGAAGATAAACGAAATTAGAGTCATGTGATGATAAGGGAAAAGACGCAGCATATTTAGAATAAAATTAAATTCCGTTTTATTCTAAGTGAAGCCTCTGGGGATCATTATTGAGGTAATCGTGATAACGTCTGTAAATGTTGCTGAACATATTTAAGTGTTTGTGTGTTTTGCTTTAATAACGCTGGGCTGCCGTCACTGCCGTTAAAAGTTGACACGCAGACGGTGGGAGCTTGTTAATGTCACCTCAGTCCAGGACTCCATTCTGTTTATGACCAGCCAACATAATGCACCATAATGCACCGAAGACTATTAATTAGAAGCAGCAGCCTCTCACTCTTCACTCCTGAGCCTCTGCTTGACGAACAAGCGCTCAAGGTTTTGGCTGCAGAGGGTTTTGTTGCCGGAAATTAAAGGAGCTTTTTGGTCACCTGCAGCCTCAGATTGCCCAGGACTGAAAACATTAGCTATTGGGGCCAAAAGTGATCTGCTCACAATGCATCTTTACAGCTTTATTATTTCGGAGGGCACTGCAGGGGGAGGTGAAAACAGCGCAAAACACATCATCACTGGTATGTCACTACGAGGATTTTCAGGAGGAAGCAGTGTCGTCTCAACCCAAACTCTAGGTCATCTTGCCTTCTGGGAAGCGATTTGGTGCCCACCACAGAATCACAATCATTTATCCGTTCTCCATCCCAGTATATCTGTATATAAATCATACCATGCTTGAGCATTTATATCTCTAATATCCACTGTTTGCTCTTGACATCAACCTAATATCTTTGCACTGCACACCATATTGTATGTGCATGTATGTGTATTTCTGTTAATATATTTCTGTGTATGTATGTACAGTCATTTTGCTGCTATTTTCACGTCTGATTAAATTGCATTTCATTGTGTAGGGGCCCGTGCTATACACTACAAGGCTGCAGTGTGTCAGCACACACAGCGTTAACATATAATGTTTCTACACATTTTTATCATATGTCCTAACCATAGCCTGGTTAATGTATTATTTGTATGTCCTTTCAAAGGTCAAAGGTCATATATTTACTACATGTGCGTAAAGAATGCTGACATGAGATATGAAACCAGTTAGTGTGGATGCAGCCGATTGCATGGTGAATTTAAGGTATTCCACTTGGTTCATATATCTGCAAATCTTGAAATTAATTTCTAATCCTAGCGGTGCACCTCACAGATATGTAATATTGGCTCATTTTCCTGAGTAAACAAATACACAAGTATAATATTTTATTTTCATTTGTTTGACTTCTGGCTCCTCTTTGTCCACTTTTGGCACATATGCAAAAGAATTCAGAGGGGCGCGAGCACCGTAAGTTCTGCTGGCGCTGAGTGAAGCCGTCAGTGCACTTTCACTTGCATGAACTAGCAATGCCCTCTAGAGGAGAAGCAGAAGCACCACCCTTCTCTGTCTCTCTCCTCACCTCCCGTTGGTCGATGTGTTCACTCCATCCTGCGGTCGCCCTGCATCACCTTGATGACTGATCAGACGCCGCCCGTTCCTTCGGTAACACTGCTGCTGCGGTGATTTCAGGCCGACTCGAGCCGCCGAGAAGACATCTTAACCCGAGAGGAGACTTTATTAATACAGATGCTCCAAGGCTTTTACCTTGAGGGGAGAAAACATATTTTGAAAATAACCCCTCACTTGAATTTCCGCCTCTAAGTGGTAAATGCAAGACCTTTATATGAGTCTTGAGATGGAAATGATTTGCTAAACACACGCTGCTTCTGCTTTCAAATGACGTACTTGAAGGTGCAGAGCGCGTTAATGGTTTTCAGGAAATGCCACTTTTGTGTCGGAGTGCTGCGAAAATCTGCGCGCGAGTGCTTCCTGTCAAAGGATAACCTTCTCTTCTCGCCTCCTCCTTCCTCTTCTGTGCATTAGAGGGAAAGTGTGTGTTGTCTATAGGCGGCGTCGGCACGTCTGGGGAGCACGGCATGTGTGTCCGCGCTCTGACGGCGTGTCACAGTGAATTAGCCTCCATGTGGCGTCGGCCTGGCACACACCGCCGCCTGCCCTCTGCCCACCACCTCGCATATGTGCCCCAGATTAGAATTAATAACCAGCACTGCCAATCATGCTCTAATCACAATAACTCTGCGTTTAGGGGGTGCGGGGAGGTCACAGGCATCTGGGCCTCGGGATGGCCAATCTGGAGCGGCTAATAAGGCGAGGCTGCACAAGTGTGTGTCTGTGCGTGTCCCTGGTGGACTCATTTTGAGTGTTGGTGGCGGCAGCTGCTTAGGTGAGCCCCAGAGACACTTGGAGACAGGAGCAGGAAAAAAAAAAGTTCAGGACAACAGACCAACATCTGGAAAAGACTTACAAGATAGATTAGTGTGTGCACTTGTGTCCATCTCATCAGTTTGTGTGACGAATAATCAATTATTTTTATCCACCTGAGAAGAGTGACGTATATCCGGGAACATTTCATGTCCATCCGTGAGATTGGGAAATACTATAAAGTCACACTGTGGATTGGAGGCTTGCACATTGCAGTGGCCACACATTCTCAACAACATATTTCACACCCTCAGAGGTCTGTGCAGCACTGCCTCCTGCAGGCTCCACGAATAAAGAGTGATGCTTGATAAATTTAAAGTACTGGCAGCATTAATATGCCTCTTGGTTTTTCCCCTTATTAACTACAGCCTGGCAATCACAGATATAATCAGTATGGGAGAGCAAGAAGGAGAAAAGGCGAGAAGAATTATGCAACGCATGGATGGAATATATTATATACTAAAGCAGCAGTCAGGAAATGAGGAAATGTGTACACTAGCACAAGAAGACTGAAATGGTCCCAGCTGTGGAACAATTACAAAAGTATTTAAAAGCAATAGAGCCATGTGCAGTTTGGCTCTGTGGATACAATAGACTGTATAAAAAGTGGATGCCATGACAGCTCCTCAAAAGTGAAGCCAAAAGCAAGTAGAGCCTGGTGGATGACTGCAGTATACGTCATAAGCTCCGCCTCCTCCATGTTAGTGGGTGGAACTTGGGCCAAACTAAAAGTGGCACTGAAGCTGTGCCAAGAATACTGGTCATGCTGGTCACACTGAGGCCGGGCATATTGATCTATGTGTGATCACCGTTTTTGAGTTCAGGAATACTGGCGATGTGCCCGGGCGTACGTTTATGTCATGCTGATGTACTCAAAGCTAATAAGCTATTATCATAAAACTTATATCTATAAGACTATATATCAATATACCCGTCTCCCACTAAAACACTAAAGTATATTTCAGATAATTATAATATGTGACATCATGACAGTTGACATTTGAGAGGTAGATGAGCATTGTACGTTATCAGCTGAACATAACGGCAACTGTGTGTTAACTGCTTTGAGAGGCTAGCCAACATGGCTAGCATGACTAGCAAACACAACAGGCTAGCAACTGTTGTTTTCACCTTGTTGTGTTGCCCCTTAGTGGTGAGGTAAGAAAATGCAACTTGTATCAGAAAAAGCTCAAAAAGGAAAAGACAACTCTTTCAAATTCAAGTCATTTATTTATTCAAATTGGTTAATATTTATTCTATACATTAAGACATTTTTATCACTGTCAGATACTGACATTACACGACAATATCCAAGATTATAGAAACTTGAATGACCGCTCAAGACACATAAATTGACAAACAGGATGTTTATAACTAATGTAGCATGGCAACAGTTATACACATTTAAAGGTGACCATTAGCATTAAAAACATGCATCAGTGAGTCCTTAGAGTCTAAAATATTAAAAAAAGGATTTCAAGGCGGTTCCTTGATCATCTCATCATCTTAAACATATCCACGTCCCATATTATCATACATTTCAAAAATGCGCCCATCAAGCAGCAGAATCAGCAACATGTGAGTTTACATTAGCAACATTTATCTGGGTGCGAGCCTCTCGGAGCCTTTGCTTTTGAACGCTGTGACGAACTCCGTAGCTGAAGTATATGATCAGGCCTGAGGGAAGGGACGAGAATAAGCCACTCAGTGTACAGACTCAAAAAAAAAAAAAAAAAAAAAAGCATAATCATGTCCTCACCGATTGCCATCCAAACAGCATAGCTGATCCAGGTTTCTCCTTCCATCTGAAGCATCAGGTAGGTGTTGATGAAGATAGTTAAAACTGGGAGTACAGGCACCCAGGGAACCTATGGAGACACATGAACTCATGGCTGATTTTTGCAAAATCAAAATCCACTAAATGCCAATAATGTCCTAATTATTCCCCTGCACGAAATTTGATATTGGTGATTTTCAAGATCTACACGTTTACAAGTTTAAATTCTTTTTGCTTAATGAAAGCATCATTCATACTCTGCCTCACTTCCCCATCACTCTCACTGACTACATCTGTAGAATAAGGTGCAGAGCACTATTTAAGCTTTTAAATTTCTAGCTTTTAATTGAACAGATTTATCCAGGTTTTATATTTCTTTTATTTATTTAGTGGTGTCAGTAAGAGAGACTTGCAAAGGAACAATTTCATTGTATGGTCTAAACTGTAGTTTTTACTGTGCATGAGACAACAAACATATTGAATGTTGAATGAATTAAGATGACACACTTGTGATATAGTCTGTGTGCTCCATAAAATATATATTCCCGACAGTCACAATTGATAAGAATCAATGGTTCCCATGAAAATCCATAGGAAATGAATGAGGGTCATTTTTGACCCACCATGGAAGCTTGGTGTAGTAATACAAAAACTAAAATTGATAAACAGCAAGAATAGGAAATGATAACTTTTCATTACAACCTCACCGGGTCATTTTTGACCCACTTATGCATCTAAGGGTTACGATTTTAACCTGAGTTGGCCTCCCGTCAATGGACACTTCATATCATAGCCATAAACTTTCTGAGGCTTGCTTCAGCCCCTTAGTAAGACCCACACAATGAACCTACCAAACCAGATATCTGCAAGTAAACTGGAAAGGCATTAAACCATAAAAGGATGCACGTTATACTGTGCCCACCGCCTTCACCCCTCCAGTTTTTACCATGAAAGCAGCTTTGGCCGTGCTCTGCGGCTGTCTCCAGACGATGAAGACAGCAAGGCCCAGTGTCAGCGTGAGGACGATAACGAGCAGCAAGCTCCACAGCTCTCGCTGACGGAAGGAGTGCGTGGCCTCGGACAGCAGCAGGCTTAAAACCATCACTATGAACACTGGGGAGAGAGAGAATGGAACTGTGAGGATAAACTCCATCACTGGAATATTTGTAACAGTCAAAATGTCCTGTTTTCATGCAGTGAATGGTTCTCTAATGACCCATTAATGGCCAGGGTAGCTCAGGCTGTGTTGTAAATGTGTCACCTCCTCTGTTCAGAGAAGCATTTACCAGTTTGACATAGATGACTTCATTTAAACCTCTTTCAATCAATCTGTCTTCTCTGGTGCATTGTCCTCAAAAGACCCTTGCTCTTCAGATGTAGGTGGACGTCTGAGTCCTGACCTGAAGAACTGGCTCAGTCGTCCACCTACTCACCACCTCGTCATCTTACAGTGAAGAAGGCGCTGAAACATCTTCAAGAACATCTAAACTAGTCCGGGTTCCTTTGTTTTTACCTAATTTTAAATATGACATGACCTGGATGGCCGAGAACCTTCAGACATGTAACCTGCTGAGGAGAACGAGCCTCTGTAGCTCATTGGTCTAAGAAGAACAGTGATGATGGATGACTCACAGATAACGACGGTGACTATGGTGACATTTCTAGAGGTGCGGTGGGTGGGTCGAAACGGGGGCCTGAGCAGCCCTTTAACTGAGAACGGTTCCGCTCTGTGGTTAAAACCACTGTCCTCTTTGTACCTGGGAAGAAAACCAAACATGTTTGTATGAAGCTAATGTGAAACCGTTCGTTCCATTCGTTCTTATAGTGTGCATACCTTAATATTAGAACACACACTGCGACAAGAGTGTATGCGAAGATGGTCCCAATAGAACTCATGTCTACAAGCGCCTTCAGGTCAAATAGGAGGACCATGAAAGCTGCAAAGACATCCAAACACATCGTATGTTACCTCCCAGACAAAATATATTTAACATTTAGTCTTTACTCTGAACACTACTTTATTAGGTGACAGATAAGCTACCAGTTTAAGGGCCTATATGGCTCCTCAGTGGACAACCATATCCTGCTTTCCTTTCTTTCTACACCACTAGGTTGTACAGACCAGTTGACAAGTCAGTTTGTCGACTTCACTGCTGGGCTACAATGCTTTAAGGAGCCTCTGAGAAGCCCGGTGGGTCATTGCAGCAAACTAGCAGCGGTTGCCATGTGTATCCATCCACCACTCTGTCCCTTCTTATTTTCTACCTTGTCACACAAAGCGGGCTCATCTATGAGCTCTGGCACGTCATGAACATTCAGGACATGTAGACGGAGTTAATATGGATGTAATTCTTGCCCTGCAGCATAGTTCCATGTGTAGCTGTAGCATGCCTTACCGGCCACTGCTCCCGAGGACAGTGTGGCTAAGACGGGTATTTGTCTGGAGCTCATGTAGCAGAGCGGCTTGAACAGCAGCCCATCTCTGGCCATTGCAAACAGAACCCGTGGCATTGGAAACATCATTCCCAAGAGACTGTAGGAGATTATCAGAAGTGACAGGAGAGCTTGTCAGCAGCAGACACTTTAGTTCCATATATGACAGTATGTGCAAGAGGCATGCAGCCTCTCGAGTCTGAGAAAAATGTGCTACAAACTGAGGGCATGAGGTTTCTTAATGAAATTATGTCATGGACGTCATTATGGAACTATAATATCCGGTGTTTTAGTGAGTTGGTGCAATAATATACTAACAATTAATGCTACTAGTGTGTCTTTATCACCCCCACCCAAAATCAGTGCTGCAGGGTAATATTAGAATGACTAGTCCACTATTCTTAGATGATCATGCAGCATAAACTACAGGTCTACAAATAAGTACCTTGTTGAAAGCGCACAGAGGGATCCCACAGCCACAGCATATTTAGCTGGATCCCAGCCAATGTACTCAAAGGCCACAGGTAGAGGACTGTGAGCGTCAAGCAGATAGTAGGGCATCAAAAGTGTCAGGGAGGCGGATACGCCGAAGTAGGCCAAGAAGCAGATGAGCAGAGACGCCACAATCCCTAGAGGTATCGCCTTCTGTGGGTTCTGCACCTCCTCGCCTGGAAAAGCAGATTAGAGTTTTACTTCCAGGTTCAGGTTCAACTACTGACCTAGTAATGAGCTGTGAGTCAAAACACTGTGACAGTTATAAGAGTGATTGTGTAACTGTAGCGTACGCCAATTTCTGACATGTATCAAGTGTTAAGATATTAAGTAAGCATGCTGGACCAAGTCTGATCTATGGCGGCCTTGACAAATTACAAATTAAACCATCTACTGCCAACATCTTGATGCCAACTATCACAAGGCACCTTCCTTTGGTCAATACTGTTAGGGCTCACTGATACAAGAAAGGGAAATGTGTGTCCTCTTCATATATATTTATATTCGACTCAAAGGTACCGGTTGTGGCGATACAGTCAAATCCAACAAAAGCATAGAAACAGGTTGCTGCTCCTGCCAAAGTTCCTTCGAAGCCAAAGGGGAAGAACCCGCCAACGCCGAAGTCAACAGTTTCATTATGGCTCATTGTAAGGTTCCTGCACAAAAGAAGACCGTTATCATTGGCAGTGGAGATTCAACATACCTGCACAGAACATTACAGATATATTTTCCCACTTGGACCCGAGACGTAAAGATACTAAACATTTTATCGGCACTAGTTTTGAGATATCTAAATGTCGGAATGCTGTCTCAATTGCAGTGTCAGTGGTTTAATCCCCGGATTCTCTTGTCCATATGCCACAAGTGTCCTTGGGCAAGAGTCTGAACTTTAGCCCCCAATGATAGTCAACCACCATTCATGACATGGCCACTAGAGTGATCAATACAGTAGCCCCTGTATCAAGATTGAGGTTCTTCTTTGACATAGTTCCTGGAAAGATTTTTGGACTTTTACTTAATGTTGAAACAAATTCAGTTCCAGTCAATTCATTTTTTGCACCAGGTATGTATGACCAGTTATGTCTGTGAAGGTTCTCAGTCATATCAAACGAGGGCAACTGAACTTGTAGAAATTCTTGAAGACATTTCATCCAAGAAGCATATTCAGATCTAAAGGATTGCTAGGGAGTTGGGGTTTAAAGAGGAACATTTAGGGGTGTTGCTCATTAGAAATTCATGCACGAGTGACCAATGTCTGTTTCTTAAGTATCTGGCTTTAAGAAATTCTACAAGTCCAGTCGTACTCGTTTTCAGCTTGATAGACTATGACCTGGATGACTGAGAACCTTCAGACACATTTTTCAGAACATACCCCCTGTAACTTCCAAATAAGAAAGTAAGCTCTGCCTCTATTTTGATAAACTTCTCTGTACTCACATTACTGGATGATCATATTTCTAATGACAGATTTGCCTAAATGCAACTTACTCCATTTGCAGAACTGCATTGAGAATTGTCTCCTCACTGATGCGCCAGTTGTCGAGGTCTCCTTTTATAAAGCCAGAGATGATGATATAAACCAGCACAGCCACATTCACTGCAGTAAAAACGATAGTCAGGACCACAGACTCTTTCACACCAAATGCAAGGATCCCTGCAACACAAAACACGTCTAAATTGTAATTGTAGTGAACAGCTTTAATACTATATAGATATATCTTAAATCATAAAGCTGCAAATATCACCAGAAAGCAACATAATCAGCCCGGCAGCGAAAAAGTCTGGGTACGGCGCCAAGCCAGGTGAGTCCATTGGGGTGTGTTTTCCCAGAGTTTCAGCAATAATGTTATCCATCAGATCATCAACTGCCCCGGTCCAGGCTTTGGCTACACTAGATGTTCCTGAAAACAATCAGTTCAGCACTAATCAACGTATTTAACGTAGGCTACGTACGTAGGTTACGGTGTCTATGTCCCACAGAGGCATAAACTCCACTTAAAGCGAAAAACACGCTACTACCAAGCGGAAGAAGACAGGTGAACGTCAATCTACGGCACACATGGCAAAAATTCTTAACTGTTTGAAACAACAGAGCTGTTTCTTTGCAACTTCTTGTTTTTGCATGAAGTTTTAGGTTCAACTTACCAATGACGTAGGATAGCAGCAGATTCCAACCCGTCACAAACGCCCACACTTCTCCCACAGTCACATAGCTGTACAGGTAGGCCGAGCCCGTCTTGGGGACACGGGCCCCGAACTCAGCGTAGCACAATCCTGCTAAGACGGAAGCCAACGCCGCGATCAGGAAGGAGACGACGACGCTGGGGCCGGCCACTTCACGCGCCACCTCGCCCGAGAGCACGTAAACCCCGTTGCCGAGCATGCTGCCCACACCCAGGCCCACCAGGTCCCAGTGGGTCAGGCACCGGCAGAAGTTTGACTCCTCGCCCTCTGGGACCAAAGGTTTCTTACGGGTCAGGGAACGGGTAAACCGCAACACTTTGGCACGAGATATCCTGAAATCAGGAAGTATTCAACAGATGTCAACCAAAAGTGATGTATGTTGATACTAAACAAATCTGCCAAAGTGTAAAATTACCTGTTAGTCATTTCCAAGTCACTCTTTATAAATTGCCGTACAGCTAGGAAAACTGAAAATATTTGGGTCTGCTGCTGGAAAAGGAAAGATAAAAAGAGAATAGAAGTTCTCCTTCTTTCCAGCTAGCAGACTCCCATAGCCCTGCAGTCTGGTGAAGGTGCACAGCTGAAATTCATTCAGGTAATTGGAAGTGGAGGGTTCGTGACTGACTGATGAATTCCCAGCAGGCTATAAGCTGCAGAAATTTGGAATTTAAATCCTACGTAACCCACTAACCTCCAGCATTATTGATTCTAAACCAGCAGCATGAAACTATTCGCGCGTTCTCATGCGTCCTGTTCACAGGTTAGCTGTGGCTCATGACTCCCACAGAATAAAGAGGTTTTGTTTTGACGTCAGTCCCGCGCTGGCAGGAGGTCGGTGGCAGCAAAATTTTTCTGGCATGTGCTCAAGAAAGATGTGAAAGCCTGGGCCACACCAAAGCTAGGCTTCAACCACATTAATGCTGAGCATTCAAGATTCTTTGTCCTATACTCTGTAACAATGCAACATCACTCGACTTCACACAAGCAAAATACAATCATTAAAGCAAACGGGAGATACAATATCATTCAGTGCAGGTTCTTCACCAACAACCTGATGATTTGTTTACCCTCTCCTCTGTAATACCCACCTATTATCACAAGATGGCAGCAGGAGTATGAAGAATAAATGCACGGCTGAGTCTCTGAACATCTCTCTCACCTTGCCTCTTAGTCGATGACATAATCCCTCTGCCAATGAAAAGAGGGGATTCCGTTTGAAATCGAGGAGGATGGAGAAGGTGGCAGAGTACAGCGCGGTGGCATTTTTCTAAAATGATAAATGAAACTGAGTGGAATCAGAATGTGTTCATCTTTCACATCCAAATTAATTATCCTCTGTTCGTTGTGTAAAACACTGCAGATAATATCAATCCTCTGTTCCTCCTCTCTCTGCAGACCGTGTGACAGACGCCCTCGCTTTGCACCACACGTTAATAATTCAGGATGTTAAATTAATATGCTCATTGTAACTGCAAACACACCCACGGACGCCTTCTGTCGTCGTCCTTCATGCAGTTTCTTGTTTGCGTGTGGTCTGGGCTGCTCTCTATCAACACTGAGAGAGTGGGAGTTGTTACCAACGAGTTGAAGCAATTTCTTAACATCATCTTGGATCAATGCTCTGTGTCATTTCTCTCCCCGTGCCCTGCGTCATTACTCCCGCGCTTTAACGTACACTATATTACCAAAAGTATTCGCTCACCTGCCTTTACTCATTCTATGAACTGAAGTGCCATCCCATTCCTAACTCATAGAATTCAATATGATGTCGGTCCACCTTTTGCAGCTATTACAGCTTCAACTCTTCTGGGAAGACTGTCCACAAGGTTGAGGAGAGTGTTTATAGGAATTTTTGACCATTCTTCCAAAAGCGCATTGGTGAGGTCACACACTGATGTTGGTCGAGAAGGCCTGGCTCTCAGTCTCCGCTCTAATTCATCCCAAAGGTGTTCTATCGGGTTCAGGTCAGGACTCTGTGCAGGCCAGTCAAGTTCATCCACACCAGACTCTGTCATCCACGTCTTTATGGACCTTGCTTTGTGCACTGGTGCACAGTCATGTTGGAAGAGGAAGGGGCCCGCTCCAAACTGTTCCCACAAGGTTGGGAGCATGGAATTGTCCAAAATGTTTTGGTATCCTGAAGCATTCAATGTTCCTTTCACTGGAACTAAGGGGCCAAGCCCAGCTCCTGAAAAACAACCCCATACCATAATTCCTCCTCCACCAAATTTCACAGTTGGCACAATGCAATCTGAAATGTACCGTTCTCCTGGCAACCTCCAAACCCAGACTCGTCCATCAGATTGCCAGATGGAAAAGCGTGATTCATCACTCCAGAGAACGCGTCTCCACTGCTCTAGAGGCCAGTGGCGGCGTGCTTTACACCATTGCATCCGACGCCTTGCATTGCACTTGGTGATGTGTGGCTTGGCTGCAGCTGCTCGGCCATGGAAACCCATTCCATGAAGCTCTCTGCGTACTGTACTTGGGCTAATCTGAAGGTCACATGAAGTTTGTAGCTCTGTAGCAATTGACTGTGCAGAAAGTCGGCGACCTCTTTGCACTATGCGCTTCAGCATCCGCTGACCCCTCTCCGTCACTTTACGTGGCCTACCACTTCGTGGCTGAGTTGCTGTTTTTCCCAAACGCTTCCATTTTGTTATAATAGAGCTGACAGTTGACTGTGGAATATTTAGGAGCGAGGAAATTTCACGACTGGATTTGTTGCACAAGTGGCATCCTATGACAGTTCCACGCTGGAATTCACTGAGCTCCTGAGAGCGGCCCATTCTTTCACAAATGTCTTGTTTCACAGTCTGCATGCCTGAGTGCTTGAATTTATACACCTGGGGCCAGGCCAAGTGATTAGAACACCTGATTCTGATCATTTGAATGGGTGAGCGAATACTTTTGGTAATATAGTGTATGTGTGTAGTGGAAGCTTCACATATCAGAAGTTGAGGCCAGTCACCATGGAAACCCCCTACCCGGGAACAATTTCCCATTTGGCAAACGGCCGCCTGGGTGGGGTGGTCCCAGGGTGAAGCATCAGTCACCGGCAAAACTGCAGCAGCCTGGTAATCCTGCTCTGAATCACGAGATGGCTCAGCCGTGGAATTACTCATGAGACACGTGTTCACTGTACAGGTGAAGATTAGCCAGGTAGCTTGTGTTGTTATTATGTTTTTTCTGGCACTACACAGAGCAGAATTGATAGATTTTTAAAGCTGGATGTTGATCAGATTCCTTAAGGAGGCACAAATGGAAAGAGAAAGATATATATTTATATATATACAGTGCTGCTTAAAAGTATTTGCACAACACCAAAATTTCAACATTTCTGCATAAAAATGACTTAAAACATCATTGGATTCCTGAGAGCAGCCAAATAAAACCCAATCAAACAAATGAAACTGAAATATTACGCTTTGATCTTCACAACACATGTTTGTGGAAGCGTATGATGTTGTCGTTGCTCATCAGGCTGGAAAATGTCACAAAACCATCTCTAAAGAGTTTGGGATCCACAAATAATCCACAGTCAGACGGATTGAGAATTACTGAGAAGTTTCCTCAGCATCCTCCTCTCTGACATCTCCACCTCCAACTCCCAGGACTCCACCAGCTTTCCTGATGAGCTCGCTGAGTCTGTTGATGTCAGCTGACTTCACCCTGCTGCCCCCAGCACACCACAGCGTAGAAGATGACACCAGCTACCACAGAGTGATAAAACATCTGCAGCATAGTTCTGCAGACATCAAAGGACCTGAGTCTCCTGAGCAAGTACAGGCAGCCAAGACCTTTCTTATATAGGGCGTCAATGTTATTAGTGCAATCAAGTTTATTGTCTATGTGGACTCCTGGGTATTTGTACTTAAAAAGTAAATTAATGCCGTGTTGCTTGGTCGTTGTTTGGCTAGCGATTTCGTCGGGTATTAAGCTAGGCTCAGCAAATTAGCTATTGGCTGTAGCTTTATATTTAAGGAACACACTTTTCCCTTGTGATGCAAGATGACACTGCAATTGTGGGGTGTATCAGGGATGGACAAGAGCAGGAGTACAAGAATCTGGTGAACAACTTCGTCTAATGGTGCAGACGAACCACCTTCTGATCAATACAGCTAAAACCAAGGAGATGCTAGTGGATTTCTGGAGGTCCAGGCCCCACCTGCAGCCTGTAACCATCAACGGGGAGTGTGTAGAGGTGGTTCAGACCTAGAAGTACCTGGGTCTACTCAGTATACAAAAAAGGTCAGAGCCGTAACTATTTCCTATAGCTAATGACTTTTACTGCAGCTGTGCAGTTGGATGAAGACGTCAGGGTCTGGTGTCGGGTGACTTTTCGTTTCTATATAACAGATGGTTGTTTGCATTTGCATGACCCCCCCCGCCAAGAGAGATCAAGAGATTTATGTGCATCTTCACACCTTGACAGTGCAGCACCTCTCAGTGACACTGTATGCTGCATTGAGTTACAATATCTGAGACCCGACACACGGGCCAAGTGATTAGATTAGCTTTAATCACTGACAAATCAACTGCGACGTCGCCGTGCATGCCTCCAACCCTCCGGGGAGCTTATAGATGGCACGCCTCCTCTTTTCTAATTAAGACCGCTCTTTCACTTCCCTTATATTTACTACATCACGCTGTCAGAGGCCACTCGCCGGCTAATCCTGCACCATGAGCAATGGCTCAAAAGGTGTCAGGCGTAAAAATGTCACGGCATCTGTTTCGCCATTGTGCGACCAGCCAGCGCAGCCCATTAAAAACCCATTTCTGAAGTGTGACATTTGTGTCGGAGGGGGTGGGTGCACTGAGACGCTGAGATTTGTTATCAGCGCGGTCAACACGGGCCAATTATTCCCTCCGTCTTCATTCGAGTAGGGCCACGGAAGAAGAGTGAAAGACAAAGGAAAGAAGATGGAAGGCGAGAAATTAGATGAGCTGAGGAAAAATAATGCCACAGAGAGCGGATAATCACTGCTCTTCTTCTATCATCTGGCTTATTGCTTCTTCTTACTCAGTCTGATTGCATTATAGGACAAATATTGTAAATGAAACTCACGGGAACATAACGGTATAATATCCAAGAAGTCATTCGCTCAAATTTCATGTTCGCCAACTACTTTAAGATCAGAAGATTCAAACAGAGTCTTGACTAAAACGAACATACAATCAGGTCTGATATTCAGAAATAAAGCTTATTACTTATAGATGGAATGAAATGTAAATGTAACCATAAAACCACACAGAGAGGTAGAGAAGTCAAGATAATGAGACCATCTTAGTAGAGGTAGAGAGCAGAGACTAGTCCACAGTATATACAGCGATCAGGCATAACATTATGACCACCTTCCCAATATTGTGCATCTCTCCCTTGTGGTGACTCATCAGAGAATGGACATGGACCTTCTGAGGGTGTCCTGTGGTGTCTGGTAACAGAACGTTGTTAGTGGGGGGGGCCTTTGAGGGGAGGGGCCTCTGTGGATCATCCCACAGATACTTGATCAGTTTGGGATCTAGTGAATCTTGTGCTGTTCTTCATGTTTTTTTTTTTTAGTTGTTCCTAAAGTGTTTTTGTGTGTGTGTCTGTGTCAGGCTGCATCCTGCTGGGGATGGCTGCTGCCATCAAGGAGTGTCATTGCTATGGGGTGGGGGTGCCTGGTCTGGTCTAGGTGGGTGCTACATGTCTAAGTAACATCCACATTAATGAATGTCAGGTCCAAAAGTTTCCCGGCAGAACACTGGATTGTCACAAGACGGTCGATCATATTCACTTCTCCTATCAGTGGTCATAATGTTGTCGCTGATCGGTGGGTTTTTATTTTTATTTTCCAGTATGAGCTTAATCTTCTGTTTAGAGTTTTTCCTTGCCACTACCACCTCAGTACTTTCTCTGGGTGTTTCAGATTCTGGGTTCTGTGAAGGTTCTTGGTGGAGCAACATCCTGGTTGTAAGATTTTCCTCTTTTGAGAATTTAGTTAATAGGTGTGTTCGACTTCATGCAGATCTGTGCAGATCTGACTTGACGTGATGCATGCTGGGTTGTTCATGCTCATAGATCTTGAATATGTTTGGTTAAAATGAACTTGTTCAACCCAGCATGCATCACGTCAAGTCAGATCTGCACAGATCTGCATGAAGTCGAACACGCCTAATAACTGAACCTTTACACAAGGGCAGGATGGCATGACGTTATCGTGACTGGAAAAAACTGAGATGAAATCAGAGAAAGTTTCTTCTGAGTCTGCAAATCCAGACATCTGTAGAAGAGAAGAGAGTTCCTAACCTCAGTGATATGAGGCTGCTGGCTGTCTCCTGGTCCTGGTAGATTTATGATAGCTTGGTGCCCTTTTGGCTGAGACTACTGCCTTAGTGTAAAGGCTGGAACAAAATGGGATTTAATATGATGTACTAACATCCACTACTGCCCAGGTAACAGTTTGTTCATCCTGCATCTGTTTGCACACAATATTTTCCCTTCGGACATTAGTAGAGATAAAATTTGATGCCGCTAATATCAGTTTGTATCATTCTCAATGACTTGTAACAGTTAATATACAAATGAACATTTTCTATCAGTAACTGTTTGCATCCTTACTGGTTCCATTATGATGAAAATGGAGGAGACTTTCTTCACTTCACAAAAACCATAAATTTTCAGACTTAGATGCACGGCATTTAATATGGAAATGATGTAATCCTCACTTGCGTGTCATGTGCATGTAAGGCATATGGCATCACAGCATTTGACCAAATGTTCAGATTGCTTTGGGCCTGGATTCAGCTGCAGACCCTCCATGTTAACCACCAACACACAAAAACACACACACACACACACACACCCACACAAGGACATGCTTCAGTGTACAGGAACACACAGACTTGGTGTGACTGGACCAGATGGACCTGTAAACATATGTGAAACCCCCAGACAGGAGATTAACTCGGTTAAATAATAACAGTGATTATCTTTGTAGGGACAATTTACAGTGGAAATCAGAAAGCAGGTTTAACTGTACTTCAGTTAGTTTCCTTGGTTTTCAAGCACAGTTAAATAACTTGAGCACAGTCTTAAGAACTGCAGTTTGATGACAATGACATATTTCTTACTGACAGGTGACAGACAGGTTAAACCACATTATTTAAAGTCGACTGTTTTGTGATGACAGTCAAGCTGACACTGGCTAGTCTCTAATGATGCCACTAATAGAAACACAGACAGCTCATGTGCTACATACTGTGAGCTGCAGATATGTATAGCCTGTATAAAAACAGGCAGCACCTCAGCACCATCAGTAGCATTTAATAGTACTCCACAGTGTGTTGTTGGATGGGATAGTCTAATAACTTTATCAAATAGTTGATGTGCAGCCTCCTTCTCTCTGTTACCACAGGACGTTTGGTGAAGTTGTTAACTGACTGCTGTCCAGAGTGTTTGGACCGGCCCTCTGCTAGCGTTAGCGGATGTCTTTTCAGATACATTGCAGTAGTAGTTTAGGTTTATTTCAGGACTGACATGTTACGGTAGTATGGGCTTCATCTTAATGAACCGCTGCTAGTTTTCTGCAATGACCTGCTGGGCTCCTCACCTGTCTTCTAGGAGGCATCCATGTTGCTATTGTCACGTGATTGGTGAATTCATTCTAATCCAGTGCATTTGTTATGAAACTTTCAAAAAATAACAGCGTGGAAAATCATGCAAACTCACTCTGGTGGGAGAAATAAGCATCATCACTGGGATAGAGAAGCTACAGGCCAAACAGAACCAAACAGAACAAAAATAACGTGATTATTAAAGATTACTGAGGGACATGTGACTGTATTTCCAATAAGGTTGTCCCGCCTGGTCCCACTCTGTAAGTAGGCTACAACATGACAGTGAATGAAGTCAAAAATATCTCACTCCATCTGGGTCATAACAGTCGTTTTATGGATAGAGCCGAAAATAGTTTGTGTCTCGCGACCAGCGTGTACCTTCAGAAGTCCAAACCGCTTACTGTTCCCACAAAGACACACTTACTCTCCCTGTCAGGCTCAAAGCCATGGGCTGGTCTGACTTTGAAAAAAAAAACAAAGCACATATGAGTTGTGACTACAGGGGAGATGACAAGGACTGTCTGAACTTTCTCAGGATTTCTTTCTTTCTTTAGAAAACTCAAGCAGCAGTGGTCTGATTGTTGGCGGCAGGCTGGCTGGTTGGAAGATTTCAGAACTTGCTCAGGTCTCCTGGGATTTCCACTCTTTAAGGTTTTCCAACAGTGGAGCGAAAGAAAAAATACTTGCATGTACTGTTGGAAATGCCTTGTTCATACTGCAAGCGTACACCAAAATGTTGAGGTTCTGCTGAACTCTGTAGAGAGTGGTGGTGATGATGGTGTAGGAGGGCTGATGAGAGGAGGGCAGTCGAGAGCAGTGGCTGCTATGACTCAGTCTACCACAGGGGGACACGAACAGTAGGGGGGTTTGCTTTCAAAAACCCAAAATGCATTTGTGCAGGAGGTCAGGCCGGTGCTTGTGATTCAAACTGTAGAAATTTGTTAACTCTATATGCAGACGATACTCTGCTAAATGTCTCTATGACGTAAACATATCTTTAGACCAGGTAAAGGCCTGGACGACCTGTCATACTCAAAGATAGGAAAGGTGTCTTCTTCATGCATGTTTTGCTCCTTGGTTGGATTAATATCTTTACAAAAAGATCCAGAATGCTGAACATTTAAAATATTTACATCTTCAATAGGGAAGTATTGAGTAGTGATGTCACGGTCAATGAAGTCCCCTTACTGATCTTTTAATAATCAGTATTGGCCGATCCAAGTCCTGATCCAATCCTAAATTGACAGAATGTCCTCCCCTGGAGATTCATAAAGGTTTTTCTGATCAGGACGCATCTTTTAAATGCAAAAAATTAAAACAAAGCAATCTGCAAAACTGCTCCGTTTCAGCGCTGTAGATTCATGATGTGAACATGCGTCAACTTACATTATATATTACTGCAAACACTGAAACCCCGTGGATCCCCATGCATCAGTGTGTGCCCGTATTTTGTGCATGTGTGTGTGTGTCTGTGTGTAGAACATGTGTGTGTGTGTGTGTGTGTCTTTAGGGACACTTAACATTCTGACGTGAAGTCGAGCGTGGCACTGAGTGACTTGAGGAGGAGGTAATCATGACAAACGGTGCCATTCAAACGCTGCGGCTGCTGCTCATGGTCAGTCATGCGGATCAGGAGGAGAGACGTGTGATACTTGGAGGGGGAGGAGGACGCATTTTATTTTCTGGAGCAGAACATGTGCTCGCAGCGTACGGGATGGACGGCTGCAATGTAGTCGTTTCAAGATGGAAAGTTCTCCAAGAGCTGCAAGATTTTCGGTTAATTTTTAACCTGTGAAACCATCCATCCATTGCAGGCTAAACACAGCCCACCAGAGGGTCCGAACTGGCCCGCGGGATGAATTTTCCTAATTTTTCTACTACGATTTGTGCTTTTTATAGTGAGAGTTGCAGACATAACACAACCCTGAGACCCAGAATTGAACAGCAGATGGCAGCAGTGAGCTGAAATTGCATTTATTTTTATTAAGAAATTTCAAGATGTTTACAAAATGTTTTGTAAAAGGATAGTTGTACTTCTTTGCGCTATTATGTTACTGAGATCAGATTGGGATGCATGTGGCCCCCAAACCAAAATTATCTACTGTAAGCATTTGTCCATCTTGGCTATCTCTTCCTCCTCGTTGCCCTGCCTCTTTCCCTCCTTCACCCCCTTCCACTCGTCGTGAAGAGGCGCAGACAACTGCGAGATCAGGTCCAGCCCTTCTGGCGTTT
This sequence comes from Chelon labrosus, assembly GCF_963514085.1. Classification (NCBI taxonomy): domain Eukaryota; kingdom Metazoa; phylum Chordata; class Actinopteri; order Mugiliformes; family Mugilidae; genus Chelon; species Chelon labrosus. The sequence continues at coordinate 26,155,622 of NC_140348.1, forward strand.
GTCACATTTAATCCCCGTGTGTTTCCCTGTTACCACGTGTCCCGTCACGCTGCTGTCAGGTGAAGCAGAAATGCTACAACAAATAGTCTTTAAAATAAATGAGACGTACAGTACCTTGAGTCCCAGGCTGTGCTGGGAGCTGACATGCTTCTCTGCACTAATAGGAGCTCTTATTTTGATGATCCTGTCACCGGATCACTGCTGCCCATGAAATGAGTGATTGGAACCAGAGGGTCACATCTCTGGTCAACTTGCTTTTGTCAGTTTTGCATTGCTGCAAGAGACAAATGAGACACGGAAGACCAGCTCGTTATAATTTGCATGTAGCTGTAGTTGTTGCTGTGTTCTCCCCGTGCCTGCATGCGTTTCCTCCAGGTGCTCCTGCTTCCTCCCACATCCCAAAAAACATGCTGGTTCGGGTTAACTGGTGATTCTAAAGTGCCTGTAGGTCTGCAGGTGAGTGTGAATGTTTGTTTGTCTTTCTGTGTCTAAGGAAGAGCTGAAACAGATGATGGATGGATGGATGGATGGAAGTCTGTAGTCTTTAGAGTAAAACTTCTAAATGAGATCATCCATCACAGTTAAAGTCCAGCTCAGCGATATCTGTGAGATCCCGCTACAAATCATCTTGTCAGATTTTAAGCAAATTCATTTGTGGCTAATCCTGGGAAGTGTGGTCTAATCAGTGTGATGTGTCTGACTACTTGAAGCTGTGTTTAGACGTTTTAGGTGTGCCCATGGTCACTACTTCATATTGCTTTTTGCAAATTGCATAACGAGAAGTCTCTATTAACAGGCCAATTACTGACTGCTTGCTAGCTTTTAAACCTCCCCCAACTCAGAAAAGCAAACCCCAACGCCAGTTTCATGAGATCTGCCACATGCAAGCTGCAACTTACAACACGAGATCTGTTGATATTCATGAGTTCATGGAAATCCTGGAACTTTTCGAGCAGTTTTCCAGTCACAGGAAATTCCTGATGCAACGTGTCATGCTGGACGATATCATGAGTGTGTTCATGGACAAAAATAACCCCCATGAAGGCGTCGTGGCTGATGTCAGGTCGGTGGAGACAGTGTGTGCTTGCAGCTAACAGGTTTGGATAAATCATCGATGAAATGAATCCATAAAACAATAAAAAAAAATACAAAAATGAAAGGTCTCTGAAATGCAAACGCATTTATAATTGTATGCGTTTAGAATTTAATGCTCCCAGTTACACTTGCTGTGTGCGTCTCTCTCTCTCTCTCTCTCTCCTTTGTATTTTCCTTGAGGCGTTGCCTTTCTCCTTCTTGGGGTGAATAGTTGAGCTGAGCTGCTTCCAGCTTCTCATCAGTGTGAGCAGCTCTGGAAAGGTTTAGAGAGAGGAGCCACAGCGCTGGTGCTTCAAGGATTCAAGCTTTTTACCGTCACTCAAAAACAATAAATCTCACAAAGATCAATAAAAATGAACCAAAACAATCTCAAAACAAGGATAAAAAGCAGCAATGCATGTGTGCAACTATACAGATATTGCACATAAGAGGGTTATTGCATATGGAACATAGTTATTGGGTGGCAGTGTTTGTGAGTCTAACAGCTTCTGGAAAGCTGGACCTGAAGTTGTCTTTGTCCTGAAGGGAGGGGGGTAAACTGTCCATGAGCGGAGTGACGGGAGTCCTTCCTGATTTCCTGCATCTGCTGTTGTAGATGTCCTCCATTGCAGGAAAGCTGCTCCTCTGTGTGGACTGCACTGCTCGCTGCAAAGCCTTTTATTCATTTTTTTCCTGCTACCGATCAGTTTCCATACCACACTGTGACACCTTTTGTCTGCTTGTGCATTGAATGGTGGCTATCCTTTGTTGTTATTTTAATGAGCGTGTGTTTCTGTCCTGTTTGAAAAAAGCCAAACTTAGACCCCACTGTGCCCCAAAAACTAAAGACCTGCAGTATGTCTGAACTCCCTCTTTTGTGAAAACTTCTAGACCAGATGCGTGGTCGTGGAAACCATCGTGGAGCAACGCCTGAGCTGGATGTTCTTCCCGTTCTGCCGGCACACAGTGAACACAGCAGTAATGAGCGGCGGTGGTGTTATGGGAAGCTCTGGCGCTGGTGATTAAAATGATGAGGTGCTGAACCATAGGGTTTGTAATTATCAGGTCTGAGATACAGGAAGCTTCTCTTGTGAACCAGACTGGATTCCTGGTAAATGCTAAAAAGTGACGGCCCATCATCTCCGCACTGTCCCTTCTGAAGCTCCAGAAAGTCCATTCAGATGACGACGTGCAGGTGGCTGCTCTCTTCCTTGCTTCCTGTCACACACACTTCTCATCGGTGCCATTATAAAGGCAGATGCCCTCATCCATCACTTCCTGCCATTTGGCCTTCAGCTCCGTGGACGGCGTCTGGTCGTGAGGAGGGGGGCGGGTGGGGGGAGGCAGGGCTCCTCGTACTCCTCATTAACCCACCTCAACAGTTAAGGCGGTAATCCCAGCCATATCAATCAAGTGTAATTGGTCCAAGCCTGCACAAAATGCTGCGTTAATGTATTCACGATTCCCCCGAGGGAGGAGAGGCCGCTATTAAATGCAAACGGAGCGAGAAGAGAGAGGGTTTCCTCCCGGATCGTTTGTTCAATCTTCAATTCAGTTTTATTTATATGGCGTCGGTAACGATACGAATTGTCTCAAGGCGCTTTACAGAAACCAGAGCCTGAAACGTTCAGAGCAAGCACGAAGGCGGCGAAGAAAAAATGAAGTTATGTAACTTAGGTTCAGGAACAAGTCCACGCCTCAAACATCCAGTTATCCTCCACCCCGACCCTCTCTGTTCTCTCTTCTCCTTTACAATCTCATTGAAGGAGCCGAAGCTTCCAGAGATATTCCCCCACCCTGAATCTCACTCCCTGGGTTCCTCCATCTGAACATCAGAGGACCAACATTGGTCTCCTCGTCTTCCTTCATCCCACCCCCTCCTATCCTCTCTTTCCTCTCTCTTTTCTGTCTCTACCCAGCCAGCCTTAGGCAGATGGGTCCCTCCATGTGAGCTGGGTTCTACTCAAGGTGTCTTCCTGTGGTAGGTGCCTTCATACTGGCTCTGGGGCTTTCAGGCCAGATTTTGTAAAGCGTCTTGAGACAATTTGTATTGTTAATGACGCTATGTAACGCTTCATCCCTTTTCTACCTTTCCCTCCCCTTAACCTGGTCTAAATAAACTTCATTATGTATACTGAGGTGTAGTCTTGTTAGTGAAACTCCCTTTTAACGGGAAGAAACCGTGAGCAGATTTGAGTCATTGAAGTACCAGGAGAACTCTTCACTGAATGTGAGGTTTGAAAAATGTGATTTTAAGAACAGAGAGAGAAGAACTCTCTTTCCAAACTGGTGAATCTAAATTATTTCCACAACATCCATTATTCTTAACTTTGGTTTGGAGTCATGGTGCGGTTTGCCGTTGGAGCGTCTTCATGCAGCAGGAACGTGTGCGCGTACACAGGACCTGAGCCCCCGCTGAACGGTCGACGTGATGCATGTTCTTTCCTGAAACTCGATTACTTCTGTCACCAAAGACACACAGCAGCGGAGGTAATCCTCAGGCAACGAGCAGAGTGATCGATTCTCCATCAGGGACGCTGCTGTTTGTGCAGGTTAATCCTCTGAATGCACAGCGGCAGCTGATGAGACCTTACAGTCTCGGAAAGTGTTTCATTTTTACCTTAAAAACTCTGTTCCATTTGAGTTTCTTGTCACGATTTGCAGTGAGGTGCAACCCAAATGCAAGACACAGAGGGGCGAGGCAGGAGTTGGCAACGAAAGGAATTTAATGACAACAAAAGGCACTGCAGGGATGGCAGCCAAATCTAAACTCTGGTAGAGAATAAAAAACAAAATGAGACCTTCAGAACACAAGAGACTAACAGAGGGAACATAGCAGGACAAGGGAAAGACTGCAGACGATGCGACAGAGAAAAAAAGGGAAGGGCAGGACTAGATAAGAAGGTTCTGGGTTCCACTCCCTGGGCCGACTGGTTCCTTTCTGTGTGTAGTCTGCATGTTCTCCCTGTGTCTGCGTGGGTTCTCTCCAGGTTCTCCAGCTTCCTCCCACCGTCCAAAGACATGCTGGTTAGGTTAACTGGTGTGAATGGTTGTCTGGAGACCTGTCCAGGGTGGACCCCGCCTCTCGCCCCGATGACAGCTGGGATAGGCTGCAGCCACCCCCAAACAGGGTCACAGGAAGTAGTCAGCACAGAACCATGACGTTTCTTTCCTTATACTCAGTCGTCCACGTCATGGTATGTCCCAAAAATACAAGCAGAAACAAGTGCAACTGGACTCGTTGGGTTTCTTGGAGACGTTCCAGCATGCATAATGTTGCTGTAGTGAACAGCTGTTTACTGGGTTGATGGAGATGGAAGTCTTGTGTTGTTGATTGGGAAAAAAAAACCAAGATCAATAGAAGACTTGTTCAGGGTTCCTTCATAACCGTGAACAGACACAGTGGAAAAGAAAAAATAAATAAAGATTAGTGCCAGCCTTATTCTATGGCTCTTACCTGACATAAATTCAATTTCACTGCAATTTCATTTAATTTTCAATAGCTGTGTTATTCTTGTAAATATTTTGTATATAGATTTCCCTGTAGTTAAAGATTATGTGTAGTAAGCTGAGTGCCTGTACATGGCTGCTGTAACAATACATTTGGGATCAATGAAGTATCCATCCATCCATCCATCCATCGGTTTATATTTGACAGAAACATACATTTGAAAGAGGTTTGGAAATAGTGAAGGGAGGCAATTTAAAGTGATCGATCAACGTCAGCTCTCCACGCTGAGGAGGATGTTTCAGTGCAGCCGTTTCAGCCTCACGGCGCGTCGCTCTCAGCAACGATCTCAGGGCTTCACGCTAATTCTTCTCAGCCCAGTCACCATCTGATGCTCGCCACAACCTTTCTCACGTGTCTATACTTAGACTGTGAAAGCTGTTGAGCATGAAGGTATACGCGGCTCCATGAGAAAAAACAGACCGTGTGCCTGAGAAGGAATGTCCATCTCTTCACATGTGAACATGCGGCGGCTGAGTGGAGGCAGGGTTTGACTCGGAGGTGATTCTCCTTTTGACTCCGGCCGCAGATGAAAGCGTGAGACTGGAGAGGCGTCTCAGCAAAGAGCCAATTAGAGAAAGAAATAGAGGGGAGAAAGAAAAGCAGCAAAGAGACGTAACGAGAGCTAAAAGGACTGAAAGATGGAGAGGTGGAGGAAAGAGGGAACGATGGAGGGCAAAGACTCAAACAGCTTGACACCTCGATTCCTTTGAAACGTTGCAGAGACTTTGCTCTTCTGTGCTCAGACGATTCGTCTTAATTTGCTCGGATGACAGCGGTGAAGCAAGACTCAGAGTGTCCTCTCTCATATCTCCATCTTCTCTTTTCTCCACAACATTCTTCTTTTTTTGGTTATCAACATTTACTTACACACCGACCAGCCACAACATTACGACCACAGACAGGAGGAGTAAATACCATCAACCATCTTGTGATGATTCAGTGTTCTGCTGGGAAACTTCTGGACCTGGCATTCATTGGTGTGGATGTTACTTAGACATGTAGCACCCACCTAGACCAGACCAGGCACCCCCACCCCATAGCAATGACACTCCTTGATGGCAGCAGCCCCCCCACTAACGACATTATGTTGCCAGACACCACAGGACACCCTCAGAAGGCCCATGTCCATTCTCTGATGAGTCATGCACAGTATACCATCTGGAAAGCTCCCTTTTCATCTGATTTATGTTTGACGTTACGAATCCTGCACATGTTAAGAATATATGATCCGGATACAGGACTGAAGTCTCAGCCTAAATTTCCTCAGATGCAGACGAATAGGATACACGCTCAAAGCTGAAAGCTGCAGATAAGATAACAGAAGAGAACATAAGGGATAAGGGGAGGTAGCTCATGCAGACTCTGAGTCATCAATGAAACGTCCTTGCACTGGCAGAGAGATGTCTAAACGGCAATCTATAAAAGTGACACGTGGAAACGAATGGAGAATTGTATATGGGTCCATTAGTCTTACAGCTTCCTAAAAGCTCAAATGATGAACGTGATAAAACTGAAATATCCGGATCAGGACATCCGTCTAATGATCACCTCCACCTGCTCCTTTGTCCCTGTATTTTATTTCATTTTTAAATTCACCGTCCCTCCTTCTCTGGCTTCCCCTCCTCCGTCCTGCATGTCGGGGTCTGTTTATCGCCGATATCACTGCTCCGCTCCGTCAACAGAAAAAACTCAAATTTAATAACCGCCGTGCTTTACGAGCCGGCGTGGCGTACAGGCTGCTTTAGTGTCATAAAACTAACACGGAGAAATGAAGACAGATTTTTATGAGCGTGTAAGTTGGAGGCAATGAATTTTTTTGGCGCTGAGCGTGAATACAGAAGTTGTTTGTAAGTGCTGCACAACTGAAACTCATAATATCTCGCTTTGGAAACTTGCCCTTACGTCTAATTCATCTGGTTTTATAAGTATATCTAGTCATATTTTAGAAAAGACCACAGCATCCAGGTGTGATTGCATCTACTGGGGATGGGCCTTCATCAGTACCAGCTTAGAGGAATCTATTAAGAAAACTCCAATAAGAGCCTGTCCCAGCTGTACACCTTGGACACGTCTCCAGTCTACACCGTCACACCTACGGCTAATTTAATCACCAATGAACCTAACCAGCATGTCTTTGGACGGTGGGAGGAAGCTGGAGAACCTGGAGAGAACCCACGCAGACACAGGGAGAACATGCAGACTACACACAGAAAGGAACCAGTCGGCACAAGATCCTTTACCAAATGATTCTGCTCCTCACAAAGGATTTATGCCGTGTTGCATACAGTACATGCAACTGGAAGTATACTGGACATATATTATTCATCTGCAAATGGTTGCTTACATACGCTGTCTCAGAACGAAATATTAATGGAAATCTATCTTGTCTAGGTCTATATGTGCAGAAACAAACTGTTCACAAAGCACCGTTCCCGTGCCAGCCATCAACATCTGCTCTACAGAGTCTTTGTTGAGCTCTTCTTTGAAAAGCAACAGATGAGATTGTTAACGGTGACTCAGAGATACTGAGCAACGACCAAGAATCAGACAAAACACGCTTCGTTTCTGCGGCATCCGTACAAATGTACAAACATTTATGCAAGGACTCAGTGTTTTTCTGTTCAGTTCAACTCTCTTCGGTTTTTCAGAGAAGGAGGAAGGTTTTCAGTTGCTTCTCCTTCAATCGATTAATATGTTGATTCATTTGTTTTGTTAAATCTACAGATTCATATTTTCAGAGTAGTCAGTTATGTTCAATTATGCGCTCTCTAAAACATAAGGCTATGTAGTTTGTTTAATAAAGGAACAAGGTGTAGACTTGAGGAAAGGTAACCTTAAATGAATTCTGTTGTAATTTGGGGCTATATAGAGTATGAAATTAACTTGACCATTAGTGTTTCAAACGGTTAACCTGTACAAACATGTGCACGGCGACCTGTGTCTTCTCCAATTTGTATTTTTTTAATGGGACGCCACACGATTTAGGCTTCTGCTACCGCGCTGTCGCCCTAGCTACAGCATACACAGACCCTAACGCCATAGCCTAATGTTCACCTCCCCAGAAATGTGACTACAGGTCGCGGCGACGCAGACCACAAGAGCTGTGATTGGTCCGCTTGGTAGTACCGTGTTTCTGTTTTAGTATTTCCGGCTGCTTCTCCATCTCTGCAGTTTTCAGAGTTTTGGATCAATAAAGATGGAACACGTGGAGGAAAGGTTAACTGAGGAGATTCAGAGATACAAATGGTAATATTTCAGCAAAAGTTTCAGTCTCCATTGTTGAAAGTGAAACAGGAAGTAGAAACAAAAAGTGTTTGGGTGGCGTTTTTATAGAGCGAGCCAGACAGACGAGCACACAGGTATAAATGGTTCATTGCTGTCTCTGTCCCGCGGTTCCTTAAATGAGGCTTTATACTGCACAGCGCTGTCCATGGTCCTGAACTGTAGTCGATGGTGATTTTGACATAATACTCTACTTCCCAAATTCATACGTGTTTGTTTCCAAATAAAGCTCAGAAATCAGATGTGATGGGTGTCACCAAGACTTTTTGGATGAGGTCGTGTGCGAGTGTGTGCTCGGTCCGGTCTGAGGACGCCAGAGCAGAGCTGTGTTTTTTTACGTATGCGGCTCTCACTCGTGGCGCCTTCACTCTCCGAAGCAATTTCTTGGAGCTCGAAAACATCTCCAAGGTGTCATCCAGCTAATTTCCAGTAAATTGAAGCTCTGACAAGAGGCGGCAAGCGTGAGCGCGGATCAATAGCGAGGGCCTCTTCATCAGTCTAGTAAGCCGGCTCTTTGAATTGGCCTCTGTCACCAATGTCATTTTCTGTTAACATAAATTGGCTGAATGGCCTCAGATTACTTGCAAGCCTATATGACACTTTGATACCCCCCCACCCCCACCCCCATGCGCACACACACACACATATACAACCAGATTAACCTTCAGATATGCTGTCTAAGCTGTTTGCCTTGGTTCCCTCACTGGTAACCTTTTCAAGGATCCCTGCCTCTCATTTTTCCTCCACAATCCCTTGCAGGTTTTTTTTTTTATTATTTGCTTCCACTAAAGGAGCTATTTGGGCTTTAATTATTTAATTATTTACCCCAACAAGGTCATTTTTTACAACTACATCTCTTTTTAGAAGCACTGTGATATAAGATGTGAAGTAGATGCATCCCAGAATCACCAAAGCGTAATGTCATACACTACAAACGCACCGGTGGTATTTACAAATGTCAAAGAATCTATTAGTATTCATCACCTTCGTGCACAAACTGCAGGTTGAAATTCACACGTGGCTCCGAATCGATCGTGACCCTTTGTGAGATCTTGTCATGATGCTCATAATTAGACTCTCCAGTCAGAAACAAGGGGTCAGGAAAATCCTCAGCATGAAACCTGGAGTTGTACCGAAAAAGATGTCTTTTAGTTGGAGGGACTGCTGACACCTGCCATCAGATAGATAGATAGCCAACACTGGCCCGCTAGAGTGTCCAATCTGGTCCGCGGAATGAATTTAAAAGGAAGGGGAGAAGAAGAAGGAAGAATAAGGAAGGAAGGAGGAAGAGAGAAAAAGGGATGAGGAGGAGGAGGAGGAGGAAGACAGAAAGGAGGAGGAAGAGAAGAGAATGGAACTTTCAATATGTGACAGTTATTTACAATTTACTGCATGTTATGAAAGTCTAATAACCTTCAGGGAGAGGTGGAAGTAAAATTACTGCAATGACACCATTTTGGCTCTGAAGCACAACATCTCATCTTTCAGAAACTGTTGGAATATTTACGATAATGCAAACCGTCATGTAATTACGGTAATCCAAAGTGAGCCTGCACAAATGTACCCAAGAAATGGTTTCACAATAAAAAAAAAATTCTTATATATATGTTGGTTATCTAACCGTGGACATGGATCTCAAGGAGGATTTTCTTTGGATTAATGTGTCTTAGTGAGTACAGTACTAGATTAATAATTAGACAGAGCCGTGTCCTTGTCCAGGGTTCAGCGTTTTTAACATTCTGCAAACATACAGCTCCTTGAGTGAGATCCAAGTACATGCACTGTGTGTGTGATTAGTAGCTATAACCTGAGGTGAGGTCCTCCAAGTATTGCTCTGCCTGTTTAAAAGACAAAGTATGCCTGGTCTGGGAGATATTTAGGCAGCTCAACGAATCATTAGGAGCAGCTTTGAGAATCTCAGAGTTGTCTCTTTTTCTTTTCTTTGCAGTCTCTTGGTAGACTGATCTATCAGCATGCCCTGGAGCGCTTTGCAGCAAAGAGGGGATGAGTCAACATCTCACTGCAGAATCTCAGCTTAAAAATCAAGAAGTAATGTTTTAAAACGCCAAAGGAACAGAAAAAAATTGACTGGCGTAGATTTCTTTTTCTTTTTTTTTTTTTTTTTTAAAACAGGTAAATAAATCTAGTCTCAAAGAACCTGCAGACGGGAAAATATGAACAGAACAGTTTACTCAATAGTTGGGACTTTACAGTTAGTGCTATCATTGCTTTGCACATTATCTGGTTTAATGTGTTAAGAGATAAAAAAGGATCAGATGCTTGAAATAACAAATTCGAACTGTGACTAAGTAGTTGTTGCACCCGTCTGTGTTCATCTAAAACCTTTTAGAATTGTAGTTCTTCTCATTTTAAGCATCAACTTGACTAAAAACCAGCAAGAAAATCACAATAGCTTTTTGAGCTCATTTACGATCAAAACACTTAAAGCGAGTCAAATGCTCCAACACAAAAACGTGGTAGGCAAAAAGAAATTAACTGGTTACAACTGGTGTACGAGCATGAAGGGGTGTGCACACAAGAAAATAGCTCTGAGCTCAAGCTACGATAGATTCAGTCCCAATTTGCGATCTCATTCTTCTGGTCATTAAGTTCTCTCTGTCGGGATGCTGAAGAATCTTTTGCATGAAGCTCAGACACTTGAAAGGATCTAGCTAGCTGCTAGCTTGCATTCTGATTAGGAAGCCACCGGTGTTTTTACCTGCACAACCAACCAATGAATGACCAGATGTCTTATCTGGTCTGGGAATGCCTTGTGATCTCCTGGAGGAAGTGGAACATGCTGAAAATGACAGATTTTAGTTTGTAGCAGTGTTGTGCTGTCCAGCCTCTTCTTGTGGAAGAAACACTGGAGCTTCTGTTTGCAGAATCGCTCCATTAAATACTAGACTGACCCCCTGTAAAACAAGAGAAGGCTAATCGGCTCAGGAGTTACGGGTTCTGCTCGGGCCCCGGAGGTCCTGCTGCTCGTTGGAGCTTGGAAACGATCCTGTTCTCAGGACCCTCCTCATTTTTCATGCCTCTGTTTCTCCCGGCATAAAGCTGTCCCACACACACACACACACACACACACCGGCCTTCACGCTGTGATCTACGTTAGCCTGTGAAGAAATATGATGTCAAACTCAGTCATAAAAACCTTTGAGGAATCGTGTGTGCTTTTGCTGACACCAGCGGTGTTAGAAAGGTAGAAAGGTGCTACAGCAGCGTCTCACTCGGCCTCCACAAAATGTGCACGTGCTAAAATGTAAAAAAGATCAGTTAAAGACAGGAGGGCCCACAACAATCACCACCACCACTCCCACCCCCCACCGTAACCTCTGTCCTCCAGCAAGCGTTGGTACCATCAGAGTTAAATGTGCCAAACTGGTTAGTTCTGAAACATACCTTCAGCACACAGTAAGCCACGCTCCATTTACTTTTTCTATCATGAAATCTCAGTCAAACTGCACCGTGGGACGTCCCGTGGTACATGTCTCGCTCATATAGACTTTACAGATTTATAGCAGCGGCTGCAGATGGCTGCGTTTTTGCTGACACTCCCATTCATTTGGCTTTTAACCGTGTCTGCTCGTAGGGGTTTTGCAAGATTAGTGACAAAAAATGTACAATTATATTATTATATTTCTTTTTCTTCTTTACAGTGGAGATTGCACATGCTGTCATTCACATATAATATGATATATGGCCTGGTTCTGAAAATCTGTAGCGTGGTAAATTATGGACTACGGGAGTTTCAGGCCGATTCATCTCCTCCCCACAATCACAGACGGAGTCAACTCCAGATAATCTGTCATTTTGAGGCGCTGCAGTCGATCCAGTCTAACCAGACACGTCGAACCGCTTGTAGTCTCACTAGTGTATAATACATTAGCATTAAGCAAACTAAAGATGTCCATAAATGTAGTTCCTGGAATGAATCCTTCTTGTGAATGCTACCTCTTTTATCTGTTTGTAGAATATGATCCAACTTCAAAAAAAATGATAAAGGACAGCACAGCAGGCTGATCTCCAACTCTGGTAAGGGATATATGAAGAATTACACAAGAGAGCAGTGTTGATGCAGCCTGGATTCACATTTCTGCTGCAGATATAAGCTTCAATTAAACTTAAAAAATGAAAATTCTGAGTACTATTTAGTCTAAAGACGACATACAACATGTATAGCTGCCAAAAGTACTGATGTCAATTGCAGTTTGACTAAATGTAATAATTAAAAGTTGGCTTTTTGACGACTAAAACAAAAAGAGAGGTGAAAGTGTGACTAAAATGTGACTAATAAGCATTTTTGTCTTGATTTGATTTGATTTGTCACCAAGTCACCATAGGTTGTTGCAGCACAGTTTCTCCTTCACCATGAGATTATAAGAGGTGGTGCATTTATTTAACGCTCCCTGATCTGGCATGATAATCTAAATCTTATCATGAGGCATGCATTGCACTGTTTTTCTCAAATCTCATGACTTGAGATGTGTGTTCACAGGAAAAAACCCACAGAGCACCTTTTTATTGTGATACTGCTTCTTTTTGCATATCTTCATATCGTTCAGTTTTTCAAGCCAAGAAAACATCCAACAAATGTGTTGTTATTATACTCCACCATTAGCTGAAGGCTGGTGTTGCGGCGGATGACGAATATCTACAATATCGTTGATGCAAATTAGTTCTAACCATCAGTTTTCTCATAATTTTCTTCCTTTTTTCCGTTTTCATTCTTTATCTCAGTTCTGAATTCTCTCTGTTTGCTGTCTTTTTTTGTCGCTCCTCCGTTTTTACACATCAGCCTCCCTCTGTGTGTCTCCTCCCTCCTTCTCGCCTCTTCTTCCCTTTTTTACATGCAGCGAACGAGTCGAGCTTCCGTCTTCTCTGAGAAACTCCGCGTTCTCACAAGCTGTTTTAATTCTCACCTCTGGCTCGTACCTGCTCCGTGAACGTTTCCCCGTTTTTCATTAGCACTTCTGACACAGTCGTCAAAAGCATTTATTTTTTCTTCTTTTTCTGGAGAAGTGAAAGTAATCATTTTGACTGAAGCTGAACTCGGTAGAAACATTATTTGTTTTGGAAAAGCAATAATCACAAGTATATCAGGCTGAACTTTGTGTGAAAGCAGTTTTTAATCTTCAGTTTTGACCTCGACTTTCACTTTGAAAATCTGAAGGCCCTTTACTATTCAATTTGAAATAAGAAGAAGACATCAATTCTGCTTGCTGTGGCCACGAATATCACAGACTATGCCTTAAAAATCAGAATGGCACAGACAGGCAAAAACAAAGAGTTAAAAGACGCTAAAACAGCAGCGTTAATGCTTTATAATATCAGCTGATTGTGGAGTAACCATCTCCTCTCTGCTTTGACCTCATTATCTAAACCTTTAAATCCCCAAACGGATGAGATCAATAGCCCACCGTCCACCGTCGTGACCCTTGACATGATGGAGTGTTGTCACGCCAGCTGACCAGTGGCTAGTTTGTTTCAATTAAAGTTAATTATAAATGAAAGTGAACAATAATTGATCGGTAACATCATCAGTCTTTTCATTTTAAACAACAATTTCAAACCATAGACTGTATATAAATATGGACAATGTGTCTCCACTTCCAAGTGGTTATTTTATTTTTTGTGTATTTTAGTGTTTTGGTTTGACCCAAGTCCCGCCCACTAACATGGAGGGGGTGGAGCTTATGACCTATACTGCAGCCAGCCACCAGGGGGAGCTCAACTTACTTTGGCTTCACTTTTGAGGAGCAGTTCCTCATCCAGCTTTATACAGTCAAAATCAAAATAATTATATGAAGAATGTAAAGACAGAGTTCAGTTAGCAAATTTCTACACTTGAATTTGCTCATCCTTATGCAGTGAACCACAAATTTCTGATTTGTCATTTGGAGTCATACCCAGCTTTCTCACTCACTCACTCTCTGATGGTAACCATCTGTTGAACCACTATATTAATTTTGGAAGTTACTATAATTAAACACAAGGAGCTACTCTGTCCACCTAAACCAGATTGCATCTCGTCTCATGTCTTAACTAAAAAAATACTTTTCTGTGTTGAGAACAAAACCTGAAATCTAAATCTTAAACTTTTAACTTTAGGTTAAAAGTCTGCACTAATTTTCACACTGTCCCAAGCTACACACAGTAAAGACAGAAGACTACAGTTTACAAAACAGAAGACCGTTTGTTTCTAAGGATATGGTCCATTTTCATCACTGTATTGGCAGTGCTATAAGGGTACCTTCTCAAACGTCAAAGATAATCAATATTAAATGATGAACTGAGAGTTCAAAGGTCACCAGATCAATGAGCACAGTTCTCAGTTACTTTCAAATGCACCGTCTCTCTCTGTGCTCTCATTAGTGGGGTCAATTTAAACAAGCAACTGAGGCGCAGGTAAGCCATGCGTCCACCATTTAGGTGCTTTCTTGGAAGAAGAGCGAAGGAGATTTCTGTAGAAAATCTGTTTGGCCGATCATTTGTCTGCGAAGGTTCTCAGGTTCATGGTATATTGTAAAAACGAACTGAAACAAGGGCAACTGGACTTTTTGAGCTTCTTGAAGATGTTTCACCACGCATCCACAAGTAGCTTCTTCATAGAAAGTAATGCTCTGCAACAATGAAATCTATATTCTTGACCTGAATCCATATACTGAGAACAGACAGCTCATGTGCTACATACTATGAGCTGCAGATATGTATAGCCTGTATAAAAACAGGCAGCACCTCAGCACCATCAGTAGCATTTAATAGTACTCCACAGCGTGTTGTTAGATGGGATAGTGTAGCAAGTATTTCTCTGAAACCTTCTCCGTGTACTGCAGCTAAAGGTCTAATAACGTCATTACTGCAGTTTACTCTTTCCTCTTCCATCAGGAAAACTGCCACTGAAGGCTGAGGAGAATTGATTTGATCATATATGCATTGTCTGAATCTCGGTTGTTTAGAAGCCGTTTGTTTTCACATCTTCAAGGCGAGGAGAGGGACGCACTGGGAGCTCTGAGCAGCGTCCTAAAAAAACTGCACACCAGAAAGAAAGAGAAAGAGTGCTCAGTGAGACATTTTTAAATTCTAATTTATGAATAAAATAAATCATCTGGCTTTTATTAATAATGTATGACAAATAAATTAGTAGTCATTCATCGTGAGCAGAATAATTATTTGAGTCTATAAATTTAAATTTTATTCAGGTCAGTAGTATTTATACAGCCTATGCCATCTCAGGGTATTTTTACATAGCGAGGTCAAGAAACTAACCACTGTACCCTTGAGCAAGTCGTGGAGGAAGGAGTCACATCATTTACAACTGCACTGTAATAAGAACGTACAACTGAAAACCCTGCACTCAAAATGTTAAAAAGAAGTGATTATTATAAGTTAAGTAAAACTACACAGAGTTCTGCAGTAAACCACGTCACTGTGTCAGTGTCCATATATGTTTGGACCCAGTTTTTCTTATTTTAGCTGTTTACCAGAACATACTAAAGGTAAAACTGTGTCATTAATATGGGATTAACGTCCCCAAACCTACACCCTCTACCCCCTGTTATATATTTCTTAATTCCAGGGTCTCGTACTGGATGCAGCCATACATAGGATGTTGACTTTAAACATGCTGTTGAAGGTTCGGTCGGCACAGTGGTGTGGTGGTTAGCACTGATGCCTCAGAAGCAAGAAGGTTCTGGGTTCTAATCCACGCCGACTGGTTCCTTTCTGTGTGTAGTTTGCATGTTCTCCCTGTGTCTGCGTGGGTTCTCTCCAGGTTCTCCAGCTTCCTCCCACCGTCCAAAGACATGCTGGTTAGGTTCATTGGTGATTCTAAATTGGCCGTAGGTGTGAGTGTCTCTCTGTCTTAGCCCTGTGATAGACTGGAGACTTGTGACAGTCCCCCGACCCTCCAGAGGACAAGCGGTTACAGAAAATGAATGAATGAATGTTGAGGATCCTTTGCGGGTAATGATTCCCTGAAGTCTGGAGCAGATGGACATCACCAAAGAATGTTTCCTCCCTTGTGATGATTTGCCAGGTCTTTACTGTCGTGTGTTTGTGGGTCTTTCTTCCTTTAGTTTTGTCTTAAGTAAGTAAAGTGTAGCTTGATTAGCTTGAAATAAGGTTTGAGCACCGTCCAATCAGCTTTGCTTGTGTCCATATACAGTTTTGACCATTGACTTCATACAAGTCAGGTTGACATGAATCCAATTTTAATGAGGCTAATGAATGGTGAAGACTCTGTAGTTGCTCTCATGAAGTCTTCTCTTCATGGTAGACATGGACAATGCCTACCTCCTAGAGAATGATGTTCTACACTTGGCTGGACCCTTCCAAGCATAGGAGAGCGTAATAACCTTCCAGGAGAGGTGCTAGAGAAATTACTGTAATGACACCATATTGGCTGTGAAGCACAACGTCTCATCTTTCAGAAACCGTTAGTGCAAACTGTGATGTAATTACGGTGCCACATTCAGTTTTAAAGGGTTAGACAGCTTTATTGATTAACATACACAGAAGCCTATTTTTCTGTCAGACACACGTGAGACAACTCAAGAGCACGGCTGAAACCCTAGAGTAGTAAATACTGTGCTGGCATAGGATTATAGGATTTACCATCATGTGTTCCATCACCGATTGTTCTCCGTGTGTCTTATCTGTCTACACAGTCCTCCAGCTATCTTTTCTCGAGCCAACGCTGACGTGCCAGCCCAGTCGAGGGATTATTTGCTCCCTCGCCCTGACCCCCTCGCAGGTCAGGCTCTATGGGTTAACGCCGCATCATAACTCTCCGCCGTCTGCGGTGCTGGTAATGCGGTCTGCAGGGAGAGGCGGGCGCAGACAGAAAGCTGGGGGCGGTCGAAGGAAGGTACCGTTGAGAGGTTGCCAGGGTCAGGGGCTCGGCTGTGACCTTAATGGGTGACGAGGAGTATCGGGATAAAGGAAGGTTGACAAATCAGTCATGTGGTCCCGTTTGTGTCTGCACACTGAAATACGGTATAGTCTATATCATAGATTGACAACCGGTTGTCCGCGGACCCCTAGTGGTCCGTGGTGTAATTGCAAGGGGTCCGTGAAAATAAAATATCTTTTAAAAAAGATCCTGTGACATTCATAGTATCCGCGCAGTATCTTAGCTGTTCCTGGGACTGAGGCTTCTGATGTTGTTCATGGGATCTGCTGGAGCCACAGTTTGGGGGTCACTGCCCCAAGTGCTCCTACTACCACGGGGACCACGGTCACCTTGACCTTCCACATCTGCTCCAGCTGTTCTTTCAACCCTTGGTACTTTTCAACCTTTTCGTGTTCCTTCTTTCTGATGTTGGCGTCTGCTGGTATCGCCACATCTATCACCACCACCTTCTTCTGCTCTTTGTCTACCACCGGTTGGTAGACAAAGAGTAGTATGTCCCGTTGGTTAGCCAGGAAGCTGAATGAATGAATGAATACATATTTAGGGATGTCAATCACAATCATCTATCTTTGGCTTGTTTGAAATTAACCTCTAAAATCAAAAAATGTGGTGTTGTCACAGATCACATATATCTGAGTTTATCTACTAACTAATGTAAATATATCTAAAATTGCCAGCAGGTGTGCATGTGTGAATGGATTTTGGTTTCTTAATGTTTGATAGACTGGCGACCTGTCTAGGGAAACCTCATGATGTCACATTCTGCTGGGGTCATGACCTCATGACGTCACATTCTGCTGGGGTCATGACCTCATGATGTCACATTCTGCTGGGGTCATGACCTCATGATGTCACATTCTGCTGTCTTTGTTTAAAAAATAAAATAAAGACTTCTTTTATAAGGCCAAAATACATTTTATCCAACACAGACAGAACCCCGAAACTATTTCTTTGATTATTTCAAAAACTAAATACACAAACTGAGCTCAATTTCAAACTTTCCATTGTCACCACGACCTTAATTTTGATTGGCTATGTGCTCTGACAGTAACATTCACATTGTGCTCTTCAAATGAAAGGTTAGTGCAATATTTGATATTATCATCTCTTGTGCTTTTAGTGCTAGGTGCTGCACTGAATGCAATTTTATGATGCATATATACATTTTAAGATGTTCTGTTGCCGCATGGATTTAAGCCTAAAGAAATGACACAGCATGTTGTTATGTTACTGTTCATTTGCAGATGTAGGAGCATCACCAGGTCACCCCTCAGCTGACAGACCGCCCTACAAAAATCTGCTTGTGCTATTTTAGTTTAGCACAAAGGTTTGGCATCCCCCTTCCTCTTTGGTTTCTACATTCAAATCTGATCTTTTATTTTAAAATGAAGATGAATTCTATTTAT
The DNA here is from genome assembly GCF_963514085.1 of Chelon labrosus. Taxonomy (NCBI): domain Eukaryota; kingdom Metazoa; phylum Chordata; class Actinopteri; order Mugiliformes; family Mugilidae; genus Chelon; species Chelon labrosus. The sequence continues at coordinate 26,173,812 of NC_140348.1, forward strand.
TTTTTGGTGACTTTTATGCATAAGCATGTGTTAAATCTATTCATAAATAATGAACTGTATTGAACGACACTGACATTTCCGTTAGTGTAACAGCAGACGACAGCTTGTCCTTTGCCATTTTCTAAACTACCCACTATCGGATCAACGCCATCATCCACAGCAGCACATGCATGTTTTAAGAAGCTTGAGCGCGTTGCACAAGGTACCAGCCTCTTTGTTTGTGATCATTTCTCCCGTACGCTCTACGCAAGATGTGAAATTGTTGCACAAAATGAATTTGACATGAGAAATAGGCAAGAAGAACAGAACTGAAAGAGAAAAAGGCTAAGTGTCAGGGACAAATGGCCGTGCGGCGAGGATGTGACAGTGACTTTATGGAGGCAGCCGTGGGACGCCCACTCAAAGGGGAGGTGCCACGATTACATCACGATGACAGATGCGGCTGCCGGTCGAGGAGATGGAGACGGGAGTGTCGCGGCTCGGTGTGACGCCGCCTCGCCGCTCGTTCACCTCCAGAGACTAGAGGTGTCAGGCGTATCCAGTGGCAACGAAGGATGTCGGCATTAATCATTTAACTGCCACACATGTAACAGACACTCAATAGTTGTGTTATAGACGACATCAGTCTGTTTACACATTGCCGTCACATGACTCTCATCTAGGAACCATAGGTAGGTCTCTATAATATAAATGAGAGGATCTTTGTCAGAGACTCTACTAGGGTAAGGGTTTAAGTTGGAAAACGTTTCTAGGACATTTATGCAAATCGGAGTGATAGCCTCTGAAGTGAGGAAGTCATGGCTGTGAGTGCATGTCCCCGTCTGTGGTGTCAGACAGCCATATGTGCCATGTATGGCAGTCTCTGACACTGTGCCACGTTTGGAAAAAAATGGGTTTTGTTTTACCCAGAACACAAAATGATGGACAAACAACTCAAGAGATGAACTAGGCCCTTAAAAAGAGGTCAACTGAAGAGAACAAGACTCAAAACAACATCATAACGCAACTAAGTGACCAAAAAATAAATAAATGGTGTCACAGTCGATGGTCTGGTCCATTTTCTGGGCCTCTGCATTTAACCACCTTTCAACACATCCTTTGGCCAAACCAAAGTTATGGTTTAAGTTATTATGTATTGATCTTAGCCCTGACGTGAGTTAGACCTGCACAAATCTCAGATTATAACTCCAACCATAGGCACCGTTAATCTCTGGTAATAAAGACATTGGTGATTATTGAGGAAATAGTAACTTATCTCCACATGACTCCTTATACATCCACTGATGCCGGAGCACCCCTGATGATTAGGAGGTCTTTAACTGCGTTAACACTACCAAAGGAATGTTGACACCACCTCCTGACTTAGTCAGAGATCAGATCTCTCAAATGCAATCTCAAATTCTTGGGGGTGTTCGACTGCCCAGATCGGATCTTAATGCAAGGTCTGAACAGGCCCATTGACAAAGAAAAGTCAGTCAGTCATTCTTCTGTCACCACTTGTCCTTTGAAGGCTCGTGGGGGGCTGGAGCCTATCCCAACTGCCATTGGGTGAGAGTTGGGGTCCACCCTGGACAGGTCTCCAGTCTATCTCATGGCTAACACAGAGAGACACTCACACCTACGGCCAATTTAAAATCACCAGTGAACCTAACCAGCATGTCTTTGGACGGTGGGAGGAAGCTGGAGAACCTGGAGAGAACCCACGCAGACACGGGGGCCAATAATCTGGAATTTCCCCCAAAACATGTCCTCTTGTTTTTAGTTAAACGACTAAACTGCATTAAACTATGCGTGGGAGGACGTGGAGGCATGGAGCCAGGAGTTTATCTTGCTGGAACGCCGTCTCAAGAGTCGGACACCTCTAAGGACGGCAGCCGTTTTCAGCACCTTGCTGTGATGGCCGGTGGCTACAGAATCACTGGAAGAGAGAAAAGACTCTGAGATTAAAAAATAAATAAATGAGAAAGGGATGATAAGTGAGATGTAGCAAAGGGAAGAAAAAAAACACTCTCCTGCATAGCTCCTCTTATCTGTCTCAGCGGGGAATCTTGTCAAAGGCTGCTGGCGTCTTCTTCACACCTGTGTCGACACTACTGGTGTCTCCTGCTATGTGTTACATGAAACACTGAGCTGGGAGACAAACACTACAATCAGGAGAACAACGGAGACTGATTGAGTGATAGCTGAACAGTGGTTTTTTTTTGTTTGTTTTTTTGCGTGGACCCCAAAATGCAATCACAACAAACGCAACAAACGACGGGGATGGAGGAATGGGGTTTCCACGGTAACTGAGAGCCAAGCTGCCAGGCTTCAGAGCCTTGAGGGGGGGGGACCTCGGCCGAAAAAGATGTATGTGTGTATCCCCCCAAGGCTCGGTTTCTCACGGCCAAAGCAAAGGCAATAAATCTTCTGGTGTCCCGTTGCAACGTGAAGAAAATCAATTAGATGTATCGTAGTCCCACGCTGCATGACACACGGGTGTATCCACCCGGAATCGATGGGAGCGGCACATTTAGCTACACGAATAAAGAAAAATACAATGTGTGCTTGTGCAGCCTTAATGTAGACTTTAATGAAACGCACCAAACAGAAGAATCGGTGTGGGCCTCTGTTAATAACAAGACACAAAGAATGACGGATTTTCTAGTGGGGTTTTATAGGATTTTCACTCTATACATATGAGCAAACGGCACATTGTGCTAGGCTAATAGGCTACGTCCATGTGACATTTATCTGCTTATATTGTGAAACAATACAAGGAAAGGTTGGCCTTCTATTTATATATCCCTGAGCTTCAGCTATTCTTCAGCAATGTGTGTTTTTTTCTGTTAAGAGACGGGCCTAGAACTTTATTTGATATGATCAGGTGTTTTGATTTGAATATCGGACGTTCAAAATGTGCGTCCCTGTCGCTGGATTGGATAAGACGGGTTGTGCGGTGGCAGCGTGGAGGGGGGTGACTCCAGGACGCTGGAATTCACTGTTAAGTCTTCTCGAGGTGTCGTGGGCCTAACTTAATGAAACATCAGTGAAGGGAGGTGCCCACTTGAAAAGCCCAATGACATGCTGCATACTGCTGTTGTTTAGGCCAGGTTCCTGATGTCTTCATATTGCTAGGTAGCTATGGTTAGCTGCTGAGCGGACCATACAAGCCAGCAGCGTTAGGTTAGCTTATGTTTCACAATGTTTGAATTATCCTCTGCTGCTCTGTGGGCCTACCAGCCAGCAGCATTTACTTAGGTACATAGGTACAGGTACACACCAGGTCTGGCCCCGATGACAGCTGGGATAGGCTCCAACTCCCTGCGACCCTCCACAGGACAAGTGGTTACAGAAGAAGAGGACCATGTAATATACATAAAATAGCTAAAATTTATGTTGTTAGTTGCAATGGCGACTAAAACTATGAAAAATAACAAAAATGTGACTAAGACTAATAAACATTTTCGTCTGAAGACTAAATCAAAGATGGGAGTCAAAATGAACCCTGGTGTAATGTCACTGTGACGTGAAAGGCTGATGCAAATTATACACTGGTGAAGATCACATCATCCATTTGCTGTGAATGCAACATGAGTCAAACAGCTATAACTGTACTGTGTAAACATATCTTTCATATTCTGCATGACGCACCATTCCTTGGTGACTCCCCGTTCACAGATCACACCTCACCCTCACCCCTCAATGTGTGAACGGGAGCGAGGCAGGGTGACATCTCCAACACAGAGAGGTCTTTTACTGGAGACAGTTATATTGTCAGTTGTGTAACATCCTCAACAAGAAGAGCCCCGGCTGGCCCAGTGCGAGTCAGACACAATAAACCAGATGGGAAATTACATTACAGCGGCTAAGTTATGCCAACTTCAGCACTGGGATTTAGCATCTAATTCTGTTAGATTGGTCTCATTTGCAGCCCTGCTAATAATTGAGTTTTGAATTCACAGTGGGGCTGTCTGACTCATACGGCGTCCTTGCATACATCTTGAACAGAAATTCAAGAGAGGAAACTATTGGTTATCCATGAGCCTGTTGGAAGTACGTCAATATCATTGTACTGCAGACTTGAGCGCCGGCTGCGGAAGGGATTTTTAAAAAGCAGACCAATAAAAAGGTCCACGGTCAGAGAAAATGTAGCGTGATGCTGCTCCCATCACTTTCATTTCATCAATCCCTGTGAACATGGATTGACAGTTAACTCTTTTGACATTCAAGGTTCATGTCAGAGTCCTTCAACTGAGCTGTCGTCCAACAGAGAGACAGTTTTAGCTCCATTCTTCACTGTCAACCATGGACGAGATGAAAGTATGGGAGCACCAAAGTCTCCAAAGGTTTGTGGACATAGTCACAGTTTGAACATAGATAAAACATAATTGCAGTGCAAACACTACAGATCTAAATTCCAACCCCTTGTTGCGATGCACATCTACGATAAGTCTTATCTACAAAAGGGGGTGGAGGCCTTGCAGAAAAATGTTGAAAACCACTTCATGCCGTTTAGCTTCTTTCTGCTACAGGATATCCACGTGGCTCGCTGAACAGTCTGCAGGAACAATCTGCCGTCAGAACCAACAAAGAAGAGGAAAAAGACGAAATCGGCAAGCAATTTAGAAGACAGCCCTCAAACTGGACCAGTGGTAACTTCCCAAAAGAACTTGTCAGGGAAAGGAAAAGGAAATATATACTCTCAAAAGATGCTTGCCTTCCTACACGTGGATCATTTATCTCGAGCAGCTTAGCAGCATACTTTACAAATGCGCTAATATCCGTCTCTTCTTGAATCTTCTTTCATCTTCACGTGCTCACAACAAAGAACAAGACGGGAGAGGACTTATTCATCATTGTGACCTTGTGTTTGTCTTTTGTTTAATTCGTTTTTTGTTTTTTTTGCACAGCCGAATAATGTTTTATTCATGCGATCACATCAAACACAGGTAATCGTTAACTGAGAGCCATTAGTTAGCAACCTGGAGATGTCAAAGAAGGAGTCCAGTCAATTAGACCACAGAGCCGAGCTTCACAAATTGCTTAGGCTGGCAAAATGAACCAATTCCTTCCCCTGCTCAGGATAACAGCAGCACGAAGCTCTAACACCATATGCTAGCTCTGTGACCTCAACCTTCTACTGAAGACAGATCAGTATTAATTATCTTGAATTGGAATTAAACTTACTGTACTGAGCGTTGAACTTCTTGGAAATTTTAAATGACACAGAGTTAGGTAAAGACATATGGGTGCGTGATGTCTTGTTTAGAACTCCAAACACACGTTTGTTCAAGAATACCACCACTAACTCAAGTTCTGTCCTCAATCTTAGCAGTGCATCTCACTGTTTGCCCACATCAGCTGATTATTTAATTGCTTTAGTCTCCCTAGCTTTGCTGGCTCATCTACAGACAGCTTTGCCATCCACCTCCACCTCCGCTCCCACTTTTTAATGTTCCGTCTCACTAATGTCATGTTTCATTTAGATTCTGGGAGGAACAAACAGAAAAAAAATGTCTCAACAGTGATGCCAAAAGGGAACATGAAAGCCAAAGCTGCCATAAACACGGCTAGTAGTTGTTGTAGATATGTTTTTCGCATTTCTTAGTCCTCATTTATTTCCAAAATGACACACACTAAAGTCACAGCAGACATCATACATGCAGTACAACCCAGAAACACACACATGGAGGAATTTTATGATAAAAGTAGTAATCATTCATATCATATTGATCCCAGATGGGGAAATTCTCTCTCTGCATTTAACATTTGTTCACATAGTAGTGTGTACACTTGGAGCAGTGCCACCTGTGTATTGCTTGGGGAGCAATTTGGGGTTTAGATGATTGCCATGGGCAATTGATATTATTTAAAACCTCTATGTACCCCTGTAATTTCTACCTGTGGTCATGTTTGTTGTCACTGGGTTCTGCTTTGTTTCCTACATGGAGGATTTGATGCTGCTCACTGAGACTTAAGCCACATACACCGATCAGCCATAACATTATGACCACTGACTTCTGGACCTGGCATTCATTGGTGTGGATGTTACTTAGACATGTAGCACCCACCTAGACCAGACCAGGCACCCCCACCCCATAGCAATGACACTCCTTGATGGCAGCAGCCATCCCCAGCAGGATGCAGCCTGACACAGACACACACACAAAAACACTTTAAAAAAACATGAAGAACAGCACAAGGTGTTGACCTGGCCTCCAGATTCACTAGATCCCAAACTGATCAAGTATCTGTGGGATGATCCACAGAGGCCCCTCCCCTCAAAGGCCCCCCACTAACAACATTCTGTTGCTAGACACCACAGGACACCCTCAGAACGCCCATGTCCATTCTCTGATGAGTCACCACAAGGGAGACCTACACAATACTAGACATAATGTTATGCCTGATCAGCGTATTGTTGACTATAAGATAATGGTTTGTAAAGATAGAGGCTCAACGACAAGCACGGAAAAGGACAAAGCAACGCTGTAAACAGCAAGTATACATTTAGAAGAATACATGCAAATATTAAAGAGAAGCACAAGATATTATTTTAGTTTTACTCTTGAACAGATGCACCTTGACAAGCATAGCACACTCAAAACATTCAATTTAAAATCCATCAGTTTAATACTGTAGGACTTCTGAAAGGATTTCAAATATAATGAAAAAGACATTTAAAAACACACAGTCATTCCTTGGGGTAAAAAATAAAAATGACAAGGCAAAACAAGTTTTGCAAATATTAAGTATTCTGAGAATGTAACAGACTGAAACTCTGCAGATTTCTCCTGATTCAGTTGAGGTGAATTCATTTGCATCCAAACAGGTTTTCAGTGTTCACTGCAAGTTAGTTTGTGTAGTGTCTTCAAGTACGTCTCTGTGTCCCTCCTTGATGCTTAGAATATAAACCTGGCCAAGATGGGAGGAAGCCTCAGCCGGGGGAAGCATCCTAAACATTTTAACAGCTCTGCAAGACTTCTAATGAGGAGGGGAAACTGCTGAGCACTGTTTCTCACCATCTGTGTCACTTTGAGATGTCACCCCCCCCACCCCCATCTCAATTCCTTCCCAGCAGCATTAAATAACATCGCCAAAACACTGTATTTTTAATGACGATGCTGGCAGCCAGTTGCGTTCTGCTGGGAAATCATTTCACTCAGATTGGTTTTATTGATGACTGGGAAACAAATCTTTCCAACAAAAAAAATGCAGTCTACTTTAATAAATGTTTGTTAGCCGAGATTCCCAAGAAATCTATGATAAAGATATGACCAAGTGCTCCAAAGGCAATATTTCATTGTAGGTATACGCTCATGCTAGTGCAACCTCACAGGAAATACCCACACCCTCACACAGATGGTATGTCCCAAGAGTTCACATTTATGTGAGTGAGATTAAGTGCATTGATTGTGAAGTCTCTTGCTGAAGGGCTGAATGCTCACCAGGACCACACCAGCATGTGCAAAGTTAACAACGGGAGTCCACATAAACTGTTTAATGTCTGGCATGGTGCTACTCCACTATCTGGACTATTAACAAAAAAAATAAGTAGAACCTGCTAATATCATGGGAACTGGAACTGAATTGGGACATTCGTCTTGATTGTTAAAATAAAAGTAAAACAGTACAGTCCATACCACAAAAGGCACCAAGGAACAACAGAGCATTTTGATTCCATAGTGTTCTGACTGACGTCTCCATGGTAACGTAGCAACCACTCCTTGAGGCTTATGGCCATATTTAGACTTGCACAGCATCCTCAAATTACTTGATTTCTGCAGAAGCAAAATTACCAAAAGGCAGTGTTAATCTCCATGAGTAATTTATCAAATAGTCTTCTCGCAATGTGCAGTAGTCAAGTCCTAGACACCTGTCTGTTTAGAGGTATGCATAATTTAACAGTGTGGCTAAATTATTAAAAACTGGTCACACCACAGCACAGCTTAATCCTCATTGTGTTCTTGGTTCTGAAACAGCAGTAGAGTAGTCTATTAGAGGCAGAAGCTGTTAAACTATTCTACTGGGACCCAGGTGATGTCAGTGTTTATTTACATACAGAGAAAAATGAGATCGGATCTGGAGAGCTGGCTGGAGACGCATTTGGAGACACATGCTAACGCCAGGTCTGAACACACAAACCTAAAGCTGGTCACTTGGGATCGGATTCTCCAGGGTGAATGTTAATGCAAGGTCTTAATGGGGTCTCAGATAGACTTGACTAATTTACTCAATTTTTCCCTTCATCAATTTTAAGTGCCAACATAAGTCAAATTTTCTTCTGCTCTCATAGAGTCCCCAGCTGAACACAGAGGTGTTTATTACCTCTGGCTAGCAGCCACACTGGCCTCATTCAGATAGCACTCTTATTGATTACAGTCTGGATGAAATGGATTCCCTCATTACTGGCCTATTGACAGTAACGGCTGCCCATAAAATTAACAACCGCTAATGTTACCGTTTGTCGTGTTCAACATCTACTGCTTTGTTAAAAACACATTAACACGGTGTTAGAGATTCAATAGGACTTTAAAGCCAAAGGACGAAAACTAAGTGTAGGTAGCTACGGCAGACTGTCACAGAAGGTTCACTAGATGGATACAAACCCTTTTCTCACCACTAAAAACTTTGCTGCTACTTGTCACCGTGGTTTTACTGACCAAAATAAGCTTAGTGCGAATATTTATTTTGCAGGATGAGAACTGTTGTTGAGTATCAAAGCAAAATATTCATGTTTCTAATCCCAGAGCTGCTGTCATAACTCACAACACTGCTATACACTCATCTATTAGCATTCATTTCTCACATGAAAAACACATTATTTATTCAAAATGGTTAAAGTAATACTGAACCCATGAGGAACCCCCAGAGAGCCTTCCCCAGTTTAGATTTTTTAGCTGTACAGTTTTCTTTCCTTTTTTCCCCCCACTTTTAAAGCAACATTTCTGGTTGCAGGAAGAAGTTTCAAGTGAAAAACGTTCTGAAAATCGTCTACTCTGTGGTGAGCTGGGGAGACAGCACTAAGAAGAAGGGCAGCTCACGGCTGGACAAGCTGATACAGAAGGAGGGCTCTGTGGTAGGGGCAGAGCTGGAGTCCCTGGCATCAGTGGCAGACGAAAGGACCTTGAACAAACTCTGTTCCATCATGAACAATGTCCACCACCCTCTACAGGACACCATAGTCAGGCAGAGAAGCTCGTTTAGTGACAAGCTGCTGTCTCTGCCCTACTCCATGGACAGGTTGAGGAGGTGGACAATTTCCCTAGGGATAAATAAAATATCTATCTAAAACAGAGAAACACAGTTATAGTTGATTTTAGTATTTGATACCACAGCATGCTAAAAGTATTTTTCCTAAAGAGCTGGTGGAGACCAAAACAGAGCAAAAACTGAGAGTGAATGTTGGGCATACTAGGCAACCAGAAACTCAACTCTAAACAATCATTAAGTAACACATTTGTCTGATCATACTTGAATACTTAAGTAGGATTTTTAATTCAGAACTTTCAGTTGAAACTTTTAACAGAGAAGCAAGAAAATCCATTAAAGTTACTGCTTCAGTGAAAACTCAACTCAGTGAAAATGTGGAACAGAAAGTGCTGCAGGGTAGGCTAGTAAAACACAAATCAAAAATAGGTGAAATCAATGAAAGAAAAAAATAAAAACCAAAGCACATGGAAGAGAACACAGGCAGAATCATTAAAAAAAAAAAAACAAACAGGTTACTCAAGTGACAGCCTGACAAAGAGAAAGAGGGCCATATATATACACCCAGGAGTGGACGAGACACAGGTGAAACTAATGAGGGCGGAGCACACAAGGAGAAACCAATCAAGCAGTCAAAGACAGGAAAAACACAGGTAAAGCAAGAAATAAAGAGATAAAACACCAAGGCTTAAACTTTCAGAACAAAAACAGGAAACACACACAAAAAAGGATTACAACTGTGGAAACAAAAACACAATATAATGACAAATGAGGAAAGTACACTACATTGCCAAAGGTATTCACTCGCCCATTCAGATAATTGAACCCAGGTGTTCCAATCACTTCCATGGCCACAGGTGTATAAAATCAAGCCCCTAGGTATGCAGGCTGCTTCTACAAACATTTGTGAAAGAATGGGTTGCTCTCAGGAGCTCAGTGAATTCTAGTATGGTACTTTGTTGAAGCTTTGACATGCGATTCAAAAAAAGGTTCATGACTCGAAGCTTCAATGACGCAGTGCTCTATTAGGACATCTAGTGGACAATAAAATGTAAGGCAATTGTAATGTGTCTTACTGGTCCATGCTTGTATGGGACTTGATTTGCCATGCACGTTCCTGTTCGACTACACAACATGGATATGTGGTTTAAAGCTGATTAGAAATAAATTGTATACATATAACAATAAAATATATAATAAATTAGAAAAATCAATGGAAATTGAACCCTTGCTTGATTAATGCAAGACTGTTGTTTTTTGGACGTACAACTTATCTATGTAACTAATTTATCTATTTCTCTCTGTAACTTACTATCAATCTACAATGATTCTCCACAAAATACAAAATCTGATACAACACTACTAACTCTCAAAGCAACTAACACCAACAACAGCAACAAACCAACCTCTGCGAAGAAACATTCAAATGAACACCACACACCAAACACACTCGATCCCACCAAGTGATTCATATGACAAACCACACAGTGGTTCGATACAATCGCTTCATGATCTACCGCGCATGTGTCTGAGCCTTGCGTGTCAGAGGACCATCACTAAGTACTGCGATAGGATGCCACCTGTACAAGTCCAGTCGTGAAATTGCCTGGCTACTAAATATTCCACAGTCAACTGTCAGTGGTATTATAACAAAGTGGAAGCGATTGGGAATGACAGCAACTCCGCCATGAAGTGGCAGGCCACGTAAAATGAGTGGGGTCAGTGGATGCTGAGGCTCATAGTGCGCAGTGGTCGGCAACTTTCTGCAGAGTCAATCACTACAGACCTCCAAACTTCATGCGGCCTTCAGATTAGCTCAAGAACAGTAGAGAGCTTCATGGAATGGGTTTCCATGGCTGAGCAGCTGCATCCAAGCCATACATCACCAAGTGCAATGCAAAGCGTCGGATGCAGTGGTGTAAAGCACGCCGCCACTGGACTCTAGAGCAGTGGAGACGTGTTCTCTGGAGTGATGAATCACGCTTCTCCATCTGGCAATCTGATGGACCAATCTGGGTTTGGAGTTTGCCAGGAGAACAGTACTTGTCTGACTGCATTGTTCCAAGTGTGAAGTTTGGTGGCTTGGCCCCTTGGTTCTAGTGAAAGTAACTCTGAATGCTTCAGCTAAAAGCATTCAGCTCCCAACTTTGTGGGAACAGTTTGGGGATGGACCCTTCCTGTTTCAACATGACTGAGCACCAGTGCACAAAGCAAGGCCCATAAAGACATGGATGAGCGAGTTTGGTGTGGAAGAACTTGACTGGCCTGCACAGAGTCCTGACCTCAACCTGACAGAACACCTTTGGAATGAGTCAGAGCCAGACCTTCTGGTCCAACACCAGTGTCTGACGTCACAAATGTGCTTCTGGAAGAATTGTCAAAAATTCCCATAAACACACTCCTAAACCTTGTGGAAAGCCTTCCCAGAGGAGATGAAGCTGTTATAGCTGCAAAGGGTGGGCCGATGTCATATTAAACCCTGTGGATTAAGAATGGGATGTCACTTAAGTTCATATGCGTGTGAAGGCAGATGAGCCAATACTTTTGGCAATATAGTGTGTGTCTTCCTAATACGCCAACTGGAATGTGGTGAATTTAAATTTTAATGACTATTTGTGGCAACTTTTAAATTTACCCCTTCGAAATCACCACTGATCTCCAGCAGGCACAAAATCTACAATAACGTGAGAGTGATTCTTATAATCAATTCCTAACAGGACAGGTTGTGCCATGCATTTGTCCGGTGTTTTCTCTTACAGAAAACAAAGAGACATGTTTAGGTTTTAGACAGGTTTGCGAATCATCCACGTAGATCCAGACCAATGGTTGTTGCATTTAAGAGGAGGATGATCAATAAAAGTCATCTCTGTGCAGTTTCAGCGTTCTGGAGTTACATTTGCAATATGAACTTGTGTGGGACAGCCACATCAATCCACCAGTGCGACCATCCCACGTTCCCAGTCTATTAGCCCGAGATGAGATTGTTTAGGGTAGGGCAGGGTGGAGAAACTGGGAATTGTGGCGAGCCTGGAACGAGTCTGGAGTCAGTCTGTTCAAACAGCGGGGAAAGCGAGCCCATCCATCACAGTGGGAATCTCATTTCCACCATGTGTCCAATGCAAATGAACAGCCCTCGCAATCAGGAGGCTGTTGTTTTGCCAATAGTGGCAGAGTAACGGGGAGGACGTTAGCTCATCCGTCGTGGCTTCGAGTAAACAAAGCTCTCAAATTCACGTTCGCATAGCCAAGCCGGGAACGCACACAATGTCGTTTACCATTGTTATTGTGTGTTATTTGTGGTAATGCGACGTTACTGTACTTTCATTGATGGAGATCACTGAATAGAGAGCAGCTTTTGTTCTGCTTCTTGTGTGCTTATCTCTAACATTTACAGAGAGAGGGAGGGAGTCAAGAAGGCCGGAGGAGATATAGAAGGAGGCAGATGTCTTTCTATTGTAATCCAAGTTATCTGTCTGCACTGCTTGACCTTTTTACGAGTGGTCCTTTCATAAACCTTATTCAGCAGATTATTCCTGGAATAAAAGAGCTACAGGAGATCGGCAGCAATAGCAGCCATTAACAGGGAGATTGTGGCGTACCTTACGTATCTCTGCCAATAAAATGAATCAAACCATAGAACGTTTAGCTGTTTGATTTGAACCATGCTTCCCCCAGAACTATCTAGTGGATGAGTAACATGCAACGCTTTGTGACATCTCGCTTACAGCACACTGAAAGTTGACACTAGTGTCAACGATGCATCACCACAACGATAGTATTTGTTCTAACGGGCTCCTCTGATTCGAAGGACCAAATGTGAGCTTGGTCCAGTTCTTTACATCTTATTTCTCAGGCTGTCTTTGCAGAGTGGTGTGTTCTTGAAGTAGTTTCATGACCTCTGCTTTTTTCTCTCTTTCAATTACTTTCTTGCCTGTCTTGATCTCCCTCTCACCTCCTTTATTCTTTTGTCTCTCTAATCCTGCAGAAGGGCATTGGAGACTGTGATCAAATTTCTAAAACAGTGTCCTCCTGCATCTTACACACACACACACACACACAGATTTACATAATCGCACAGCTTTATGTGTGCCGCTCAGGGTGTTGGATGAGCGAATTGCAAGACAGCCCGGGCCGGCACACCTGACAGTGACAGATGAGAAAGCAATAAAGTTCCTGAGATACTCTTTCATTCTTTTGTGCCGACACAGACACAGAAACACATTAGTGTGTTTCATTCTGGTGTAGGTGCAGCTTCTTTGCATTCCTGAGCACATGTCAGCTCAATTTTCTCCTCGGGACCTCTGCCGTAGACGTCTGTGGCCATAGCCTTGTTCAAAAATGTGCCAAACCATGTGTTTTTCTTTTTCTCCCCCAGATGCATCAGGGATCAACTGATGACTGGCAATTTACAACTAGTTTTGTTATTTACTTTTTGTTTTTTGTTATTCTTCTTCTTCTGTAACCACTTGTCCTGTGAAAGGCCACGGGGGGAGCTGGAGCCTATCCCAGCTGTCATCGGGTGAGAGGCGGGGTCCACCCTGGAAAGGTCTCCAGTCTATCACAGGGCTAACACAGAGAGACACTCACACCTACGGCCAATCTAGAATCACCAATGAACCTAACCAGCATGTCTTTGGACGGAGGGAGGAAGCTGGAGAACCTGGAGAGAACCCACGCAGACACAGGGAGAACATGCAAACTCCACATAGGAAGGCCCAGTCGGCTGGTGGATTGGAACCCAGAACCTTCTTGCTGTGAGGCATCAGTGCTAACCACCACTCCTGTTTTATGTTCTGATTTTAGTTATTAATACTGTACAGTTAGGATTGTGAATTGAAAGAAAGTGTAATATCAGAACCATACGGGGCCTCAGGGATCAGGAGAACATTGTAGAAAACTATAGTGTCAAATACATGCTTGCAAATTGGGGGGAGGGGGCTTCTGCCATGGACAGAGGGGCCCCAAAGCCCTATTTGCTACAACACACCTCTAGGTGACCAAGAGGTTCCACTGAGATTTGAACTCGGATCACTGGATTCAAAGTCCAGAGTGCTGACCATTACACCATGGAACCGCTGTTCATGTTCAAAGACAGGTTAAACCAAGAGAGACACATGCAACACACCCAAAGCCATGAAATATACTGCATGTGTGCATTTGGTTTTTACTGCCAGAGAATTCATGCTGAACCGGACTTCATTAGTTGATGTGAAATATTTTACAATATATGAAAAGCAGCTCTTGTTGCTGACAGATGGCAAACCCACCCTGATTACAAAAGCTATTTAAAGAAATGTAAATGTATTGAAGGAAGGAGATGATTTCTTCTCTTCTTATAAGGCATGCAGACTTCATCCTTTCCGGCAACGACGGAACAATGGGCAAATAGACGAGACGACAGGATGAAGGAGGAGGTGAAAGTTGGGTCATTGACACCAGATGATGGCGAAATTGTTGTGTATTCATATAATCAGGCGTGTGATTGGTCGTGACTCTGTCGTGCTCCCATGTGAGTGTGGCCAGTAATTGCTCTACTCATCTCTTGATGATGTGTTGCTTCCATGTATTGTCAGGGTTGGGGGGCTGTTACAGCTCTGAGCTACTAGAATGAAGATAAGGCTTCGCCAGGAATAATCTCTCAATGGAGAGCTAATGAAGTAAGTGGCTGAATCACTCTGTCAGATGTATCGGTGTGTATGGTGGGGGTGTTATTGTTCCAGAGAAAAGGCCGGATTAGCGGGTGTGGAGTCGTCCGTATCCATGAAGGTCCGCTTCATATCCTTTCGAAGTTTAATCCTAACACTGAGTTCACGTTTTAAATTAACATCCAGGCTAAAGCTGTTAGCATTTGGCCCTCAATCCATTGTGCATGTCGGGGTGCACCACAGTTGAGGAATTCTTTTGCTTATTGTATCTGCAGACCTGGATTCGTATTGGATGTTGCACAAATGTTATATACACCAATCAGTCGCAACATTATGACCACTGACAGGAAAAGTAAATAACATCGACCATCTTGAGACAATTCAATGTTCTGCCGGGAAACTTTTAGACCTGGCATTCATTGGTGTGGATGTTACTTAGACATGTAGCACCCACCTAGATCCCCAGCAGGATGCAGCCTGACACAGACGCACACACAAAAACACTTTAGGAACAACTAAAAAAAAAACATGAAGAACAGCACAAGGTGTTGACCTGGCCTCCAAATTCACTAGATCCCAAACTGATCAAGTATCTGTGGGATGATCCACAGAGGCCCCTCCCCTCAAAGACCCCCACACTAACAATATTTTGTTGCCAGACACCACAGGACGCCCTCAGAAGGCCAATGTCCATTATCTGATGAGTCACCACAAGGTAGACCTACACAATATTAGGAAGGTGGTCATTACAGAACACCTACCAAGAAACTAGAAAAGCACAACAGAGGATGTAGTTGCCGGGGAAGCAGAACAAGTTCAACAAGACACTGATTCCACAGCTCCATCTCTTCTTCTTCTACTCCCTCTCCTTACACTTTCCATCACCATCTGGTACACTGCTGCCACTGCTAAGGACAAAGGGTTTCTTCCCAAGTTTTTGAGGAAAACATGCTGCTTCTCCCTGTAACAGTATTGAATAAAAAGCTTCACAGTATACACAATAAGGTTAAGCTCACTTTGCTATGTCAGGTGGAGACATTTATTAAACGGGATGAAGAGAGGCGGGATGTCAAACCAGTGGAGGATGCTATGATCCAAAATAGATTATGCTGGAAAATAAATCCTATAACTCTGTATAAATTAACATCAAGATCTCAATTACCAGTTCATGCATATGTATACTTGCACTAACAACTTATGAGAAAAATGGCAGCGTATCACATCATAATTTCTTTAGTCTTTTACTGCAGAGATTGCAGCTCGTCAGTGAATATTTAGGATTCAAACCGACAAGCTGCTCTCTCACACACACACACCCAAATAAACACCCCCACATGCATAAAACACACCAAAAATGCACACTCCCCCAAGCTGAGAAATCTGGCGCTCGCTCTGAAGACACGATCAGCGTCAGCAACATGCAGTGTGTCATATCACATAATGTAAAGCAATGTCGCTATTTTGCATCCCATCATCGTTAAATATTCGGGATACAAAATGTCCCTGGATGTCAGTTTGAGTTTAACAGGGAACACACGCCATTTCTCTGTCGCAACCTGACTGCAGTGACTCCTGGGAACATGAGTTTCCACAAGCTAGGATTAGCAGAAGAGGTGGGAACGCTGATAATCGCATCACGGCGTGGACGGAGAGTTTAGGTCTGTTACCATTGTGACGGGGTCATGTTGGCCAGCAGTTGCTTATGGCTCAGCAGACAATTATGTAAGGAGGAGTGGGGTCAATGAGGTGGAAACCAGTGTGTGTTGTTCCATGTCAGTTATGTGGTTGACTAATGTGCACAGGATATGCCTTCATTTAACTGTCTGCTTCGGTGCCCATTGCTCACTTATGGTTGCCCATTCAGAACAAAGAAAGAAACAGAGCGTTTTAAATTGAATCAGACCGCCCACTCCTCCTGATCTTCATGCCCACACCAAAAATAGGCCCTCAAACTTCAGGGCGGGCAGTCAGAGGGCCAAGGGAACCTGTATTCTTGGCTTTTTTAAAGCATAAGTCAGTAAGTTCATGTCATATATCATAATGCATCATTGTAGGCATGCAATGTGTGGGCAAAATAAAATAAGTAATACTATTTGTCCATTGGTCTGTGCTACAAAAGTAATTTCTGTATGATTCCATTGCTGAATTTGCATATTTCCTGTTCAAATACAGGAAGAGAAGTGAGCTGAGACAGCGGTGACCTAACCTTCACTTCGAATTGCGAAAACTCTCACAAACTGGGTTGGGCCTGTGCCGGTGGCTAACTCTCCCTGTGCTTCATCATGACACCAACACAAGGAAAGTAGTTTTAGTTTACAAAAGGAAGACCGACAGCAGAGCACACAGTGATTGAGGCAGGATGAGTAATAACATTTTTAATAAAACTTGCCTAAGTCGATAAACAAAAAGGTGTTGCCGTTGTGCTTTAGCCAACAATGAGTCTATTAAAGATCATCCAAAACCGTGAAGTCCAAAACCGATGAAACTAGGAGATACCAGGAGATTTTCAGGAACATGGGGACCATGGGTGAACATGACTGAAAATAGATTAAGTGACAAAGGGCTGCAGGAGAGACAACGTAATATGTACACAATGAATGGGGCTGATGGGGTAACTAGACACAGGTGAGACTGATGAGGGTAGGATGGAGAGGGTTACAAGACACAGGTGTTCTTGCCTGTACTGGTGTTCGTGTGGACTCTGACCAAGTCCAGATGTGTCCATGCCCTCCATCCACTCATCTGTACTTCAAGTCAAATGTGTTAAGTGCCACATACGTTCATCAACATGGTATTGATAAAAGCCCAATTACACAATCACAAGGTCAAGAAAAAGACAGGAAGTAAAGCAAACATGAAGCACCAAGAAGAAGAAACCCTCAAAAATAAATCACAGAAATCTGTCAGTCAAATCTAAACATAAAAGTCAAGACTATACCAATAATGCTCTTTTTAATATGCAGTTTAATTCACATCAAAGAAATATTTAGTGTCTGATACGTAGTGTGTCCCATACTTTGTGTTTCTGTCTGTCTGTTTCATTTCAGCACTTTAGCACAAGCTGTCCTTGTCTGAGCAGAGCCAGGGTTATTAGAAAATGCGAAGTGTGTGAAAACAGATGGGTGTTGTCAGACGCAGCCACAAACACAGACAGGGTGACTCACCAGCAAATACAGTCACGGAGGAACTGGGACAGACGGGTATACTGGCAAACGTGCAGAGAAGACAGGAGCCCGACGGTGCTGCATTGCAGAGTGAAGCTACAAGTGCTGCAGTTATATATTCTATATAATAATAATGTAATTGATCCCACATGAGGAAATCCTTTCTCTACATTTAACCCATTCATTTGTTCCCACAGTAATGTACACTCAGAGTTGTGGGCCGCTGCTTTTGCATCGCTCGGGGAACAATTTGCTCAGGGGTTAGTTTGCTGAAGGCACCTCAGCCACGGACATGGGGGGGATGTGAACTTGAAATTACACAGTTGAGATTCCCACATTAGGGGAATTCACAGGGGGTCAGCACAACCTGAAGTGTAACGGCCGAGCCTCGCCCTGGCTGAAATGCCTTTTTGATTATGGTATTTCCCCCCGCCAGGTGAGTATATGTGCATGTGTGAGAGAGGAAGTAGTCTGGAGATTCTATCATGCTGACAGTGGCACACTTTAATACACGAGTTACCTCCTCTACTGTGTGTGAGAGGAAGAAAGAAACAGTGATATGTAAATAGCAGAGCACCCACACCACTCAACCGCTAATAAATAATTGGCTACCATTTCCTTTGGCAGCGATCCAGCCGGGGATCAATCTGTTCACTGTACACACACACACGGACACAAATACACGCACTGTATACTAGCGCTGTAATTGAATGAATGAATAAAGGATGCTCGAGCTGCTTATTGTGCACACGCAAACACTGCAAGTTATTGATGAGGCAGCAGAGTGTGCACCATAAGAGCAGCGAGAGCCATCGACGGGTCAGAACCATATATCTCCATTTCCTCCCATTGGTCAAACTAGTGCTGGTATCCCCTGGGTTTTTGGGTGGTGCCATCTTGTGAGTTTGGAGCCAGAGTCTGAGCATTATTGTCCAATAGTGTCCAATTTTCGTTTAATTACCACTGCACTCTCAGAAAAATTGACTCTTGAGCATGTATTCGCATTATATTGATCAGAGAGGTGGTAAAGGTGGTACCATCCTTAAAAAATATATATTTGATGTGTATTTTAGTGTTTTAGTTTGGCCCGAGTCCCACCTACTAACATGGAGGAGTTGGAGCTTATGACCTATACTGCAGCGAGCCACCAGGGGGAGCTCTACACACTTTGGATTCACTTATAAGGAGCATCCACTTGTTATACAGTCTATGTTGAAAACCTAAAAGCTCAATGGTTTGGACATTTTATTTAGTTTTTTGTTGTAGACAAAACTTAGAATGAAATTGTGCTAAACCGACTCACAACAGCAGCTGTACACAGATGCACAGAAAAGTGTAACCGCTACTGCCCACAGCTTTTGCATGGGATCTGATGTCCACAGAAGAGTGGCTGCAATGGACATGTTTTTTTAAAGACACTTCACAAGGATAGTTAAACCATGGGCGCAGTAGGTCACGGTTGAATTTGGGTTGTGTGTTGTGATAAGTGAATCCAAATGATATTATAACTGTATAACTGTAACTTTTAAGTTATTCGCACAAGTAAACACAGACACTTGAGTTTATGTTGTATACTCTATTCTTCGCGTCTGAACTTGACTGGTCCAGGGTCCTTTCAGCTAAAATCTTCACTGGCCATGTTTCCAGAAGATTGTTTCTAACCCTAACCCTTGCAGCCGCAAAGGCTCTGGATACATCTGAGAAATTTCAGAGAGATTTAGCGATTTTTAGTTTACACCCAGAATTTTTGATGCCACCATATATGTTAGTAGCAAATTAAAGATGCACATAGATATAAATAACACAAAGAGCAAAATTAGTTGTTTTTACATAAAGACACTTTATTAGTTCATACATACATCTCTGGATATAATAATTAGTTATATAATACCAAGTCAAAAATAATAACTGTAGTCATATATATACTATATATATAAAACTAAGCAGATATACTACTCTCGACTTTTTAAAAACATTAAGGTCTTTGATAACATGTTATATAGTTCCTGTCTTGTTTCACCTGTCACCAATTCTAGAAAAACTCACAGGGAGAAGAGGCTATACACGATGAATTCAGGATAAATGTATATGTCTGGATGTCTCTGTGTGTATGTTAGTGTGAGTCACTGTGTGTGTGTGTGTGTATGCGTCAAGTCAAATGTCACATTTCCCACGCTTCCATGCGTCTACCTTCATCAGGGCAGTTACACAACCTTGATCTTTTCATCCTGGAAAGGCTCAGCTTTTAAAGAAAGTTTGACCTGCTACGTCTGGGCTTTCGGTTGCAATTTCCTCCGTGGGAAGCCAAATTTGTGATGAGCTTGTACGTGAAAATGTATTCTTCAAATAATGCCGACGACGAGAAGCCACCGATGGAAATGAAAGCTTTATGAGTTTTCTCATAAATTCTGAAATACAGTTACACACTTCTCTGAAAAGCTAGGAATGTATGTGCACATTTATGCAGCTGCTGGGCTAAATGAGGGTAGGGCTGCATGTGTAATCATTTTATATCCAAATTGTGACCAGAAAGAGTGTACGGGTGTGTTCAAATAAATATATATCATTACAAACCCAACAAACCGGTTGGGTTTGAGATTACTTTTCGTAGCTTTACATTTCCTTTACCATCACACTGTGATAGAAAGTAGCTCGAGGCGTGTTGTCAATGACCAGATCCCTAGGGTTTGATATGCGCACACACACACAGCAACAAATAAATGACTGAAAGCTGACACAAGGTTTAGAATACAATAACACTTCTGGTATAGGAACAGACCTCGACACAAAAGCTGAACAAGGAGCAGAGGATTAGCAAAATGTTCCTCCCTAAATAAGAACATAGTTAACCCCTCCCCCCACCCCGCAAACACAAGCCTCCATGTTCTCTCTGTAACCCTTTAAAATACAGCACCTGGGGTAAATGCCTCATAACAGGAATTACATTTCACACAGATCATATACATATACTTTCAGATATGGCAACAACAATTTGTTTGTTTCTATATTTTTAGCTTATCTTCTTCGGACTGTGTGGGTAACTCCACAGATTGTATTGGTTTGAACTGACGGTTCCAATCTGACCAAAGGTCAGGTAAGTCTTTTGAGTAGAAGCTGTCTTTATTATAACCTGACTTGTAGTTTTGACCATCATTTCTTTCAATAACAACAACATTGTACGGGTGAGGACATAAATCTGTTTACAGTGTCACATCAAAAGGTGAGTGGGGTCACAGAGGGAGTCCCCATAAAGTGAAAAATCAGACTACCCCTAAGGTTAAGGTACTGTTCAGGTCAACGGGTACTTTAACTTTAGGTTAAAGTTGACCTGATAAGCTTATCCTGTCTTCTCAACGATGGCAAGTTTAAAATGATGTGGTAAACGTATGTAAAAGTGAGCTCAGGCTGCAGACCGCTCAATCTGGATTTGTTTTTATGGAAATCTGCTCGATTACAACGTCAAACTTCGGCCTTCTCGATAAATGTATGTACTGTACATGTTCTCGCAAAAACACTCTACTTGAGTAGCATTATATGCGATGTATGTACACCGAGATACAAATCATCTCCATTCCACCTGTATCCCGCAAAAAGCCTGTCAACCAGGAGATGTTTGAGGCTGAACTGAGCAGGTGGAATGAGAAAAATAGAGATCAGAGCTACAATAAAGGAATCCCAGAATTAGAATACAGAGCTGGGAATTAGCCATACAGGTATAGGGTTAGGCTTAGGTTCATGGCTGCAGCAAAGGATTTATTTAATGTTGATTCTGATCTCTGTTTCAAAGAGAAGCTACTCTTGTCATCAGAGAGGGGTAAACAAGCAGGTGGCCATTTTTCTAATCAGTTAATCAAGTCCTTTAAGCTCTAATCAAATTGATTGCTGGGATTTGAGACGATGGCCTTTCCAACATCTGTTATTTTAGTTAAAAACTTACACTCGTTGGGAATTTTTCCTTGAAATATCATTAATCCAATACAGAGAGAGTCCTCATCACTGAAACCTTTTTTTCACCCCGTACTGAGCAATCAAACTTGCTTTGAGGAAAATGAAAGCAGGTCTGGAGGAAGAAATCTTATAGTCAATATAGACTGGAGAAAACAGAACTCCGAACCCTTAAGATTCATCTTCCAGCTGCAAATGAGCTGAAAACAACACATCGCTGCTGTGGGGCCACACTGGATGGATGTTATAATGCCTCACCTTAGCTTATCTTGGATTAAAGTAGACGACAGAGAGATGATTTACCTCTGAAACAGCAGAGTTAATTTCGTTAACGAAAACAATGGCAAAAAATATTTACCAACAAACATTTTTCTTTGGTGCGGGCTGGCTGGCTGTCACTGGATTGGATAAGGAGCGTTGACGGTCGCCTACCAAAACTAGCAGGCTACTACAAGCCCTGTGGCTACAAATGAGGTGGAATAATATGACATTTGAAGGTGCATCGCGCTGATTTTAATGCTAACTATGAAGTTAAATTAGTCTCATCCAAGTACTTTACAAGTTCCTGTTTTACACTTTGAAGTTAAACAGTGGACAGTAGAGTTAGCATTTAAAACTGAAACTGTCCATTCCATCTACTGGAATGAGTCCTTCTTGTGTAAAAAAGGACAGCACAGCAGGCTGATATCCAACTCCGGAAAGGGATATGTAGAGCTGAACAAGAGTGCAGGGTCGATACATCCTGGATTCACATTTCTACTGCATATATAAGACTAGGACTAAATCAAAAAGGGCTGTCACTAATTCTGCAAAACAGTCTGGCTGAACTGGCTTGTTTACCACCTCTCTGATCATTTTCTCTCTTTCTCTTTTGGACTTTGTTGTTGTTCCAGTATGTCTGTGATCTCAGGGATTGCTCTGATTAGTGACAAATCACAATTGCTAAGAATGATGGCCAAAACTATCCGATTTATCCTCGGTAAATAACTTAGTCGCTCATTTTGTGCTTTAACGGCGGCTCCACGACGACTTGAGAAAGGTAGTTACTGTCATTACTAGTTGGGTTTTGTGTGAAGTGTGAAGAGACGGGTCTTTAAACTCCACTGTTAGCAGGACAAGTTGCTCTGGCCTCTGTCTTTCCAAAGAGGTAGGACAATATTGTTGGCAACACAAAGATTCTCGGCTGTCTTAATTATTTTCTCTTCCTTTTGGCACTGCAGAGACGAGCCTCCGCCTGCCCAAACCATGACATTCAGTCTTTTCTGGTGTTCCGTAGGGAATGCATAGCAGCAGCAGCAGCAGCAACAGCAGCAACAGACAGGGCAGAGAAGGAGATCAAGAAGTCTGTTTCCAGTGAATTGCCACTTTGTCGCCTTGGTTCACACGTCCACTCCCTTGCCTTTCGCTGCTTCTATTTGATTCCCAAGAATATTCATCCACCCAGTTATGCATCAGTCCTCTCTCTTTGTCTCTCTGGGGCGTGTGTTGTCAAAGCAGCGTCTGATCAAGAGGCATGTCGTGGTCAGGAGGCGTCGAAGCTGAAAGACAAGAAGGAGACGGATAGTGCACTTCTTTTTACACGTGAGCGTGTGTGGACCGTGTGGTCAGCAGAATGCAGGAATCCGTCCACCTCAGGTAAAGATGGAGGCTGATTTATTCACCCATTAGGAACTGCTCCATCATTAAATATTAACCCAGAGCCATCAGTCAGCTGATGCATTAAAGCAGGGGTCATACCAGGGTGACCTCTCTCTCTGTCCCTCTCTCTCTCATGCACACACAAGTTTATGTTGGCCAGCAATTATCAAGTAAAAGAATAATAATAATGAATAATAGGAGTGTCCCGATAAGTTTCGGGCTTCAGCGTCCAGAGAGGGTTAGGGAGTTTATGGCAGTGTTGGATGACCAGAACATTTTTGGAGTAGAGAACACAAGGTACCAGCTACCCTCTCCAGTTGTGTATGTGAGTGGAGCAATAAATAAAATCTCAACTTTTTCTGAATGAGAACATTAGATTTTTGATTTCAAAAACCACATTTTGACTTATTACTGGTTAATAATGGTGTATCTAAACAGGGAAAATGCCCATAAATGTTAGAGCTGGGTTTGAATGTATTAGAGGGTTTGAAAAGAGGGTTTTTTAATAATACACGCCATGTCCTGCATCTTGTTGTTAGAAATCTCATTGCGGTGTGAGGGAGAGCCAAACCAAGACAGCAGCTACAACTCTGACAGCACCGTCAGGTCTGAAAGCTGATTGTATTTAAAAAGTACGATGACAGAGAAGAGCTGCACAAAAGCTAAGACACATGGAAAAACTAGAAGGAAAATATTGAGAAAATACCACAAATCTCTGGACGACGTTAATTTTGTGAAAATCTTTTTCATAACTAAGTGAAATTGTTGAAATATCTCTGAATGAATTGATTTAATCAAATTAAATCGAATAGGGACCTTGTGAATCGAAATCAAAAATCCATTCAGGTGACTGTAAGAAGCCTTTTTAAATCATAAAATCCACAAATGTTCCCAAATGCCGCAATTTTTTTTGAAGGGGAACTTAAAGATAACTTGTGGCGGTGGATACAAGCTCAGTATTTCCAAACACATGGTCCTACCACACATTTAATCTGACAATACTCACAAGTTTAATCTGAAATGAAAGGCAGACTAAGCAATATGTTTGTGATTATGACGCGAAATGTGTCTCTGATGGTGAGAAACCCAACATCATTATCACTCAACTCTGCAGTCTCCTCGGTATTACACACAGTATTTCAGATTATTGAATGGATTTCAACGCCCACGACACTTAACTGGAGAACAAACTGAAGCATTTAGCAGCTAAAGAGACAGATTATTTTTTCTGAGGTTGGTACGGATCAAAACTGAAGCTAAAAGAAGAGATAATATTTGACATTGCAAAGCGATAAGTGTTGTGTTTAAACGTTGTGTTTGAGGGTTTCTGTTGAAGGGTTTCTGAGAAGTTGTCATTCTTTCCAGCATTTGTTCTTCATTCTACAGTTATGTGTGGTGTGTGACTCAGTGTGACTCACCTGTCCCAAAGCTTTACACTCCTACAAGAGTTGGTGCAGCATCCGGCAGATATCAGAGCTGGAAAGAAAAGAGAGAAAATGCACAGAAATAATCAGGAGCTGGCAGCAGAGTGTGTGGCTTCAGTCTAAAGTGCTGTATGAAACATCCTCGCTCTCTCCCTGCCAATCCTCCTCGAGTCCTGTCATGGATGGGCAGCCACTGGCATGGCATGATGAGAGGATGATGGGTAATAGCACGTTACCCATCATCCTCTGCTC
The DNA here is from genome assembly GCF_963514085.1 of Chelon labrosus. NCBI lineage: Eukaryota > Metazoa > Chordata > Actinopteri > Mugiliformes > Mugilidae > Chelon > Chelon labrosus. The sequence goes on from NC_140348.1 coordinate 26,199,072, forward strand.
TTCTTTCATTTTGTGACAGTCACCACAGATATGTCAATCTGTCTGAATCTGTTCTAGCTGCAATCATTAAAAAAAAAAAAAAAGGATTTTAAAAATTCTTAGAAGCTTCAAAGCCACCGACGCCAATAAGCTACTCTGTGCTATAATGACGGTGAAATCAGACTTTCAGCTCTGACTTTTCTTGTGTATGATTCTGAAGGATGAGGCGGTCACACCAAATACTGTCACTGCCAACCAGACACGCAATTATAGTGACTGAAGGAAGAAGAAGGAGCTGTAATGTAAATCACTGCCAGCGGCTCTTTTTTCATAACCACAGAGGGAGGGCGTCTAAGACGAGGATGTCAGTTTGATGAGGTTAGAAGGTGACTTCTCATCATCATACACACGACACAAACACCTCTTTCACGGTCAACATGCTGGAAATACATGGACAATTAGTAGAAAGGACGATACTGTAAGATAGATAGATAGATAACTACAAAAGATCAGGCTTGGCCGAAGCCTGATACCGATCCAGGTATTTTTAAAATGATTGGATCGGTACGGATTGGGACATCCCGACACTATAAAATCCCAAACCTTGACGCTACTCCAACAGTCAAAGCTGGTAGAATATTAAAAAACTCAACGCAATCTGGCGGCGTGTACCAGCGCAAACAGGCTTTGTTCACATCAGACTCATGCTGCCAACCTGCAATTTCCGACAGTTTAGCAGAGTGAAACTAGCGGTCTGCTGTCGTGTGCTGCACCACTCCAAGTGAGCATGTGGCACAGCAGCTGTGGGGAGGGAGCAAGGCTGACCGCTGACCGTGGTCGTCGATCAAGCCTCAAACACAGATAACCCGCTCAGTGTGTCCGTGTGCGCGGGGGTGATTAATATTCTAATTAAAGAGTAAAAACCCGACAGTTCTTTGGATTCACTTGTGCTACTCCACTCCTCCCTCCCTGTCTCCGTTTTATCTATCCTACACCGAGACTGTCCTCGTTCTCACGTTGACCTGCTTACTCCTCTGGTTGTGTCCCAGTGGTCCAGGCTGTCAGAGACACACAGAGAGAGAGAGAGAGAGGACAGGCCTCTGGGTCGGTTCACAGCTGTGTGCTCTGCTTCGCTTCAACGCACATCAGTGTGTCAGGGAGAGTGATGGAGGAAGGGGAAGAAGAAGAGGGAAATAGTGTGTAAGTGTGTGTTAGTTTTCAGCGTTGATTTCTGTTACGGCCCGGCTCCAGGGATGCAACATAAAGTGGAGACTTCTTCTAAAAATACGTTTTTGTTTTTTTTTTCATTGAAAAAGAAAAAGGCGACATGGTGAGCCTCTGCAGCTGAAAAGTGGTCGTCTTAGGCCTCTTCATCAGTGCCCTCTATTCACATCTTTGCAGGTGTGCCTGGTTAAGGTGATAAAGCACAAGCCAAAGACACCTGCACTTCCACTGTAAGGCCAGTAGAGGTGCAACAATTTCATTTTCTATTTTATTTATTTATTTTTTTTTAAGGAAAGCTCGTGTGCAGAGGACAGAGATGGGGGATCGCTTTGAACATGAAAACTATCCTTCTGTCCACCATCAAAGGACAGTCACACACACACAGATGGTTGTATGGCCATCTTTGTGAGGACATTCACTGATAATGATTTCCCTGTTCCCCTATTATGCTAACTCTTGCCAACTCAACTAAGTCTTAACTCTAATCAAGAACCTAATAGTTCCCTTTACCTTAAAACCAAGTCTTAACCCTCAAACAGACTTGTAAAGAAGCGAGGACCAGCCTATATGTCCTCAATTTGCACAAATGTCCTCCGATGGTGTAAAGCTGAAACTGGTCCCCAGAAAGATAGTTGTACAAGAACAGACACGATGTGAGGACATTCACTGATCTAAGGATTTCCCTGTTCCCTTTCCCTAACCTTTGCTGTCTCAGCTAAGTCTCTTACAGATTTGTAACAAAGCAAGGACCGGCCTATATGTCCTCACTTTGCACAAATGTCCTCCCTTCGATGGTGTAAAGCTGAAACTGGTCCCCAGAAAGATTGCTGTACATACAAGCACATAATGTTTGTATGGCTAGCTAAGTGAGGACATTCATTCACTTTCCCAGGCCCTTAAGCTTATCCTAACCATAACCTTATTATACCTTCTATCTTAAAACCACTTGCACAAATGTCCTCACTTGGATGGTGTGAAACTCAAACTGGTCCTCAAAAAGATAGCTGCACAAGAAGCCACACACTCACACACACACGAGGTGGTAGAGGGACAGGGCAGCGTCTTTTCTGAATTCAAACGAAGTCTAATTTCTGCTTTGCACAATTATAACCACCCACGCAGCTTTGCACACACACACACACACACACACACATAAAGAGAGAGAGAGAGAGAGGGAGAGAGAGAGAATATGCGAATAGGCTGCATTTATTTGAATACATCACCTGGCCTGGAGCCGACACCTGGACACTTATGTTTTTTTTCATACGCTGGCTTCTACAAAGAGATTTTAAATACATGCGAGTGTGTGTGTGTTGGTCAGTGTGCTAGAATATAAGGTGTATTAATATGCAAAATGTTGAAATAATAGAGGCAGAAAATAAAAGAGGGAGGGGGCTTCAAAGCTGACTGGAGATGGATTGCCAGGGATAGCAGCTGTTGGCCTAGTTAGGAGGCCTGTCGTTAACACAGGACCTCTGATCACACACACACAAACACACAGACACACAGACAAAAGCTTATATTACACAAGCTGATGCACGCTCCCGCACATTTGCACATGTAGCCCGGGATGGCACGGCCTCACACACGCTGCCAAACTTCGGCCGAACTTTGCCAGAGACCTTTGCGCACCTCCCTGACTTTCTATCCATTGTGTGTTATTGTGTGTGCTTGTGCGCCCCCGAATTCACGGTGCTGTATCATCCTGTAATCCATCAGGCCTGCGGGTCAACGCTTAAGAACTTCTCCTGCCAAATATTCCAAGGCTCCTCTACTTCTTCCCTGTCCCACTTTCTCTTAGAGTTCATTATGTGTCGTACAGATAAAAACTGCAAACAAATCTATTTATTTATTTATTTATTTGTAAAGTACACCTGTTTTATCCACCAACCTAAGAAAATGTAGGAATGTCCCATTTCAGAAAGAGTCAGCTAACCAAGATGCTGGCCTTACTCCTTCTGCTCTCAAGCACTCAACTGTCAACTGCTGGCAAATCTAGTCCACACACAAGCACATCCTACATTATACATAGTACAAATTATGTATCTTAATTATCTCTGATATTTTATATAGTATTTCTATAAACTTGTATAATTTCATCCAAATACCCATATATCTACATATCCATATTTACTGCATTATATATACACTGATCAGCCACATAGAGTAAAAAATAAATTACATGGTCGGATGGAGGGTTAGGGTTAGCGCCCATGTTTTTTGATGATGGTGGGAGGAAACCGGAGTACCCAGAGGAAACCCACGCAAGCATGGTGGAGACCATGCAACCTCCACACAGAAAATCCCTGAGAATCGAACCCTTCCCTCTTCCTGGTAAAAGTGAGTTTTCCCTTCCCATTTGGGATTTCAGGCTCGTTATTTTGCAAAGCATCTTGAGACAATTCAGATTCTTAATTGGCCCTAAATACATATAATTTAATTAACAAAATCAGTGCTCAATAACTGCAACTGGCAACTTGCACTGCCTAAATATGAGTCAGACACTGACTTAGGTTCATGCTTAACTGGGACCATTCTCTTCAGTTTCTTGTGCGTTCATGCTGAACGTTGAGACAATTTGAAAGGTGAAGCAAGTGTATCAAGAACCAAAAGAAGCAATGAAACAAAATTAAATTTAAGAACCTCAGTAACTATATATTTTTTTTCCCCACAAGCACTTTTGAGCAAGTAAAAAACTCAACGCAATAAATAAGACATGCAGTAAATTCATGACTAATCTGCAGAGGGCAGTTTAATCACAGTGAAATACGTCAGATGTGCAGACAGAGAATTCATGGTGGACACTGACAGGCTGTGGATGAAACTGAGAGTCTGGTGTGATAGTCAGAGACTGATGCATATTACATGTATTTCTTTAGAATAACATAGAGATGTTTGTGCTCTGTTTATGTTAACAGGTCAAGGATCTAGCTTGCAGGCACGTAAGTAGCCTTTGGTTTATTATTTTTTCCTAACTTCAGACCGTCATTTGCATTTTAGAGCCGTTCTTGATCAAAAGACAAGAAGAAAGGGAGTCCAACATTTACTTTTCCTGTTAGCTCTGATTTGGTCTGTGGTCTATCAGCCGGGACATAAAACAAAAATAATGAGCAGAAAGACGTTAAAATGCTCTGCAGATGTGACAGGAACTGACAATCTAGTTGAAATTATGTTCCTGCTCACGCTATGAAGCTGAAAATGGCCACACTCCGGTAGATGTTAGAGACGTTGAGGTAGTGAGGACATGTAAGAACTCGTGTTTGACAACTTACTCTGGGGTTCAGTTGCCTAGCAACAACAAAAAGACACTTCCAGGCTTTATTTCCCTTTATTATTTGCGAGCTTCCTTGCTCTGCGTGCCGTGATTGGGCCCTTAATGTGTTCATTTTACCTAATGGTGAAGAAGTGCGCGTGAATGTGAGTGGTTGCATCTGCCTTTATGAAAGAAAAACTGTAATTATGTTTGTGAGCAACCGCTTCTGTTCAATCGTGAATGCAGCGTATTCGTCTGCACTGACAGTAGAATAACTTACACACTTAGAAGAAGAGCTGACTGACAGAAAGACAAGGAGGGATGTTTAAGGTGTGTTGACATGTGTACTAACTTTCCATAGTCTAGGTAATGTATTCCATGAATGTTTGTGACATATTTAGTCTAGCTGATCTGACATTAAACTGCATGAAAAAGCATGAGGTTAGGCAGCCAGTGCTTCTGCCTCATGGAAGAGGGCGCTAGTGAGCCACCAGTTCATGCTGTTGCTCTTCTGAGTCTTCATTATTTCTCTGACTGAATGCCAAAAATGGAAGATCATATATCTAAGCTTAAAAATCCCTAACCCTCAAATAACGGAAGAGCTTTTGTTAAACACTCTGTATTCAAATGGATCAAATCATCAGAATATAAAGCTTTAACAACTCAATATATTGATTAAGGTCTAGATTTGGTTTTAAATTTTGTGTATTCTCATTAGTTTTTTTGTCAAAACTGAAATACGTTTTTCTTTTAGTTTCTTTGCACACTGAGTTCTCTGATTTGTGTTGACGATGCATGAATTGTGCAACTACAATGGCAAATGTGCGCTCATAAATATGGCAGAATTGACAATAAAGTTGACTTTGACTTAAATTTTGACTACTGAATGGTGAATTGACGTCATTCCATTGGGTTCAAAGTTGTTAATCGGACTCTGAGAGAGTCAGTGCCTCACCACCCACAAACCTTGCTGCATGTCACTGATATGCAAATACTCTGTGTTTGTGAGTGCATCTCTGAGGCTCCAGCAGGCCACACAATGATCCAATGCAGGAGTGTTTAAGTCTTGGATGTGGAGGTAAAGACAGCTGCATCAAGTTCCTGGGCTCAGAATAACACCACAGAACACAGTCACTGAAAATCCTCCACTGATTTGTGTTCTACATGCTGTAAACTCAGACGAGACATAGTATACATTACTACGGCGGTGTGTTTTTATTACTAGGAGGCAATCAGCTGAGTTTCTCAGACTAACAGTGGATAGTCATGCAGTGGGTTACATGTAAACAGACAGATACCTGTCAACTGTAAAACCTATATATACTGACACCAACAAAGGAATGTGGACACATGTGAACCAGACCAACTCACACCTGTCTTTTACACTTGTCTCTTGGGATCATAACTTATCCTGCAGCTCTAAGGCCACTGCATCATCTTGCAAAATGCTATTCTCGTTTGCATTTGTTGTACACAGTATGTGCACGTAGGAAAGTTAAAGAACCTTGAAATTCACTGACAGAAAAAAAAAGAAGTGAAAGAGAGGTAGAGATCACACAGTGAAGAAAATGGAGGGAGTGATGTGTGCACTTCAATCGAAGTTACTCAAAGCGATCGGTGAAAGACGCAGCGACCTTCAGCTTTTTTGAGACTCCTCCGATGCTAATACTCACTGCTCTTTCAACACACACAGCCTGCGTCATCCTGCCAGGTTGCGTCAGACACATTGTTAGTCGTCCCGCAGCCCTCCCTTTCATTAGATTCAATCCAAAAGTGGCATTAGTTGGATGGAGGCTCACACATTTAAATTTGATATCTGATTTTCTTATGAAATGCTTACGCAGACACACCAGTTGTCACTAGCTGGGGGAACAGATTGTAGGGGCTTAGCCAGCATCGAGGGTCGTGATTGTCCGTTCCAATCCGACCGCTATCCCCATTTCCCAAAAGGGAGCCCAGGCTAGGGTAAAAGCCAGTGATCTGCTGGACCCTCATCCAGAACACTGACGGATGAGGGAACACGTGGCGTAGTGGACACGAGAAGAGATCGGATTTAAGTTTCATGATGGAGAAACTAAGTCAAACTATCAACAAATTGAGACCAGACAGGATTAAACACATGCAACTGAGAAGAACTGAGTCTCCGGCGGCATCAGGCTAAATTATTTTTTGCATCATAATTCACACAACTCATTTTCCACTTGCCACTGTGTTCAAATAACAGTCCCAGTCTGAAGTGTTCGCCATGGTTCAAGTGTTTGTCTCGCACACTTTTATGTCACTGCTAAAGCCCCTGGAGCGAAGCTAGTCTTATTGCTCACTGAAGTTCCTCAAATGTAATTTTTGGACGATGGATGACGTCTTTGAACATCACATCATCTGCTGTTTAGCAAACAGTCCCAGGCGCTGCTTTAAATAATCACAATAAGGATGATTTCTCAAATATCTGTTTGGGGCATTGTCTGCATCATCTGCAAGAAGAACTGTGCCGTTGTTAGTGTTACATAAGAGACGGGTCATGTTTCTAACTTCCTCTGTCTTCTAAGGTTTAATCTGCGTTTGATGCGGTCTCACTTTATGTTTACACGGTGTTCAAGTCAATTTTGTGCTTCCTTCCACCGTTATGACACTTCAATCGATGACACTCAACATTTAATGCAGAGATCTTTCACATTAAAAGGCTTCATAGGCGCTTAGGGTTAGGGTGCCGTAATACGTTTTTCAGTTTGAATCCATCCTGAGCCCATCCCCAATGGTTTTTATAGGCTTTAATTATCTGTCAACATTATTTGTTTGTACTGGAAGATGTAATTTAGGTGAGGACCTGTGTCTTACTAGCCTGGAAGCCTGGAACCTGAGTTCCCCCACCCACAGCAAGTTGGTCTGGAGTCGGGGAACTGATTTGAACAGACTATGCTCCAGCAAAGATCTGCCGACCAATTCAAATCATTTGGGTGATGGACAGAAGCGTACTCTACCCTATGTTCCAATGATCCTAATGAGGAGTATAAACCCTCTCCCTCCGTTATCACAGGTAGCTGTCCAACTGTTTGTGGTGATAATTTCAGCTTAATATGCAAATGACTAAGTGCTGTAAGCATTTTACATGTCACCTTTTAAGTACTAGCTTAGGTAGTTCAAATGGTCATAGCGTCATCTGTGAATAAGTTTGGGTTCACATTTATTTTAGTGGCAGCCTGAAAGCTGGAGGTATCCACAAGAACATGGCTTTAATTAGTAAGTTTATTAATAGAAGCAGCAGCAGCAGCAGCCTAGTATATGCGCTCCCTGTGTGTATGTGTGCACATCATTGTGACCCCAAGCAGCTGAGCCTCACAAAAACTCCTGCATTTTAATTTGCACCTACAGCAATGATGAAACACAATAGACATGCAAACACGCATGCATGGCCATCTGTAGCAGGCGACACCGTACCTGACCCTGCTAAACGAACACGGCACCAAAACTGTAAAAACCCTCACACACAGCAAAGATTTAATTTGGAGGGGAACTATGCAGCCGTGTGCTACTTTCAGTGTGTGAACATAGATGGACACGCTGCATCTCCCTCAGACTTTAAAGTCAGTAATAACAGTAATCGAGACGGGTCATTGGAGAGGATTCAGCCTGTTTAACTCTGGCTCCATTAACAGATGAACAAGGACAAAAGAGGCCGTTCTCATTTCCCAAATCACCTGTAAAACTGATACTGTGATGTAAGAGACACAAATCCTGCAGTTTTAGACAGGAGGCCGTAATGACCCGTATTTCTACAATAAATCTGAACATTTTGGTGATCTTACTATCTACCTGCTCTTGAGATAATTGCTGCTTCACAGGATTTGTAGGCAACAGGCTGAAATAAAACCAATGGCATCCAGAAAGAGAGGCTTTCATGAGCACCTCTTTTTATACTAATGTCCACGGAAATCAGGATTCCTGATAAACTTATTATTGGAGTCAGAGATGAGCTTTTATTTTTTAGGGAGCATTGCATGGAGAATCTTTAAGATTTAATCTTGCAGCAGAGATGTGGCAGAATAGTGGCCCAGAGGCCCAGTGATTTAGGTGAACTGTTTGTGGTCAGAAGGTTTAGCATTAGGAAGTCAATTATACAGCTGATGAAGAGATCACTTTAGAAAAATGCAAAATGATCACTGATCATCAACAGATTCAAAGTGGCCACAAAAAACAGATCACAATAAAATTAAAATGTCCTAAAGACACATCAAATGACTAGAAACTACACAAATTGTCCCAAATACAAAGATTAGAGCAGTGGTTCTCAAACTTTTTACACTTGGTACCACCTGAGAAAATACTTGGCTCTCCAAGTACCACCTAATGACCAACATTAAAGTACAGTAGCGGAGTAGGCCAAAGTTTTCATGAAAAACATTTTAAAAGTTTTATTTAACAAGTTTATTTAATATTGTTGGCCACGGTAACAATCATACACAGATGGAACACTGTGTTTAAAATTGGAAAATCATAAACTTTACTTAAATAAAAAAATCAATTAAAATGCACTGCGTTTTTTGCTAACAGTAGCAGATGTTGTGGTGCTGGTACTGGCATCACTGTTCGCGCTTGTGCTCGGCTCACACACGTCCTCCTCTACGGTTGTTGTTATCTCCTGTTGCACGTCTGTCTTTGATTTAAGCCACGACAATAGTTTTGTCGTACGCTTCATTTTTAAAGTCCTTGTTATTACGGTAACTAAACCATCTTCCCATCACAGCCCAGCTACAAACGGCGCCTGTAACGGCGGGAATATTACATATATCGGCTAACGTTACCCAGAAACACTTGCGGATTTTTAAAATTATTAACTTATTTATTGTCTTAATTTCCTTCCATTTTTTGTCATCGGTTGATAGTTTTTTTTTTCATACATTCTCATATATTAAATCGTGTTTCACCTTTTAAATGTATTTTATTTTATTTTAGTATAAGTATTATTTTGCGTACCACTAGAGGGAGCCCGCGTACCACTAGTGGTACGCGTACCACAGTTTGAGAAAGGCTGGATTAGAGCAATTCGAAGACATTAAGACTCTCAGAAATTCCACAAATTAAAATAAATGCAAAATGACCAAAAACAGACACAAAATGGACACACAAAGACTAAAAATGATCTCAGAAGGATTCAAAATGACCACAAACAATTGCAAAATGACTATTGAAAGATTCAAAATGACAATGAAGAGGTAAGGGAACGAACAGTCAAAATGAGTATAAATTGAAAAAAAAATACAATAAATAACTAGAAGCGTTTCATAGGTACATGGGATTCAGCGATAAGTACCCAACCAAAATTTATATTCATTTTTAGAAAAGAGACCCGAGCACAACCAAGGAACATTAATGCACCGTGATGCTCCATCGATTCATTTAGTCACTTACTAAGCAGTCACAGTGGGAAAGAGCAGCAATTTGATAATTGGTCCATGTGCTTGAAATACAAATTTATATATAAAAAATAAAAAGTGATACAGCACAGGCCTCATTCAGAGCCACTTGTGTCCTGGATATACTGACCCATAGACCTGAAGAAGCCCACAGTCATAAAATGAGACCCTTTTCAACCAGTCAGAAGTCGATTTAGGGCTGACCCCAGCAGGAGGAGCACCCTTGACCGTCGAGAATCACTAGTGCAGGGACAAGGTTACGATCCCTCATTGGCTTCCAATCAGCAACAGCTAAACTTGCCAATGCAACATAGGGTAAATACTAGAGACAAATCTTCCAGAGAGGGTTAGGGAGTTTATGGCAGCGTTGGATGACCAGAACATTTCTGGAGTAGAGAACACAAGGTACCAGCTACCCTCTCCACACTACATTAACTTTGACAGAAAGATTTATTGGACTGAATCCAGTAAGATCAGATCAGGACTTGCATGAATATCAAAAGATCATCCCAAACTATTAAGGCTACCACTCTACAAACCACTGTCTTGAACTGTGATAGCCAATAGACCAACACAACTGGAAACTTTGGTAACGGTGTGAAATCAGCTTCTAATGCACAATTTCTAAAATGCTCTAACCGCATATGTACTCTGTTATTGCTTCTATTTCTATCTACTATTACTCTAAAGACTGCTGGATGTACTGTACGTCATGGTAACGCTTCATAACCAGAAATCTTAACTGCCAGTTGGCCAGTCACCACACAGAAGGGAAACGGAATCCAGAGACAGAAGACGGACTTTCATCAAGAGAGTTATGGGAAATAAAAAGAAATTGTGCTGATTTACAGAGAACGTGGGGAAATGACAGGAGCTGGAAAGATGAGAGAACCACGGGATGGAAAATGTCAGCGTTTAGATGGACGAACGCAGAGCTGCACCGCCGCGCTCCAGCTCCTGCTGTCTGTTAGGATCTCTGGGGGACGCAAATTACATTCCAGTTTGACACCAAAGCAGCCTGAGTTCATGCTGCACTGATGTGTGCGCACACACACACAGACACACAAATCTCACTCATTTCAGAGCTAGTCTAATTCAATTAGGCCAGCACAGGCTAAATAGGCTTATCTGAACAGCACAAGCTTGTTACATGAAGCCCTTAAGCCCTGTGTTGGTGTGTGTGTCGCTGTGTGTGTGTGTGAGAGAGATTTATTCAAAGCATGAAACTACAAAAATCCCAGTGTTCATCATGAATGGAGAATGATTCCGTCATTTATTTTTATTTTTTTTACCTTTCAGCGACTGAATGACTGATGGTTATGCAAACACAATGCTGAGTAGGTTACACTTACACCGATTACGACCACCTTCCTCATACTGTGTAGGTCTCCCTTGTGGTGACTCATCAGAGAATGGACATGGGCCTTCTGAGGGTGTCCTGTGGTGTCTGGCAACAGGATGTTGTTAGTGGGGGGCCTTTGAGGGGAGGGACCTCTGTGGATCATCCCACAGATACTTGATCAGTTTGGGATCTAGTGAATTTGGAGGCCAGGTCAACACCTTGTGCTGTTCCTTGCTGTTTCATGTCCTGCTTTACTTCCTGTCTGTGTTTCTCCCTCTGATTATGATTGGTTTCTCCTTGTGTGCTCCGCCCTCGTTAGTTTCACCTGTGTCTCGTCAACCAACCAGCCTGTGTGTGTTTATATAGTCCCGTCCTTCGCTTTGTCAAGTCATCTGTTGAGTTACCTCTGAGTTTCCTGCTTGTGGATGTAGTCTTGTTTATCCTTGTATTTTTACCTTACAGGCCCTAGACAGTTTCTATACCAGATTTTTATAAATTTCATTGAATTTCGTTTGTTTCCTGCTTCTGCCTCCCCTTGTGTCTGTGCATTTAGGTTCTACCTCCTCTCCACGCAGCACAACATATGTATCACATTTCATTACTTCCAATGTTTCTGTTTCATAAAATACTGCACAAGAATTCATTTTCATGCTTATAGTGTCTCGGACACTTGGAGCCCCAGCAGACCACTTGAGCTGCACATTAACTCTGGAAACGGCATGTATTGATACTAGCAGCACAGCTATAAAGGGTGGAAAATCACACAGTGCCTTTTCAATTATTTAGTGTACTAAGGCTGCAGCGCTGAGAGACCATTGCAGTTAATGACCTCAATTTGTAAAGGGATGGGCTTTGATGGAGGCCGCTTAATGAAGATTTACACCCGCTGTGTACAGGGCAGCAGCAAGAGGTGGAGAGCTGCTTTTAAAAGACTGGTGTTGCATGCTGCTGGTATATTCTAGAGTCACTGGGCAGATAGATGTTAGCGGAAAGGAAATTAAAGTAGAATGAATGAGAGGTGGAGGAGATGGATGAAGTGAAGGCAGGAGATGAGTCTGGGATCAAGGAAGAGCAGTGGCGAAGTACTGGCTGCAGAGAAAATAACTGAGAATAAAGATGAGAGTGCTGTTGGGTTTTCTGTTCTCTTCATGAGACTGAGCTTTCAATATTTTTTGGTTTTCTTGATGTTTTATTGTGGTACAATCCCTTACCCTGTGTCAGCTTCACTATAGGTCAGGGCTACCCACACTTTTTTGGCTTGCAAATTACTTCTACACAGACCAAGTCAGAATGATCTACCTAGATTAAAAAAATACATTTAAATATATTTTTGGTTTCTTACTTGGTCCAGCATTCGCACTCATTTTTATTCCCCTTCTTTAATCAATATAAATTGGAAGGCCAACTAGCTCTGCAGCATCGCGCACATTTGACTGAGCATGCATGGGAAGTTCTCAAACTGGCCTCCTGTCAATCCGTCGTTGTACCGAATGTCGACCAAGTGTCAAATGCCATAGAGAGGAAAGATGATAGACTAACATCTAAAACATCTACCGGTTGATTGCGATCGACTTATTGGGCATCCCTGTTCTAGGTGATTGTTTTCAGTTTCACCTGTGTCTCATTTCCCCCTTAGCTCCACATGTATATAAGGTCTTGTCTTTCCTCAGTAGTTTGTCACTTCATCTGTTGCGTCAAGTCCTCCTTGATGTGCCTGTTGCGTTTCCTGTAGAGTTCCTGCTCGGTTCCCAATATTGCCCGGTTCCTAAGTTCTGAGTAGGTAGGTTTTTCTGAACCCAATCAGACCGTAGCTACTTCCCACTGAGGTCTCTGTTCCATCGTGCAATGGGTGCGCCCCACCTCACCTGGGAGATTTTACAGGCCCATATTCACACAGGTGGAAGAAGTCACCTTTATCAAATGAAAACTTGTTTTTGTGAGGTTGCGCTGCTATTGGGTCACTAAGTTTGCTTTAAACAGTAAGTTACACTTACTTAATGTTGTGGAACTGATACAGTGAAGACTGAGTCACTGGCATGGGGGCAGATCCCAGTGTAAACTATGGAGATTTCCAAAGTAGGCAGTGAACCTCCCCGAGCGGTCTCCAACATTTTCAAGGGATGTTTAGTGAATTAATCTTTGGGTTGGTCAGAAGTCAGGCACTGCTAAGATGGCCTCCAAACGGTCTTTGTCAATCTTTATTCACATGGTCTATGCTTAGTACAGACCTATGTACATGTATTTGGTGTTGTCACTAGTTTGAGTAAAAACACATGTGGGACAGTCTGTCTCTACTGTTTTCTTTCTATGGCAGAGCTTTTCTGAACCTAGCTGGTGTTGCTGCCAGCCCAGGGTGAATCTGTGCTGATTTAAATGGGAAGAATTAGTGTGCAAAACTAATTAGGCTCAAACAGGCTCCAGTACAAACGACTGTTGGTTTGGGATAAAGTCTTTGTTCTTTCTGAGGATGAGAACAGAAGATTCTCCTCGTTTTATTTGGAGCCCAACATCTCTCTCAACGGAAGCATCAAAGGCGTTGCTAAGGATGTGTGCACAAAGTTGCTAACACACTAATATATAAAATACATAAGCATGCCAGCCTGTTTAAACAAGTGCACACAGATGCATATACTGTATCTACACACACTTATGCATGCATGTACACACATTTCTTCTCTGGTGTCCTCATCGGTAGCATGCGCACACACTGTATCGTTTATTGGAAAGTGGGAGTCCAGGGTGCTCATTAGATGACTCCCTACTCTGAATGCTCAGCCTGAGAAGTGAGTCTGCAACTGTTTTCAGAATCATCACCTCTCTGTCGCCTTCATGAGATGCAGACCACTCACCACGTATGAGCTGTAACAACTTCCTGTAGTGGAGTGTGAGGAGATTCAGTAGATGTGAATGATATCGCAGCATGTAGTTTCATGTCCATCTTTAAACACTAATGTAATAGTAAGAATGGACAGTACACAAAAAAGCATGAATCTCAAAATGGGGAGAGAATTTGTGTGCCAGAAATAGGTATGAACTACTTTCCATTTGTAGTCCTTGGGCAGGTGCACAGAACAAACACCACAAACTACAAAGTGCTCACATTTGCATGATTTGCCAGTACACAAACACACAAATGTACAGGCAACAAAGATCAACGTATGACTATGAGCCTGGTCGTCACTTTATCACATCAATTTATCACGAAAAAGAGCCTAATTCATGGTCAAAGTAATGTTGTTGATGCTCGCTGTTGGTTTGTCCACCACATCAAATGGAAAAAAAGCATTATCAATTAGGGATGTCCCGATCGATATTGGGGTTCAGTCAGGCCTGATTTTTGTAGTTAGTTGTAGTTTAAGGCCTGCCATAAACCAAAACCACATCCCTTTTAGCATCAAAGCTGCCAAAAGTCAAAGTAGAAGAAGTAGAACCAAAATCACCTGAGTTGGAGTTTATTATGTAGTACTACCAACTAGATTCGCCAAAAAACTAAAAGGAATATGCAACAAGAACAAACACTGAACAATGTGTTTAAAAGCTAAGGTACAAGCTACCCTCTCCACACCACATTAACTTTGACAAAAATAGTTATTGGACTTAATCAAATTGCACCATGCACATGTGAGGTAGTAGAATCCAAGTAAGTCAAGAAAAGCCTTTATGAATCTCCAGGGCAGGACATTTAGTTTAATTAAGATCGGATCGGCTGATACTGAATATCAAAAGATCGGTATCGGATCTGGGAGCTAAAAAAAGCTTTATCGGGACATCCCTAGTGACAAGGTAATGTCAGAGAGAACACAGCCCAGTATCCAAGAGAGCTGCTGACAGAGACAGAGCATGATAAACTAAATGAATTTCCATGTTCCTGTCACCAGAAGGTCCAAATGATGTTCTCAATAAATCCATTTATAGCCAAACTATGCTCCAGTGTCTTTTACTCAGCTGAACACTATATAGTCTCTTCCCAGTGCAAATCCCACTCTTGGGCAGAAAAGATAAGGAGAACTGGCATGTGATAAACTGCAAGTGCAACTAAAATGCATATGCTTGGTACTGTATGGTAGTGAGATGTATGAAAAATAATGCAGCAGCTCAGCTTACGGTACATCCAGCAACTATTGTTTCCCGGTAACAGCTGAGTCAGGGATCCTGCCTTCACCCAAGGTTCAAAGCTATTTCCCATGGCCTCAGCTGTAATATAGAGCACTTCGACTCAGCACGCTGGAAATCATTACTGCTGCTGGACTACCACAGCATAGCACCTACACGCTCACGTTTCAGCAAACTGCATCAAATACAGATACAGTCGGTGATGCAGCAGTAAATACAGACTCAACTACTGTTGTGTGACCTCCAGTGTGCAGTCTGCCGTTGGCAGAATTTCAAGAGTGCTTTTAGCTTTATCTGGCCATCGAGAAAAACTGGATTGTCTGCCATTTACCAGCACAGTATTATTGTGCTGGTTGGTTCTCAGCTACAAAACATAAATGTTTTTTAAAATCTAAATTCCGCAGCTAATTACTAGAAGTTAGCAGGATGCAGGAAATATGTTGGAGTGTCACCAGATCCCAGATGTTAAAAGAAGCGTTCTAGGGCCTCTGAAATACACTGGATGGTAAAAGATCCTTAATCTTGCTTGCGTTTCTTTTTCAGACAAAAGATAAAAGAGAGACCCTGATAGGGATTTACCAAACGGCATCAGGAGATTGATATCGAGGCGGATTTAGGCATTTTTTTGGGGGGCATTTCAGCCAAGCCTGATATTCTGTAGGTATTTATTTTAGGTCTGCCATAAACCAAAACCACCTCTCGTCAAGATGTCTTCTTCCTTCCCAATTTTAAAGGCAGGTTGCTAGCGTCTAAGCTGCAAAAAAATCCAAGTAGAAGAAGAGGAACCAAACTCATGTCACTAAACATGTCTGATATATGGGAGAATTCTACTCGGTCAGACAGAAATTTGTAAATTGTGCAATGTGAATGTTCGTTGAGGTGGTAGTAGGAGATCATGATTCAATACTCCCAACTTGATCAAGTCCACTGAGGAAAAGGCTGCACTGAAACATGCCGGACAAACTGGTCAATCAAAATAAGTATGACAGCACAGAAAAGCACATGTAGTTTTGGTTTGCTTTGCCACAGTGAACTTCTGTATAAAGATAAATCAGGACCACATTTGATAATCTTCAGACAAGGTCAAGTTACTAGATGTTTCCAGAACATTTCAGGACTTTCCTCAATCGTCATGAAGACTCGCCAGATGTCTGAATCCTCCTGACACCAAGTTTACATTAAGTCCTCAAACCAATATCAGTCAAACCACTCGAGGTCTTACCACCAGATGGGATACTTTCCTAACAATACAGGACCAAACTTGGTTGATCTTGTGGTACAATCAACTTAACACGTTTGTAGTTTTTGCCCCAAATCCCTGACCTGAGATATTTAATATTGAGTATCTGCCAATATTGAGTCTTGTCATTTGCTAGTGCACATTGCACACTTCAGGTAGCCTCGGTAAAAGTCTTTACAAAATCGGTGCAATGCATTTTAAAAGTATTCTCTAGCGTGTGTTGCCTCTATGCCACCTTGGCATGAGTAACTTGACTAAAGCCCATTGTGCTCTCCTGAGTATTTGCAGTGTAGTAGCTTTCTGGATTAGTTGCTGTAGCCAACTGATACGACTTACTTTGAGTTTGCTCCTATCTGGTGTAGGTGAGAGACGACAATGTCTGGATTTTAAGAATAAGATCTGGATTGAAAAATATTGAGAATGATTTGAGGTACACAAGGTAAAATCAGTTCTTATAGTGTAACTAAATCAGCCATAGATTTACAGTATATCTCCTGAAGTAATGAATCAAAATACAAGATAAGAGTTACCATGTGCCTACCGTTGTACAGACTCTGGTGGTGGGGGGCCATCTCCTCTCCCACTGGCCTCCTCTGACCTCCATCCCTGCCAGGAGAACCAGTGTTGTACCTCCCTTTGCCATGCTCATGCCCAGGGCTGTGCTGGTAGTGATGTTGGTGCCGCATGGACTCTGGACTCCCAACAATCACCCGCCCTTTCCTCAGGTGCTCAGGTGTCCCCATCGCTGCCTGCTTGGCCTCCAGACTCCCACTGCCACCCCCTGCAGTGTTCGTCTGCCAGTGTCTTTTACTCAGTTCTGGGCTGGACTTAGCTGAGCCCTTCCCATAGCCTATAGGCGCCTGCCCTGACATCAATAGCTGTTTCTGCATTAGTAGGTCAGAGCTGCAGGGTTTGTGGTGGGAGTCACATGGTAACCTTGCGGGTGACTTGCTGTGTTTGTCCGGGCTGTGTCCTCGAAGGCCACGGGGCTCCAGGTTGGTGAGGGACCCTCCGCGGGGGCGACAGGCCTGGGGGAAGGTGTGGTATTCTGGTGTGGCGCTGTGCCTCCTGCCGGAGGATTCGCACGTGTCTCTCGTTTGCTCAGAGGAGACATATCTGGATCCAGAACCAGGGCTTGAACTGGAGCCCAGAGGAGGGGGTTTGTGGTGGGGGTTATCGGGGCTATCCGTGCTCCCTGCACTTGAGGTGCTGCTCCCATCCCCAACGTCCCGCAGGAGGCCAGGCGCCGGCACGCCACTACCCAGCTGAGACAGACTGCTCTGACTGTCTATGGAGCTCCTGCAGCCGGGACCTCCCTGCCCACCACCACCACCACCACCTCCTCCAGCCACGGCCGCAGACCTCTCTTCCTCCAGCATGAGGCAGACCTCCTTGAGCTCCAGGTTCTCCCGGATGACATCCACCTGCCGCTGCTCCAGCTCCTTCAGCTTCTGCAGGTAGATGGCCACCTCCTTCCTCATAAGGCCGGCGCTGTAGCGGCCCAGGCGCTGCCACTCCCGCGACACCCGCTTCCCCTTCTGCCGGTCGTCGTCCAGGAAGCAGCACAGGTCCCGCAGCTCCTGGTTGTCCTCCTGTAGTTTCTGGTTCACGTCCTGGTTTACATAGACACAGAGAAAGGGAGAGAGGAAGAGAAGCACACCGTGGTAACAGTAGCGTCAAATAGAGGGATTACATTGTATGTACTCATTGTGGAAATTGTGAATGTATACGGTTGTATTTAAAGGGTTTATTTATTTATTTTTTTCTTGGTGGTCCAGTACTTGAAGGCCAGGGAGTGTTGTGTTGTCATGACTAGACAGAATGGTTCACTGTCATTTGTTCTGTAATGCAAAGAGATTCTAAATAAACAGACCTTGATTAAAAACTAGGATTACAAGCCCATATCTAATGTGAAAAACTGTTCCAGTGTGAAAGTGTGTGTGTGCTCTTGTACAGCCGTCATTCTGAGGACCAGTTTAGAGTTTCACACCACTGGAGTGAGGACATTTGACATTGGAGGACACTTCTTAACAAGGCATTTAGGCTACATTTTGGATGGGGCTAGGGAATGCATTATGTCAATGATTGTCCTCACAAAGACAGACATGCAGATGTATGTGTGTGTGAGTGACGGGTGTTATAATGTCTGATTGAGTGGGGCTCATCTGTGGGACATTGTAGGCCTTTAACAAGCAAAATACAAGAACACAAGCAGTCAGCTCTCTGCAGCTGCGATTAATGATTACTGTCTACCCATTTATTTCTCATTAACTGATTAATCGTTTAATGCCTGGCCTGACAAAGATCGGTTCTAAAAATATACATTGCAGCTCTTCAGCGCTATAGTTACTGTCTTCAGATACTCCCACAGATATTTAATTTATAATAATATACTGTACAAAAGAGGGGAAAATGCAAATAGCAGCAGCGTCATTGTTGCTTTCATCAGATTATTATCAGCTCAAACATTTATTCTTGTGTGCAGAACATTCCAGGCACTTCACCCTTTTTCTGACTCACTCATGCATCTGTCTTCCTGCTTTAATTATTTTTATACTCCTGGGTATTTAGTGACCATTTTGACCTTAACTCACTGTCTGTAAAAAGGCTTCCTCTTATCCAGATCCTGCCTACATCATCCTGCTGGCTTGACCCCAGGGGCCCTGGTACAACCTGGCTCCCCGGAGTCTTCTCTCCCCTCCCATCTCCCACCCACCTCACCTTCAAACTCCGGATCTCGTTCAGGTGCTGCTGGAGTCGCCGGTTCACCTCCCGCATCAGATTGCCGTGCTCCACGATGACGCCCCTCTTCTCCGCCTCAGCCCTCCGCAGCCGCCGCACCAGCTCGTCTTTACCCCACTTTAGGAGCTCCTGGTCGGCGATTTTGGAGATGTCCTCGGCCGGACTATCTGCGCTTTTGGGCGGCTGCTGCTGTGCGCCCTTTTCCATCCTTTTACCCCAACTCTGGCTGAGGCTGACAGTTTAAAAAAACAAAAAAAGTACTGCGTTTGGAGATGTGAGAAAGCAAGGAGACCAAACCAAGCCCCAAAATACACAACTCTAATCCAAATGCTGTTCGGGATCCCCCCCACCCACCCTTATCCTTATTACGTCCGTGGAATTACATCGCTTTCGTTTGGATTGTGCTCCTCTCCCACGCCCATGCTGCAGCTCCGAAACCCACCCGGCGCTGTGCTGCTATATCCCCGCTGCTAGAGCATCGCTCCTTCCTGCCGATGAGTCTCCGACTGAGCCCGTTACCGGCTTGGCGGGGCGGGTTCTCTCCAGGTGCATGCCGGCCGCTTTTGCGCACTCCACCGCTCTGTGCGCTCTACCGCCGTCCGGAGGGCGACGGAGGGGGGAGGAGGAAGAGGAGGAGGGCTGCGAGGAGAGTGTGCAGGTGCATAGCCGGAGATGAGGAGGGGATGGACGATAAGGTGCGTAAGAGTGGAGAACGGACTCCCTATTCCCTCGCTCCATCGCTCGCTCCCTCTCCACGCTTCTTGGTCTGGTGGCGCCATCTGCTGGAGCTGTAGTCGGAACACCTGAGCACGCTGGCTGCCCAAGGTTGACTGGACATGTTGGATCAGGTAACAATGTGGACAACTCCTCTGATCAGGAAATTTAGAAGACTTGTTGCTTCCATAAAGTGACAGTTGCTAGGAGATGTAAGATAGAGGATCAATTAAAATACAAACCAATAGTTCTCTGGCAGCTGTAACCAACATGTGTTCAGTTACCTGGATGTTGTGCTTTTCACAAACCCTCATATCAGATGAGCTGATCAGTCCAGCATCTGTTGTGTTCAAGCCACTGACGAAGTCTACACTGGAATGTACTGTCAGTCAGTGACATAACCCAAACATTCGAGCATGGTTGTCAACCGGGTGTGTACTTGTTTTCTGCGTTGGTGCCGGTAAAGGAGGAGGCCTAGACATAAAAAACAAAACAACAATTATCTCTGTGGACTGACGACATCCTGAAGATTAGTCTGTGAAGAAATCCTGTTTAACCACTTGAGGCTTCTTCTACTTTCTTTTCGTTTTCATTCCTGGAAAACCGGCCGGTCTGGCTTCCCTCATTCTGGCACAGTGACAAGAAGGCATACTATGTTAACCTTCTCTCCATCCCTAGGTACGCAGTCAGTGTCAGGGTTTCTAACCACAGTCCTCATGCGGTCAGATGCACTGTTCTACTAACCGGCCTCTTCGCTTTTCAGCGCACCATGAATTGCAACCCATGTCCGAAGTTGCTTCTCTGACCACAGAGTCCACAAACGTTGATACTGAAAGTAAAAAACAACCAACCGCACACTCTTTTTGGCCATTCATTTGATAGGGACAGCGCACATTAATGAACATCTAATCAGACAGCAATAGACGCAAATATGACAGATTATAGCAACAATGCTAATCTGCATCTGCAGTCCCTAGGCAGGGAACACAAAAACATGATAAGACGTAGGACAGGACAATAGATCACAATAAGAGCACAACATGAGACAGTACATTACTAAGAAGATTAAAGTCAATGGTTTCACTGTCAACCACTGCTTGAGGGAAGTTTTTAAGGTTTGTAATGTGGGACACTCCCTTGTGGAGAGTGGTAGCCTTTTGTCCAAAGGCTGTTTTTCCTGTGTGGGACCTCACAGTCCCCTCTAGAGGAGTCCCTGGTCCTTAAGAGAGTCAGTCATCTGAGGTGGGGCAAGTCCATGTAACACCTTGTACATCAAACAAGCAAATTTAAAATCTTTAAAATTCTCGAAGCTGTATGCTTTTTGTGGAATGACATTGGTTTTCTATCAAAGACCTTTAATGATTTTTTTACAGAGCGATGATTTTGCATGTATTTACACCTGCCAGCGACCAGCATGTAATACAACATTCAGTGTGTGACAGAATCATTCATTCATCTTCTGAAACCGCTTGTTCCTGTGAAGGGTTGCGGGGTCTGCTGGAGCCTGTCCCCGCTGTCATCGGGCGAGTGTCACACCAAGGTACTTGAATTCGGAAACAATTTCTTGTTCCTGTCCTCCCAAAAAGGACAGAATGGACCTATTCTCTCGTTGACATTAATTTAATCTGATAGTGTAGTTAGTGTGTGTCACACAGAGATACAAACTATCTCCCAACACAACAGCTGAGGCTCAAAACAGCAAAAAAAACAACTGGTTGAACAACAAAATATTACCGTCCCTACAAAGAGAAACCAATCAGTCACACAGAGGTGATATTTAAATGAAGGTAATAAAGGTGACATTTGCATCTCTATCTTTGTGTCTACGTTGTTCTATTTTTACATTTAGTGCATGTCAAACTCCAGGGTGTCGTCAAACTCACCCGTCCGCCTGTCAGGGGGAAGAGCTAACAGTGTGGGAGTGTCTGGTAACTTGAGCTGTGACTTATTGGTTCCTTCTAAAACAACCAGCTACTGCCGTGCAGTTCTTCAGGACAGTCTGTGAGAATGGATGTACTGTTGAAGCTCCTAGCTCTCTTCCTGGTGTCACTCCACCGAGGACAAGCTTGGACGGCTCCGGACTTTTGCCATCAACAACAATGTCCTCAGTACAGTGTGGTTGATAGGAGACAGGTAGGCTTCACAAGGGTCTACTCACCTACTTGATATCTGTTTGCTCTTTTACTAGTGTTCTCTGCTCGTGTTGTGTGCAGGACTTTGAGGAGCGCTTGTATGTCGCCTCCGACTGGATTACCACCAAGGTAGACGGCACCGGGACAGGAGATGTCATAGCTGCAAATTCCAGGCTGAAGGATTACTGCCAGAAACAAAAGGAAGCAGGTATGCTCCAGTTTGACACATCTTATTGCTAGCTTGTGCATTCTCTGCTATTGACTAACACATACATGGATTTAAATTAAAGCTCTGAAAGGAAAACAACTTTCTAAGAGCTAAGAAGAAGATCAAAGCAACCGGAATCACCAGCCACAGACTGAGACACACCCTGTCCCAACAATAGTATGTGCAAAGGAAAGTTTTATTTTTTTATTGTCGCAAGGTGTCTCTGCAATGTGAGCAGAGAACTCATTAAATGGGTTAGGTTCAGTATTGACAGAGGATGTAAAAAGATGTAAAGCAGTTCTTTTTAAAAACAATTCTGGTGTATGTTTTGGGTAGAATTGTGGTTTGACTTGGCGCTTTGAGGTCAAGATGACCAAATCTGAGCGAGAATTCAAAGTTAATGTTGAAACAGATGTTTAATTGGATAGATTTTAATTTAAAAAAATGTTTTATAGGTCTGAATGTGTAAAGCAGTGTCATGTCAGTTTTACATTGGAGAAGCTGACGTACATTTTGCTGTTATATGTAGCGTGTTTTTTCTCGTGCTTACATATTGAGTGCCGCTAAAAAAGTATTTGTACACCTCAGAAGTTTCTCAAAACATTAGATTTTCTCACAAGTCATTCGAGTAGACAAAGAGAACCCAATCACACAAATGAAACTAAAATATGATGCTTTTGTATTTATTTTTTCAAGAAAATGAATCATTTATTCATATCTGTGAGTTGCAAAAGCAAGTGCCTCCTTGTTTCCAGTATCTGCTGTGACCTCCTTGTCACTAAATGTTTCTGGTAACTGCTGATCAGTGGTCTACAGCAGCTTGGAGGAATTTTAGCCCATTCCTCAGAACAGAACCACTTCAGTTCTGAGATGTTGGTGGGTTTCCTCACATCAACTGCTTGCTTCAGGTCCTTCCACAACATTTCTATTGGATTAAGGTCAGGACTTTGACTTGGCCGTTCCTAAACATTCATCTTGTTCTTCTTTAACCGTTCTTTTGTAGAACCACTTGTGTTCTTGGTTCTCGTTGTCTTGCTGCATGACCCAGTTTCTCTTCACATTCAGCTCATGGACAGATGTCCTGACATTTTCTTTTAGAGTTCACTGGTAGAATTCACAATTCATTGGTCCATCAATGATGACAAGCCGTCCTGGTCCAGATGCAGCAGAACAGGCCCAAACCAGGACATTAGCACCCCCATGTTTGATGGAGGGATGAGGTTCTGATGCTGGAATGATGCAGTGTTGTTTCATCTCATTTAAACCAAACTATTCTACTTTGGTCTCATCTGTCCACTAAACATTGTCCCATTAGTCTTCTGTCTTGACCAACTGATAGTGTTCTGCAATGTTTTGAAAAGTTTGACAAATCTCTACCACAGTAATTCGCCTGCATTCTGACCGTGGTGCACAGGTTTGATCCAAACACTCTCCACCACTTTTTAATTTATTTATTTATTTTTTCTTTCCTTGTGTGTTCCAGGTTATGAGATCTCTGAGGCCACACCAACCCTGATCACCGTAACAAAAGGTGAAGGAGATGATCTTGACTTTTCCATGTCCTGGTTCGTTCCTCCTGGCACCAACAAGCCTGAAGCCCCTGATCCAGCAGTCGAATGGGAAAGCAAACCTGAGGCCACCATCTATGTCAGGTGAGCAGCGGCTACAGTGCACTTTTAACTTGTTTCACACCTGTTCCAGTTTTTCTTCAAAGCAACAAAGGATTGGATCAGCCTGATCCAGATACTTTTTAAGATTACCAAATCCAAATAAGCAGTGCTTTAAATGAATCAAACCAAGACTGGGATTCTAATCTGATACCAGAATAATTTCTTTCTTTTGAACAATAATAATTATTCTAGAATGTAGAGAATGCTGCAAAGCCTATGTACCTCATGGTGAGCGATGACTTTCACAAACCTGAATCCTGCATTTGTGTTCTGTCGTCCTCTATAAAGGGCATTCAGCGGTACTCCAAGCCTGGAGTCTGGAGAGAAAAACGCAAAGATTCTCAGCGAGGCCTTGGATAAAGCTGGGAAATCCTTCGACCGCCACGCGTACTCTGGGGCAGGCTACGACTCTTATTTCTCTCTCACTCACCACAATGAAATCTGGATTAACGCTGCCTGACGACAGCAGATCAGTTGTTTCCTCTATAGTCATCTTCTGAATCGGACTCTTTACCGTTCCACTGTCTTGTCTGAATGTCGGTTAAATGCAGCAGAATAGCTCTGAGCTCTCATTGAACCAACAACGTGTGCATCGGTGCAGCCCTGCTGGAATGAACAGACATGTTGCAAGCAGCCGGCACATTCTGAGATGCTGCAGCTGCCTGGTGGAAACCAGTTTTAAGAATGTTGTGGTATTTACCTGCAGTCTCTACTACTGCTGATATTTTTCTGATGATCCTCCCTGCTCCAAATGTATCTGCTCTTATTAAAAAAAAATGAAACTTTTTTCTACTTTTTTGTTTGTACAAGCTTTTTCTTTCTGTCTCTAAAAAGAATATAATGTTCAGTACAGTTAAGACCTGTGGGTGTGGGGAGTGGGTTGGGGGTAGGGGTGGAGGGGGGATTCCTGCAGGACTTCCATCACAAAAAAAATGAAACTGGTTAAACCTGTTAATGGAGAACACAGTCACAGTCAGTGTTTGTGGAAGTGTCCATAAGGTTAGGGATTTATAAATCAGTATGAATAATATATACACTAATACTGCCACAACATTATGACCACTGACAGGTGAAGGAAATAACATCGACCATGTTGTGACAGTTCAATGTTCTGCTGGGAAACTTTTGGACCTGGCATTCATTGGTGTGGATGTTACTTAGACATGTAGCACCCAGTGAATCTGGGTTTGGTGGTTGCCAGGAGAACGGTACTTGTCTGACTGCATTGTGCCAAGTGTGAAGTTTGGTGGAGGGGGGATTATGGTGTCGGGGTGTTTTTCAGGAGCTGGGCTTGGCCCCTTAGTTCCAGTGAAAGGAACTCTGAATGCTTCAGCATACCAAGAGTTTTTGCACAATTCCATGCTCCCAACTTTGTGGGAACAGTTTGGGGATGGCCCCTTCCTGTTCCAACATGACTGAGCACCAGTGCACAAAGCAAGGTCCATAAAGACACGGATGAGAGAGTTTGGTGTGGAAGAACTTGACTGGCCTGCACAGAGTCCTGTCCTCAACCTGATAGAACAACTTTGGGATGAGTTAGAGTGAAGACTGCGAGCCAGGCCTTCTCATCCAACATCAGTGTCTGACTTCACAAATGTGCATCTGGAAGAATGGTCAAAAATTCCCATAATCACACTCCTGAACCTTGTGGAAAGCCTTCCTAGAAGCTGAGTTGAAGCTGATATAGCTGCAAAGGGTGGGCCCACGTCATATTAAACCCTATGGATTAAGAATGGGATGTCACTTAAGTTCATATGAGTGTAAAGGCAGATGAGTGAATACTTTTGGCAGTATAGTGTACTTGGAAAAACTAGATTCACTTTGGGTGTGGTGCCTGATGTCTAACACTAGATGGTGCTGTAGGAGAAGGTAACCACATCTCCAAGCGTCTAAATGTGTAAAACCTTTGAGGGATCTCCATTAATATCAGACTCTACACTGGTCTGAGAGAGAACACAAATACACTCAAACAAGTCTGGACTTCATGATCTTCAAAAGCTAAAACAAGGACAGAAATATGAGAAGCAGAATGTACTTTAAGAATCAGAATTAAAAAATGTTGAAGTCATCATTTATATGTTGTTGGAATATTGTTACTAATTATTTATGTTAACACAGAGTTAATTTCAAAGACTAACTTACTTTTAAACCAAGTACATGCACACAATAAAATGAAAATACTCAACTAAAGTACAAGTAGTTGTTCTTAAGAAGAGTAATTAGGTTTCTGACTCTCTGGTGCATAGAGATTTTGTCACTTTACTTTTATTATAATTGAGTTTGCTGCAAATAAAGAACATCTACATGTTTATGAATGCAATGACAGATGATTTCACACATGACACTCTGTTAAAGTCCACCAGTTTGCCTTGTAGTAGTTGTGAGGAAACCTTGGGAATTATGAGTGGATTATGAGTTCAGTGGGAATCAAATAAAGTCTGTTTTATTGGAAATGAAGGATCCAGCTGTTTTGAAACTTGTGAAGTATAAGAAACGAAACATTAGGATATCTCAACGTCAGGTTTACCAGATTCTCCTCGGCGATGGAGAACGTTCCGCAGGACACCAGGGCGCCGCTGAGCGTTGGTGCTAACTAGTAAACTGAACATGGCGGTGGAATTTACCTTTAACCCTTTAGCACCTTGGAGGTTCCTGTATGGGACCGGGCCGTGTCTGTTCATGGTAGGTTCATTAAAATGCAACCATCCAACATTTGCCGAAGGTTGTTTGTATTTCAAATTCCACTTTGACATTTGGATATGATTAGAATTCTGCCGCATGTCTCTAATCCACTGAGCCCTGAGTGGAGCAGAGCTGTTACTGACTGAAGTTAAAATAAAAAATAAATACATGTTATGGAATAGTCTTAACAACAAAAAACAGACTGCATGCATGTAGAATTAGACTGTAATCCTAATCCAGCAGAGGGCCAGTCAGAGTTCACATGCCTCAAACTTTCAAAGTTGTATGTACCTTATAATATTCTTTATTTTTATATAAAATCTCATTTAGCTGCTCACATCATCCACCGCTTACACTGTTTAAAACAATCACTCTGTGCTCTCATGCGCCTCAGAAATGAAATTATGTCTCATTCCATTTACAGTACGTTTAGGTCTCCAAGTAAATAAATAAATGGATTTTTATTGCACACGTTACTTTTTCATTACACTTGAAGGCTTTCAGTGCGGTGTTCAGTGTGGTAATGGCTTCGGGGTAAAAACTGTTCAGAAGAATCATCCCACAGATACTTGATCAGTTTGGGATCTAGTGAATTTGGAGGCCAGGTCAACACCTTGTGCTGTTCTTCATGTTTTTTTTTTAGTTGTTCCTAAAGTGTTTTTGTGTGTGTGTCTGTGTCAGGCTGCATCCTGCTGGGGATGGCTGCTGTCATCAAGGAGTATCATTGCTATGGGGTGGGGGTGC
The DNA here is from genome assembly GCF_963514085.1 of Chelon labrosus. Taxonomy (NCBI): domain Eukaryota; kingdom Metazoa; phylum Chordata; class Actinopteri; order Mugiliformes; family Mugilidae; genus Chelon; species Chelon labrosus. The sequence goes on from NC_140348.1 coordinate 26,226,526, forward strand.
CTGGTCTGGTCTAGGTGGGTGCTACGTGTCTAAGTAACATCCACACCAATGAATGCCAGGTCCAGAAGTTTCCTAGCAGAACACTGGATTGTCAAAAGATGGTCATAATGTTGTGGCTGATCGGTGTGTAGCAGCGGTGTTACACTCATTTTAGTTCAGGGGGGGCGACATACAGCCCAACTTGTTTAGAAAGAACAGTTAATATCTTAAGAATACGTTCCATGGGCCAGATTGGACCCTCCGAGCGGCCAGTTTTAGCCCCCAGGCCTTATGTTGAACAACACTGCTATAACCCAACCTGTCATTAATATAACCAGGTTGATAAAGTGAAAGTTTTCTATCACAGCATCGACGGTTGAAGGTTATCTAGTGCTAACCTTCAACTGGAGCACCTCAGCGTTGGAGGACCCTCATCCACTGAAGGGACACGCCGTCACCACAGCAACCATTTCTATAGCAAGACCCTGTGCAACAGGTATATAATCACACTTTTTATTGAAAGCTGTTATAAAAGGTAGAAGAGTGTGGCTGTGTGACTCATGCTTAATAAAGACTTGCCTGTCTACCCTTGTGGATTTCTCTAAAGATGGAAGGAACACTTTTAGAGTCTGATTGAATTGATTGGAGAAAAAAAACGGAGCTCAGAACATAGAATAAAAGTATAAGCTTTGTAGCGTTGAGCCCAGTTTTGACGTCTTCATGAACAGTAGAGAAGAAAACGCCTAAAAGCCCAACAACGTGTGCAAAGCAGCTCTTTTAGAGGCGACAGTCATGCAGACAGCAGTGCTGCATTTAGGGCTGATACGTATTTAACTCATTTGCCTAAATGCAAAATGAGTGCAAATTGAGATTTTCACCCAAACACTGGTCCGTTGTTGGTGCAAGACTAGAAAACAGCCGAGTAAATGTGGTCACGTCACCTCACTGATACGGAAATTGTTCCGTTTTGGAAAGTCCAGACTGGAAAGGGCCACGGGCCGTGGGAAGTTTGCAAAACATGTGGTTAAAACTTAAACTTAGCTGCATGACAAACCTGTGGCAGCACCCGAAATGAAAGCATGCAGGAATAGGAGCAGTGTCTGACTCTATAAAATCATGACGTTGGCTCTTACCCAGGCTACAAAACCATGACCAGATAGGGTAGGGGCCAAATCTGAGGAGTTAGGAGTTGTTCTGTGGCACTAACCTGAAACAGGGTATTTTATTCTTGCATTAAAAGAAGCAGACGTAATGGAAGTAACAACGTATGGAGGAAGTGGCTGCAGCATTAATCTACAGACTTTTACAGTATGCAGGAATTTACAGAATTATTTGAACCTGCTGCGTCTAAGAGGAGATTTTAAATGTGGAGGAGGGCTGGTGAGTGCAGGTGCGTTTGTGCGGAGGGATTCGTGTGAATTTAGTCGACCCCTCTCTTTTCTCCATCTCGGTCTCTACTCGTATCTCTGTCTGTCACGCGCACGCAAATCCCGTGTTTGTATTGAACCGTCCAAATCGAAAGTGACGTGCTCATTTCACGGCATCCCACAGGAACCTGCACCCCAGTCGAAGAGCGTGAACCGTCGCTAAGGCTTACGTTGGTTCCACCATGTGAAACGTGTAGGACATAATCTGGGATGTGACTGAATGGAGACTATTTTTGTTTTGCTTGTTTTTTTTTTTTTTCACTTCTTTAATAAGTCATATTTTTTTCTCCTGCCTCTCTCCATGTGCCAATGGGGGTGTGTAGTGTGTGTGTGTGTGTGTGTGTGTGTGTGTGTGTTCTCTCGAGGACGGTGGAGTCTGATAGGGGAAGTCAGCGTCAGCCCTGAGGGGAGACTCCCACTAATAGAGTTTGCTCTGTGGAGGAGAGAGCTCTAAGAATGCAATGTTGATGTATTCAGCTCTGTGTGTGGGTTTGAGAGGGGAGGAGGTGGTGGTGGATGGGGGGGCGCTGTGCATGTGCACTGCTCATAATGGTCCATCAAACTGACAAGCTCTAATATAGGTCCATCTGAGGCAATTTCTTTTTTTTTTTTTTTGCACTCCACTGCAGGTCACCTGCTCTTTCAGGTTTATATAAATGAGAAGAATACTGCGTACCCCACATGTGTAGCTTTAATTTGGTTACCTGTTTCTTTATAGGGATGTCCTGATCGGAATCAGCCCAGTGGGTCGTTGCAGCAAACTAGCAGCGATTCATCAAGTGTGTGGAAATACTTCACTAAAGAGGAAGCCCATACTACCGTGACATGTCAGTCCTGAAATACAACTAAAGTACTACTGCAATACATCTGAAATGGCTAACGCTCGCAGAGGAACGGTCCAAATCCTCTGGACAGCAGTCAGTTAACAACTTCACCAAACGTCCTGTGGTAACAGAGAGAAGGAGGCTGCACATCAACTATTTGATAAAGTTATTAGACCTTTAGCTGCTACACTATCCCATCTAACAACATGCTGTGGAGGACTATTAAATGCTACTGATGGTGCTGCCTGTTTTTATACAGGCTATACATTCATATACATGCATATGTATTCACGTCAAGAATATAGATTTAATTGCTGCTAAGCATTACTTTCTACTGCGTAACACTGATATGCCCCCACACGAGCCACAGGTGAAACCAGTGAGGGGAGGAGCATGCAGACAAAAGCCACAAGGCAAGACAGGTGAGTGTAATCAGACATGAAGTAAAAACTTAAATGCAACGAAACAGGAAAACAAACTGGATAACGAAAACTACCGAAATACAACATCACGACAAAATGGTAACATGCCCAAATTGTCAAGGGGTGTTTAGCAGGTTTAACCATGTTAGGCAAGGCAAGGCAAGTTTATTTGTATAGCACAATTCGTACACGAGGCAATTCAAAGTGCTTTACAGAAGCAGAAGATATAAAAGCAGATTTAAAAGCATAGAACATAGAATATAGAAAACACAAAAGGAAATAAAAACAAATTATTTTAAATAAAATAATTACAGTAATTGGAATCATAAAAGACTGATTTAAAATCAATAAAATAATCAAATGTGTCTAAGAAAAAGCTGCAGCAAATAACAATGTTTTCAAGCCTGATTTAAATGAATGAACAGTTGGTGCAGACCTCAGGTGTGCAGGGAGTGTGTTCAACAGGTGAGGAGCAGAATAACTGAAAGCTGCTTCACCTTGTTTGGTTCTAATTTTGGGAACACACAATAGACCTGTCCCTGACGACCTAAGGGGTCTGGATGCTTCATATGGAATTAGTAAGTCAACAATATATCTCGGTGCCAGACCATTTAGTGCTTTGTAGACCAGCAGTAAGATTTTAAACTCTATCCTTTGGCTCACAGGAAGCCAGTGCAGTGATCTGAGCACTGGTGTGATATGATCCATTTTCCTAGTGTTTGTTAGCACTCTTGCAGCAGCGTTCTGGATCAGCTGTAGTTGTCTAATGGATTTTTTGTTCAGACCAGTAAAGACACCATTGCAATAGTCCAATCTACTGAAAATAAATGCATGAACAAGTTTTTCCATATCTTCAAAAATCCCTTAATTCTGGCTATGTTTTTCAGGTGGTAATACGCTGATCTGGTAATGAGCTTTAGATGGTCATTAAAATTCAAGTCAGAGTCAATAATTACACCAAGATTTCTGGCTTTATCAGTTGATGTCAATGACATGGAGTTAAGGTGAGCCCTGATCTTTGATCTTTCACTTTTGGGGCCAAAGACAATCACTTCAGTCTTATCTGCATTAAGCTGGAGAAAATTTTGGCACATCCACTCATTGATTTGATGAATGCACTTGCTCAGTGAAAGTAAGGGACCGTAATCATCTGACGACATCGAGATATAAAGTTGTGTGTCATCTGCATACGTATGATAAGAAATATTATGGTCCTCCATAATCTGGGCAAGGGGCAGCATGTAGATATTGAAGAGAAGTGGTCCAAGAATGGAACCTTGCGGCACCCCACACATAATCTTTTTTCGTTCAGACACATGTTCACCAATTGACACAAAGTATTCCCTATCTTGTAGATATGATTTGAACCAGTGTAGTACAGTGCCAGTTAGTCCCACCCACTTCTCTAGTCTGTCAAGCAGTATATCATGATCAACTGTATCAAAGGCAGCACTAAGATCTAATAATACCACGACTGAAGTCATGGAAGCATCATTATTGAGATGTATGTCATTTAGAACTTTGATAAGTACAGTCTCAGTGCTGTGGTGTGGACGAAATCCAGACTGAAATGCATTAAAGAGATTGTTCTGCGTCATGAAAGCATGAGTTTGCTGAAAAACAATCTTTTCAATGATTTTTCCTAGAAAGGGAAGATTTGATATTGGCCTGTAGTTACTTATTACTGAAGCATCCAGATTAAACGTTTTTAGGAGAGGTTTTATTACTGCAGTTTTCAGTGCTTGAGGAAACTGACCGGACTGAATAGAGTTATTTATTATCTGCAATACATCTGAAGCTATACTATTAAAAACATTTTTAAAAAAGTTTGTTGGCAGAATATCAAGGCAGCATGTTGTGGATTTTAGCTGCGATACAGCTTCCGTCAGAGCTCTGTGATCTAGAAGGTCAAAATGTGCCAGATTAACTGGAGAAAAAGAAGGCACAAGAGGAGTTACAATTTTGCCTGAGCTGGAGCTGAAAACTGTTTGTCTTATCCTTGAAATTTTATCTGTGAAAAAGGCTGCGAAGTCATTACATGACTTGCTGGATAGCAGTTCCGGAGGGACTGATGTTTTGGGATTTGTCAGCCCATCCACAACAGAAAACAAAGTGCGGGAATTGTTACAGTTTCTGTTAATAATCTCGGAAAAGAATGCTTGTCTTGCCTTCTTCAGCTCATAATTATAGGTGTGGAGACTGTTTTTGTAAATCTCAAAATGAACCTGGAGTTTGGTTTTTCGCCACCTGCGTTCTGCCTGTCTGCAGACTCTTTTCTGGTCTTTGACCAGTGCTGTGTTCCTCCAAGAGGCCTTTTTCCTTCTTGTCAAAATTTTGGTCCTAATAGGGGCAATGGAGTCAATAATAGTTGTAACTTTGGAACTGAAACTATTGACAAGATCATCAATCGAAGCTGAGGGCAGTGTTGGTGATGGTGTAAAAGACTGAGCGAAGACTGCACAGGTGTTATCATTAATATAACGTTTTTTGATTACCTCTGTGACATTTTTGTTATTGATAGCAGGCGTAGTTATTTTAAATGACACACAGTAATGATCAGAAAGAGCAACGTCCGTCACCACAACCTCAGAGATATTAAGCCCTTTGGAAATGACCAAATCTAATATATGCCCTTTATTGTGTGTTGGACATGTTACATGCTGAGAAAGCCCAAAATTATCCAGAATGCCCAAAAGTTCAATAGCACATCTATCTTTGAGATTATCGACATGAATGTTGAAGTCACCCACTAAGACAACGCAGTCAAAATCAATGCAAACAATAGACAGTAGTTTGACAAACTCGTCTGGAAACTTTGCATTGTATTTTGGTTGTTTGTAGATGGTTACAAAGAGAGATCGACAGGGAGATTTTAATTGAATAGCAACATATTCAAACGAGTCAAATTGCCCATAAGAAGCTTTCTTGCCCTGAATGCTGTCATTAAACAACACGGCGACTCCACCTCCTTTCTTATGCCTTCTTACTTCACTCATGAAGCTGAAGTTTGGAGGGGCTGACTCATTAAGAACTGTTGAACTGTTGTCTTGTGTTAGCCAACTTTCAGTTAAGAACATAATATCAAGCTTGTGCTTGATTATAAAATCATTGATTAAGAATGATTTGCCTGCCAGAGACCTAACATTTAAAAGAGCTAAGTTAAATGCGCTAAAAAGTTGATCATTCCCATGTTTGGAAACAGACTGTGGCTGACATGGAATGCGAATTAAATTTGATGATGACATTTTTCTAGAAAGATGAACCAATCTTCTCCTCTGACCTATAGATACATGAATCAATGCAGCTTCCGACACAATGGGCCCTGGATTTTCCTTGGAAAAGTCAGGCACTACATTTGCCTTAAAACCTGGACCCAGAGCACATCAATTCCCAACACAGGTAACAAGCTGTGTTGGGCTCGTATTGGGGGATTGGAGTAGCGTCAGCTTTGGAGGGGGTGGTGGTGATGCCCGTCGGCGGGGAGTGGGTGGTTGTGAGGGCCGAGGTGGAATTTGGGGGGACAGGATCTCAGATGGGCCAGTTGGGCTCGTATTGGGGGATTGGAATAGCGTCAGCTTTGGAGGGGGTGGTAGTGGTGCCCGTCGGCGAGTGGGTGGTTGTGAGGGCCGAGGTGGAATTTGGGGGGACAGGATCTCAGATGGGCGAGGGGTAAATTTAATGCCGACACTGACAAGTCTGTTCATTTGGTCAGTAAACTCCAGCATAGGAGAGGAGGGTGATGGGATACCCTCTGAGATGGATGGAGTTTGGACAGTTGGAGACGGTGTGCAGGGCAGAGTTTTGATGGTAGGAGACAAATCCTCACAACCAGTGGCCCCTGGTGGAGGACATGAGGCATCCTCTTTTTTGCTCTGACATCCCTCATGGTCAGAGCTTACAGGTGGGGGGAGAGTCACTTCTCCTTGTTTTGGTGTTTGCTCCTTTTGTTTGGATTCCTCATATCTCTTGTCCTTGGGAATGGGAGCAGTATGACGCAGGCAGGAAGATAGGTTGCCACAGAAAAGTTTAACTCCTGCCTTGTTCAGAGACATTCCATCTCCTTTGAAAAAGTGTCTCCGGTCCCAGAAAAAGTTAAAATTGTCAATAAAATGAACTGAGTGGACATCACATGCAGTTGAGAGCCATCTGTTTAGTGCAAACAATCTTCTGAATCTTTCACATCCTCCTCTCACTGGTGGTAAAGGCCCACTGAAGAAAACTTCAACATTCAGAGAGCTCACTGTGTTTAGCAGATTACCTAAATCTCGCTTAAGCACTTCAGATTGTCGCTTCACAATATCATTTGCTCCAGTGTGCAGCACGAGATATTTCAGAGTTGGAATCTCTGCTACAATACTGAGGATTCTGTCGGTCATATTGGAGACGGTATCATCAGGAAAACACAACACTTTAGTGTTTCTGCCAAACATGCTTCCCATGTCTTTAATTGCAGAATCACCAACAACAAGAGTCTGAGGCCCAGTCAGTAGCTTTCCTTGTAGCTTTCGGACTTCAGACTTTCGGTCAGGCCTTACCCTTCTCTGCGAGTCAGTGAAGTTATCCAGGTCTTCAGTTGGAAATCCAGGGTCCTGCAGTAGTGGAGCAAAGTGATTTTGCAGCTGCACACTTGAGGGTTTGGGAGGTTCGTTGTTCCTGTTCCCTTTAGCTTTTATCCACGGCTGTGTCTTATTCTGCACTGGCGTTGAGGATGATGATAACGCAGGCCAGCCTGTTGCATCACTGATCTCTGGGCGCTGGATTCTACCCGTTAGACGTCTCCCCATAGCAGGTGATTTATTCTTAGGCCTCGCCCCGAGAGCATTCCAGGGAGGACTGATACTGGAAGAACTACTACCCAGCACACAGCCTTTTTGTTTTGTAGGAGCTGTATCAGAGCTAATTAGCGGTGTGTTAGCATTCCCCTGTCCATTGTTTTGAGTCAGCAACAAAGTGCTGTCATTTCCACAAAGTCCATTCACCTCTGCATTTATTTCCAAACGTTGAATTTTTATCTCCAGCACTGCTATTTTCTGGAGAAGTTTGCAGAGGTCATCTTCGGAAAAGGGAGGCATCTTACTGCCAATTAGCTTAGCTTAGCTTAGCTTAGCTCCTCGATCCCAATCACTGCAGCTGGTATAGGTGTCCTTGTAGGCCACGCTCACGAAGTAAAACTGTTTAAAATAACAGCGGTAGCCTTCAGGAACTTTCAAAAATAAAACTCCAAGTGATATATGGGTGTCCAGGATCCACTTTCAATAAGTTTATAAGCAGAAGGAATCGATTGCAGTGGGAAAAGATAGATGAAAACAATAAAAGCGGAGAGCAAAGGAGTGAAGCGTCTGGCTTGCAGCAGAGCGACCTCATGTTAGCATGAGTTCACATGGTCACACTCACCACAGTAAGGTGACGGTTCAAGGAGGAGAACAGTCACCTTACCGTTTGAGTTTGAGTGCCCTAATGACCCTAGGGGCTATGCTGTCCGGGGTATTTTGCCCCTGGTAGGGTCTCCCAAGGCAGACTGGTTCTAGGTGAAGGGCCAGACATAAAACGGTTCAAAAAGACAAACCAGAGTCCACGTACCTGGCCCGTGGCCCTACCCTGGAGCCAGGCCTGGGGTTGGGGCTGGCTCATGGGCAAGCTCCTGGTGGCCAGGCCTTCACCCATGGGGTCTGGCTGAGCCCAGCCCGAACTGGAGACATGGGCCCACCACCCGCAGGAGGAGCATGAAGGGTCCGGTGCAATCGGGCAGCAGACCAAAGCGGGGGCCTTGGTAACTCTTTTTTAACCATGTCGAAGTCGTCATTGTCTTCTGTATATACATTTGCCAAATTCCATGCTACTGTGACAAGGAAATTTCCCATACGTGGGATCAATAAACGTGTCTTATCTTATCTTGGCGGTCTGATCCGTGGTTATGGACCCTAACCCTTGCCCCTGTTCGGGGGGGGGGTGGGGGGATAATAACTGGATAATGTTAGATCTGTAACGATTTATTCATTGGTGAGGATTCACGGTAGACATTGTAGACATTTCTTATTAGAGTTGTTTTCCTTCCCCTTTGCCTGCAGACAAAAAGAAGACAGAGTCCAAATTCAGTTCATTAAAAAAACCAAAAATGTCAGTGGGTTATGTAATCTTATCACAGACATGATGCATCTGCATAACACAAACCCCTCATCTGCATTTGATTATTATTTTCTTCTCTGCTTCCCAGACTTCACCGTGTCAGTGGGGAGCGTTCACACAGGGAGCAGCGTTGTTCCTCATCCTACAGCAGTTTAAGTTCCTGCTGTCCCGCTACAAGTATACAGTGTTGATGTGGACTTGCATGGATTAAATGGCATTAGTTTGCCCACACAGGGCTTGGTGCAGGATTAGTCGAGTGACTTCAGTCAGATACTCTCAGTCAGACTCTCTCTCTCTCTCTCTCTCTCTCTCTCTCTCCCTCTCTCCACATTCTTACAGTCTTACAGTCACAAGCCAAGAAACGTGCACACATCGTATCCACACAGACAGCACTGTAACACCATGCTGCCTCACTGTCACACTGAAGCAGATGATATATTTCTATATTAAACAGCGTTTCTACTCTGACTGGCTAAATATAATAATCAGTTGTATGTCAGCCCAGAGAACTAAGAGAATTAAAAGAACCAGCGTAGATGAACAGGAGCCTTAAAGAGTGGCCAACAGTGACTGGTTACGCCCACAAAGGTCAGCAGAGAGCACGCTAAAGTTTCAGGATGCTCTGGGGCAGGTTGGTTGGCATCATGCCACCAAACTGACTGATGTAAGATAGATAGATAGATAGATAGATAGATAGACAGATAGACAGATAGACAGATAGACCAATCCAGGCCGACTGGTTCCTTTCTGTGTGGAGTTGTGTCTGCGTGGGTTCTCTCCAGGTACTCCAGCTTCCTCCCACCATCCTAAGACAGGCTCGTTAGGTTCATCCCAAGGCTGTGTTAGCCCTGTGATAGACTGGAGACCTGATCAGGATGTACCCCGCCTCTCGCCCCAATCACAGCTGGGATAGGCTCCAGCCCCCCGTCGATCCTTCACAGGTTACAGAAGATGAATGAATGAAGATGAATGTTGTGTAAAAAATATACAGCAGTGGCAGCAATGACCACGGTCCAGTTGGTTCCTCACAGGGAGGCGTTGCATAGTCGTATATGAGACATAGACAGACTTTACTGTCATTCAGGTATATACAGCACAGACCAAAAAATATATAGAGGAGCAGACTAGCTATGTGTAAAAGTGACTATGCAGCGTGCAGAGTTCAGTAACATCCAGAGTATAAAACCAAATTCATCAGTGCAAGAGATCTGTAGTATTGGTAATAGTGCAAATACAGTGATCTATACTGTATGTGATCTGTACTATAAGGCCTGTATGGCTCTTTTAAAATAATATTTAACTGTTGACAGTTCTGCATGTTGACAACATTTTACTAATGTTTTCATCTATTCCGTAAATGTGTCTGACACCAGGAGGAGATCTATTTCAAACCATGGAGTCACGCTGTGTTTTGATGCGTCCCCTGACGTGTTCTCTCCCTCCAGCTCGTGTCTCGGCGTACCGTGCCGTTACACAATGTGTCTCCTCTAATATGAAAGCCCACTGTTTGATAATCTGCCATCAAGTCTCCCAACCTCCCCGAAAATAACAGATTATGATTCTGAAAGTCATGGCTGCGCCGCGACTCGCGTCTCTATTTATAGGCTTTTGCATCATCCCACCATGTCTTCTGTTCCCCGGCTATTTTTAGCCACGTCTCCTTCTCTGTCGGGATATAGATGATCCATTTCTCAGCACGAATGATTTTGAAGCTCCAAGCAAAGGGTCTTTTTAGATATTAAGAGGCAAGCAGAGGCACAGAGCACAAACAGATGTCACAAGGTGCTCTATACGGCATGAATAAATGTGTGCAACCTGCAAGCTTATCAGCTAAACAATTCTAATTTCATCATGATTAAACATCTTAAGTTAACGTCACGCAAGAGTAAAACGCACCAAGAACAAAATGCAATCAAAATAATTCAGTAAACAGCTCAAAAATAGCATTTCCACATTTCCCAACTAAAAACCAAGCAAGGTATTTGCATGAGAATGTGACACTTTAAAGGAAACCAAACAGGATTCATAATTCCCTGTCTGACATGTGTCACATCCAGCTCTGTGGAACCTGATCATGTTTAACTCCTTCTGGGTTTGTTCGTTTCCTGTTTTATTTTGTACGTCACTCACTCTCTATCATTTCAGACGTCTTCACTTCCCCCGTGTGGTCGCTGCACCTGTTTGCTTGCCCCGCCCCGATGTGTTTCACCTGTGCCTCATTATTCCGTTTGTATTTAGTCTCCGTATTTCCTTCCTCCTTCTGCGTCGTGCATTTGTTATACCATGACATGGTCTTAGCACCATAACTGCTGCTAAATACTTAGATGTCTCTTCACAAGTTGCAGCGGCGGCTACTTGGAAAAAATCCGAACATTCGTTGCATTTGTGTGATCGGTTTTCTATCGCCGTGCACGCAGCGTCCCATCAGTTTGATATGATTTCACTTTGTGGGTTGAAGTGGACGCCCTCCAACTTCTCCTATGACTAGATAACCTTCTGCTTCCTGGACAGAATCTCCTGCAGGAGATGTGGACAGTAGACTACCATGTCTTTGTCTACCATGTCTACTGAAGTTCACCCTGAACAGGCTAGAAGCTCCTCTGACCTAACTAAACTAAACATAAAATAATCAGAGCTGGGAGTAAACCAGTGTGAGGACGTCTCAGCGAGGACTCGTCAGGTGGACTCTGACTGAAGGCGGTGTTAGTGTAGTCAAGGCCGCTGAAGAAGTTTTTCCGTGCTGCGCTGAGACGCACAGCGGGGTCCAGAAGTACAGTTCCGCGCCGCTGCAGCCGGTGATTACTGACGCACGCAGTTATTCCATATTTAAAAGCATCCAGCGTGCCTCTCGCCACCGCTCTCTTAGCAACTGAGAGAACGCTCAGTAGTCATGGACTAATGGTGCTTCTGCTGGAGATTACATGAGCGCGTGTAGGCAGGAGTGGAGGCAACCAGTATGCATCACTCCTCTGTGTTTTACTCTGATCCCACCTGCAGCACCGCATCCCTGCTGTACGCCTTAAAAGGCAGTGGAACGTTTTAGCCGAGCCAACATCTGTGAGAGAAGATTCTCCACGAAATAAGATAAAAAGATGACTTTGAGGTGTACCAAAAATGGTGGAACCAAAGAAACACTAAGTCATGTCTGTTTGATATGAAATGATGTGATGAATGAGTCTAATATACGACAACACTATGACACCAAACGTCAGACCTACACTGGAGCCCAACGAGAGCAGAACGTTCAGCTAATGGCTGCTAGCCTGAAGCTCTACGACAGTTTTTTTCCATGCTAGCAAAACCAGTTCTGAGGTTCTCAACACATTACCCGACATGAGAAACCTTTGTCAGATTGTGACTTCATAAAAGAGCGCCTCAATAAAGTCTCAGGATTCCTGGAAAAAAAGGAAACATTCAACAACCTTAGCATGTCTAAATGTCAAAATAAAGAAAAACCCTTGTAAATGTAAGCCTGTGCTGTATGTTGTTTTTGTCTTTACGCATTATTGTACACCAAGCACCATTTACCTACATTTATTTAGTAATGTACCTGATTGGCCCCTTCCTATATTTGGGAACAGCTCCAGAGCCTGTCCTTCACATAACGGCGGTGCGTTGCACACAGTTCGTCCTCCTGCTGGGTTTTGGCTCCGCGCGCTGCGATCCATTATGCATCCAGCCAGTGTCGCAGCGTGACAGGGGAAAGAGACGAGGGTCATCCGGACAGATTGGCCTGACAGCTAATAAGCTCATTTATTCAAACAAGCCCCCTCGTGCCCCTGCTTTTGTTTCTCCTGCATCCCTGCGCCCTTCTCGTCCAGGTGTCCCTTCCACACGGATGATCCCCAGCCGGGTCCGGGTAGAAGTTAAAGGATAACTGAAATTTATTGCACAGGCCTCTTTATGGTTTTAGCAATTACTTCCATGAGTCAGAGAAAAAGCACGGTCACCAGGGTAAATGTGGAGATCTGGGAATGTCTATTTAGTCAACGACTTAGGGTTAATTAGTAGCTTTGAACCGTTTCTTATTCCAGTATCTACCCCCGTATGAAATGTTTATCTTATTAGGATAAACTGTAACATGAATGGATTTTACAGGGTGAGATATAGACACCAGGCTAGGGCTAAAAATATAAAAGGGTGGAGTTAAACTCAATTAAGCTCTCTTGGTTTTCATTCTTCACCTTATCCTCTCCTTGAACTTTGCCCCTCTACCTCCATTCCTTCTTCCATCACACCCTACTTTTTCCTCCCCTCTTTCTCGTTACGTCCTTGGAGTGACTTTGCAAACAGATCTCATCCAAATATAGAAACAAAGCTGGTGGAATAGCCCAGAGAGTAGAGTCATTAGTGCTGTGGAGAAAGCCCCACAGGGGAATCCTAGCCGCAGTGTGGGGCTGCAGCGAGGCAGGGAGGCAGGGAGCGACTCTATTGATCCGACGGGACGACCAAATTACACCTCCCGTGTACTGGAGCGCGAAGGGAAGGGCAGATAGCCACGTGTGTTCCTCATGTGCTCCGCTTGGAAGAAAACATGCTTACGCGCCGTCCGGTACATGGCTCCGTAGCAGCTGTACAAACTCTGAATCTGCAAACACACACACAGCGCTGAACACACACAGAGAGCGGAGGCAGAACGCCGGGTTTGGTTACAGGAAAACCTTTTATGAAATGGAACGAATCCCGGCCGATCAGATAGAGAGAACGGTAATACAATAAACTGGCAGGAATAAACCTCTCTGTAGCTCTATTTGCTGCAGTCAAACAACGATCCGAGTGATCAAATACTGCAGGGTCACGGTTGTATCTGCAGGATTCCACCACGGACGCACTGCAAAGAAACAACCAGCAGATCTTCTCATCTGCATCTATAATATTCCCGTCCAGTTAACTCACTTAATGTGTCACCAAAGACGTGAAAGTCCTCACCTTACCCTTAACTATCTACAGTTTGTTGGACTTTTTATTGGAAGGGATTGGATTTGAATCCTGATCCTGTTGAGTTGTTTTGTCGGCGCTATGTGTGTTTTTCTGTGCGAGGAAGACAGAGAGCAGCTGCACTCGTTCTCTGCAGAAGAGGATGTTCCCACACACGAAAACACTCAGTGCTAAAGTGGAACAGGTAAAAGCTTTAGGGAGTGAACAGGTGTGTGTGCATCTATGTGTGTGTGTGTTTATTTTTTTCCTATGAGCGTGTGCACGGCCTCAGCGTGCACCTCCACTCGAGTTCTCGCCCATGCATCGTTCAGAGCTCTCCAGTGTGCCCATATGTACGAGTACACTTGCTTCGTGTGTGCATGTGAACGTGTTCCACATGTGTGCGCACATCTGTGTGAATACAAACAAGAAACCTGAACAAAACACTCCCTAATCTTCTTACAGGGGACGGGATTATTCATCCAGAGGGCGGTGAGGATTTCTTTAATGCAACCTTTCCTGTGCGGACGAGCTGCAGCTACTGTATGTACACCGCTTCAAACCCACCCAGCTGCACATGTTTAGATTAAGTTGCCTATGTCCTACGTGGTGTACATGTGGTGAATCGGAGGTGAACCAACTGCAAATCTCAAATAGAGCATCTCTCTCAACAAGATTAAACACTTGAATCCCTGTTAGCATGACAACCACTAGTTTAATGGTATTGTATAAATAAAATATCCTCAGGTCCCCATGCAGCCAGTAGAGCAACAATGACAAATAACTGAGTGTTGTAGATATTCTTAAAGGTATTTAAGAATTTGCCACATCCTGGGAATTTATTTATAAATGTTGATGACTCTTCCTGCACTTATGGGCGTGTACTAATGTTGTTTATAAAACGCTTCTCAACCTGAGGGAGCAACTCAAGGTTCAGAGAAAGGACGTCCCAAACAATTTGTTTTGTCCCCTGATTTTTTTCATATTCAGTATCAGCCGATCCAAGTCTTGGTCTGATCTTAAATAAATAAAATGTCCTCGCCTGGGGGGCTGGAGCCTATCCCAGCCATCTATCACAGCGCTAACACAGAGAGACAGACAACCATTCACACTCACACCTACGGCCAATTTAGAATCACCAGTGAACCTAACCAGCATGTCTTTGGACGGTGGGAGGAAGCTGGAGAACCTGGAGAGAACCGGGCATCAGTGCTAACCACCACGCCACTGTGCCGCCGTCCCCCTGGACATTCATAAAGGCTTTTCTTGTCTTTCTTGTATTCTCCTTGATGTAACTGGATTGAGTCCAATAAACAGGGCTGCCAAAGCTGATGTAGTGAGGAGAGGGTAGCACATTGCATAATTTACAAATTTCTGTCTGACTGACTTCATTTTCCAGAGTAAAGTTCTTCCACACCGCAGACATGTTTAGTTACATGGTTTTGTTTCTTCTTCTTCTTCTTCTCCATCCATTTTTGGCAGCTTTGACGCTAGCCATCAAAAAGGAAGAAGATGGTTTGGTGCTACAGGGACTACAAATCAATCCAATCCGACCATTTTAAAAATACCTGGATTGGCTCCTGTACCAATCGGGACATCCCTACTTCAGTGTCTTGCTCTTCAACATGTGGTCCATGTGCCACATTAAACCACTAACCATCTGGTTCACAGACAACCCGCTCTACCCACTGAACTGAGCCTATTTGTGGCTTCAGCAAACGCTCCAACAATCATAATTATTTCTCCAAAAATTGGTAGAGTAGTAGTCCACTAGAGTCAGGGGCTACTCTACCAAAGGAGCTTTAAATAACATGAATTGATTCCTTTATTGAACAATTTAGCCCTTTCTGTAGTCATTTTGAATCCATTGACATGTTCAGTGTAGAAAACAACTGAATGAATGAATTGTGTGTGACTAGGTAAAACAGGACGCTCAATGAAGATGTGGCCACGTTGTGATATATCATTTATCTGGAGAATCCTGCCAGTGTACCATGTCACATTATATCTCAAAGTGATTATTATTTGAATCCATTCAAGAACCTTTGCTTGCTCCCAAAGCCCACTCCGTCAACCACTGCTTTATCTCTGATGTCTTTAATTAATCCTCTTGAACTGAGTGTCGTAATTCCTTCTCAGAAAAGGCCACAATTACTGCGCTGTGTGGGAACGACTCCTGAGCTGACCGACCCGAGGGACGCAGCGCATTCTTCACCTTTCTGGACATCGACACCAGTTCTGTTTGGAGCTCAGTAGTTTACATTTCACATTTATCTTTAAATAATTGAGCGGTGTATAGACTAGACAAAGCAGGCCGAACCCACGGTGCCCCCGTCGGTGTGAGGGGAGGGTGGGACAGTCTCGTGTTTGTCTCCTGTGATGAATTTCAAACAAACCTAATAAATCTTCTATGAGAGAAGTAAAAAAAAAAATCCTTTTAACTGTTCCAACCAAATCCCTGATGATCAAAAGAGTGGAGGAGCCGCTTCAATGGTCCACGCAGAAAGGAATAAACATGGAATCCTGGAATGATTTACAGGACAATGCCTGGACTAACAACACATCAAAGGCAGGTGTACCACCGCACTACAAACACAGTGTGTATGTCAGAGTGTGCAGTGAGCCGCAAGGAGAGCGACTCAGAATCAAGACTTATCATCTGTTCCTCTTGATGCTGTTGCCTGTAAAACCTGTCAACGTTCAGGCAGGTCTTTAATGTTTAGAGCGATGATTTTAGGCGGTAATTCATGATGTGAGGTTACAGAATCTAATATATGAGCATTGAGTAGAAACCCTTGGGTGTCTCGTCCTCTCACAGCTTGCTTTGGAAACACTACCGCTGTACACCGTGCAGCTTTAAACACAGATGTACCAGTTGTTAACAGAAGGTCTCTAGGTTGTCTCTTCTTCTGTTTTTGCAAAGCATTGTGGCTGGGACCTGTCTGGAATTTTAAAAAGTTAACTGCCGTGTGTCTATACAAGAAACATTATGTCTCTGTGAAGGTTCTCAGTCATCCAGGTTAGGTTCAAAAAAGGCAACTGGACTTGTAGAGTTTTTTGAGAAGACGTTTCACCACTCACCCGAGTAGCTTCTTCAGTTCTAGGGGACTGGTGGGAAGTCTGAGGTTTAAATAGGAACTCCTCCTGAAAAAACATGCTTGTTATGCTAATAATGCTACAAGTCCAGTTACCTTTTTGAACCTTTGTTGGATATAGAAACATATCACTGAAGGCTTAAAACCAGGTGAAGAGCACTTCATCAATGTATCCTGGGCTTGTTGGGCTTTCTGGAGAAAATGACATGAGACATTGATGAGCTGAAACTAATATCTGATATTGGACATTCACAATACACGATCTCTTCGTACAGGCTGACTGTCTTTCAAAATGTGTGTCCCTGTAATTGGATGATCTAATCTCAGTTGACAGTAGCCAACAAAAACGAGCTAGCTGCTACAAACCCTGTGGCTACAAATGAGGTGGAAGAATACAACATTTGCAAGTGCATCACCATGATATTTCTGCAGCCTCCATCATGGCCAGTGAGTCTCACCTTCTAAAAGATAAAAACCCTGACAGGGTCTAAACTGCTCCTCATCTTTAGCTCGTGTCATGACCTGGCTCGTAAGCCATGACAAAAAACAGAAACGCGGTTTAACATACAGGTTAACTGATTTATTTAAAGAAAACCAAAAAAGCCATAAGAATGAATGAGGTTTGATTGTATCAGTATGTCTGTCGATGGGTGCATGATGGTGTATGTGTATTGTTGAGAGGTGCTAACACAAAACAAACAGGCCTAAGCCAACAGAACAAAAACCCATGCAGGAGGAATCCAGGTCGAAGATCAGAGACAGAATGAGGATCGTGACTGTCAGATCTTCTAGGCTCAGGGAGACTGGCCAGGTGCTGCCAATTGCCCAAAATGAGACCCGCCCACTGAGGTACCTGGAGAAACAGACAAGACAAGGGGAAAACACAAAACAGGCCCTAGTGGCAGGTGGCCGTCACACTTGCACCAGGACCAGGGTAACTAATTCCGTTCCACCTCATGTACCAACATGTGTTGAAATGACAATAAAAACTCTTTGAATCCTTGAATCTGCAAAGCACACCTGGACGCCGAACAACTCCTCTCGCTTTCTCCTCCTGGCTTTGCTCCTCCGCTGGTTCATCATCACCATCATCACTCCTCCTCCGCCTCCCGCTTTACAAGTTGCTGTTGCCTTCTGACGCTTTAGCAAACTAAAATTGTCATGGTCTATAGGATAGTCTGCGAGTGGCTGTAGAACATCTCCCTACAGCTTCTACACCCACGACTGCACCCCCACCCACCACAGCAACACCATCGTCAAATTTGCCAACATCTCCGGAGGGGACGGGTCTGCCTACGGGAACAGGGTGGAGCAGGCGACAGTGAGGTGTAGAAGTGACAACTAGCTGCACAATACAGCCAAAACTGAGGAGATTGTTGTGGACGACAGGAAGAAGGAAACAGACATTCAGTCTCTACTGATAGGTGGGGACTTTATGGAGAGGGTATCACACTTCCGCTTCCTGGAAGTCCACGTCACAGAGGACCTAAACTGTGGAGCTGGTGAAGGAGGCCCAGTAGAGACGAACAACGGACCTTATGGTCACAAACTTTTTGAGATAGTGCCATCAGGCAGACGACAAAAAACAGAACTAATAGACTGAAAAATAGTTTCTATCAGACAGCTATTAATGCATTCAATGCTCCTAAAGAATAATTAAGACATATATTTTATTGCATTTAACTTTTGTACTGAATGGATTGCACATATCTTTTCAATTCTAATGTGACACGTTGTCATGTTCAAAGGAACCGTGACATTTGGCGGTCAAACAGCTCCTCTTCTAAAGAGTGGAAATTTAAAAAAACTAAAACAACGACACGCAACTCTGCAGATTTTACCGAAAAGATTGAGGGTAGAAATCCCTCGCTGCCTCCTAATCCGGCACGCTCGATATGTCATTGTCATTGTCTCGAATCACGTCTGTCAGACGCTATTGCTCAGCGCGGGGATTATACCCAATCCGTCATGAGGAAGTGTGTGCATGTGTGAGCGTATAAGCGCGGGCCAAGGGACTGTGGGTGTAATCTGGGAGCTCATTCGCTAATGCCACACCGCCGTCTATCTCTCACATGGCATTATGGCTCTCTGGTCCGCCCGTGCCATGATGGCATCGTTATGCACCTCTGTGGGAGGGAAACAGATGAAAACACTGCGACGTCGCATACTGTTCCCCTGTTACAGCTCAAATGCAAGTGACAGTCTCAAGTGATTATTGACTTTCCTGTTCCCTTTAAAAGGAACAGCAGCCATTTGATAATTCACTACTGAGAGGTCAGAGAGTGTGACCCCTGACCCCAATCAGCCAGTGTAAATGTGTGTTACAAAGGTGAAAGTGCATCTAATCGTTTTAAACGGTAACGCTCATAATGACCGTCCCTTTCAAACGGCCCTCTGCAGACCCATCATTACAACACACTTTTCCACTCATAGCAGCACTTCATTACGTCCCAACAGACTCGTTTAATAAAACACAGACCAGTGTCTTTTAGTCCTAGTTTGACCCAAAGAAATAACTCAATTCATTCTCATTCAATACATGTGTCAGGGTTCACGGCGTATGTCAAGTACTGTCAGGTCCCGGCAAATATAAATATGACAGATGAATAGTCCTGAGTTTTTGTGCATGGCTGGGTTAATTTCAAAAAGGGTCTGTTGAGACTGCATTATCAGAACATTACTTAGTACAAGTCACTGTAAAAAAAATAAAAAAAAAAAGTGGAGGCCATGACACCTCCAAAAATGAAGCCAAAGCATGTGGAGCTCCCCCTGGTGGCTGGTTGCAGTATAGGTCATAGTGGGTGGGGCTTGGGCCAAAGTAAAATACTAAAATAAATGTCAAATATATATATTTTTTTTCTGAGAAGTTTAATTTTCTTTACTTATTTGAAAACATAAAAACAGGATGTGCCGTTGTGATAATTGACAGCGTTGGTTTGGCCAATAGGAGGAAGTGAGGATGCATTTTTTTCTTTGCTCCATTTTTGGCATTCAGTCAGAGAAATTCTTTTTAAATAAACAGACTCTGACCATGAATTTGACTCAGAGCGTAGAAGAAGAAGAGCAGAAGAAGCATGAAGCTGTGGCTCACTAGCGCCCTCTTCCATGAGGCAGAAGTACTGACTGCCTGGTCTGTTGCTCCTTTGATGCAGTTTAATCTTGTGCAGTGCATGGAAAGTTAGGACATACACCGATCAGGCATGACATTATGACCATCTTCCTGGGTTAGGGTTTTGTGTGTGTGTCTGTGTCAGGCTGCATCCTGCTGCTGGGGATGGCTGCTGCCATCAAGGAGTGTCATTGCTATGGGGTGGGGGTGCCTGGTCTGGTCTAGGTGGGTGCTACATGTCTAAGTAACAACCATACGAATGCCAGGTCTCCCCTGACCCCACCTCCCAGGACTTTTTCTTGGAGTTGTGTGTTTCTGTCTCTGTCTCTTTCTCTTTGTGCAACATCTCCAGAAGAAGCAGGAGACCCTGATGATGTTGCAGTTAACAAGCAGCTTCTACCCCAACATGTACTACCCCCAGAAAGCCCCGCCCTCCGCCTCCAAACAAGGAGGAGGAAACGGTGGAGAAGCACTCGTCGTAGGTCGCTTCTAATTGCGTCAAGTTACCGGAGTTAACCCAAAAACAAAACGGAAATTGGATTTTCAAAATTAAACAAAACACCCCTTATACAACCCATTCATGTTTTCAAATAGTAGAAAAATGCCATTTATTTAGTACAATAGTGTTGATCGTGTATAATTGCATTAGTCTTTTAATATTATTTAAATATTTTTTATCTAATCTCTATATACTTTTTTTAATCTGCTTTATTTTTCTTGCTTGTTTTATTATTATATGTTATGCTTTGAAATTTCTTTCTGAAAAGGTGCCCACAAATAAAATGTATTATTATTATTATTATTGTTGTTATAATTATTATTGTTATAATTATTATTCTCATCCTATGTTTAGTTTCAATCTCGTGTATTTTGTCAATATTTTTTAAATAAATTATTAGATTTATTTGCAACCATCGAATAAATAAATCTATATTATATCTTGGATAATAAACCAAGGATGTAAAATATAACCAATAATACAGTAGGATGATGATGCTTTTACTTTGAAACGTAAAACCGGATGTGTCTCTCCTATGCACCCCGGCCGGCTTCACGGAGCCACCGACAGCCCGGTCATATCTCCTCTCCCGTCGGGTAAGTTCAGTGCCCGCACCGCGCACCTCTCAGTCCCCGCCTGCTCGCTCCAGTTTCCTCGTACCTCAGTCACCACCACCGGGGGGAGGTTTCCGCCGGATCGCTCGCCGAGAGAAGAGCGCCATGGCCCGCGTGGTGGTCGAAGGGATGCCGGAGTCGACCGGCGACGGAGGAGCCGGAGCAGGAGGCGGAGGAGGAGTGATGATGGTGATGATGAACCGGCGGAGGAGCAAAGCCAGGCGGAGAAAGCGAAAGGAGTTGTTCGGCGTCCAGATGTGCTTTGCGGGGGCGCTGCTCGGGCTCGTCGCGGGGCTGCAGTCTGTGGCTCACAGAGCAGGTGAGGAGCAGTTTAGACCCTGACAGGGTTTTTATGCCCTGCCAGCCTGAACCAGCATGCTTCTGTTTGGAGTTTGTGTTTCCAGCAGGAACAACAGGCTGTTAGAAAGCAGAGAAACCCACTGACATTTACATATTTCTGTATTTTTTGCTTTTTATTTTTTATTTTGGTGCTGTCTGTTAGAAGGGATCATCCACAGGAAGGCTGCAGGAGAAATAAAACAGAAACACATGGAATTTAAAGTCATTTCCTGAGGATAGGAAGTCTGTAGATGAATCTAGTGTGCAGCAAGTCTATAAACTGAAAGGAAACATAGACGCCACCAGGATTAACTGCAGATATATCAGTTTTTTTTAATTATTTTTTATTTATGTAGTTGGGTTGCGTTTAACTACATCTGCCCACATCAGTAAAGTGAAGAACAAAACAACAACAAGAACGCCTCCTTGTAGCTCAGCTCAACATCTGTAACTAATAATCCTGCAGGAATTAGGGGTGACTGCGCTGCTCTGTGGTGCCTGGATTACTTAACAGAAATCTACCACATCTCTCGTGGCTGCAACGGGCACAGCGCGTTTCACAAGTTGATCTGAGTGTACCTGCGCCGCCGTCTGTTTGTTCTGTGGACACCGATGACATTGAGTCAATGACAAGCTGGAGCGCTGCACTCTCAAACACAGGTTGATTAATTAAAGTACACTTTACACATTTAAGGATGTCCTGATCAAGGTTTTTTTTTTTCCTCCAGAACCTATATGATCTTTTAATATTGTGTATCGGGCGATCCGAGTCCCGATCTGATCTTGAAATGTCCTAAAGTTGGTCCCGTGTAGATTCCTAAAGTCTTTCCTCGTCTCCTCCTAGAGTTGACTGGATTCAGTCCAATAAATCTTTCTGTCAAAGTTAATGTCGTGTGGAGAGGGTAGCTGGTACCTTGTGTTCTCTACTCCAGAAATGTTCTGGTCATCCAACGCTGCCATAAACTCCCTAACCCTCTCTGGAAGATGTTTCTCCTTGACGCTGTCTCCAGGAAACTTTAGGTGCAGCCTCTGTCTGAGTCGTTGAATCAAGGTGGTAGTATTGGTGACGATCTCCTACTACCATCTCACTAAACATCCACATTGCATAATTTACTCTGGAAAATAAAGTCAGCCAGACAGAAGGTCTTCCATACAGCAGACATGGTTAGTCACATGATTTTGGTTCCTCTTCTTCTTTGTTTTTTGGCACCTTTGACCCTAACCAGTCGCCACTAAATCAGAAGAAGCCGTCTTCTTTTTGTTTGGCATCTTTGGCAACGAAGAGGAAGAAGGTGTTTTGATGCTACAGGGACGTGGTTTTGGTTCATGGCACGCCTGAAATAAATGACTACAAAAGATCAGGCTCGGCTGAATCCCAAAATCAGATCATTTTAAAAATTCCTGGATCGGCGCTGATACCGGCCCACGAAGGACAAAAGCATTATAGGCGGCTGGATTACCAGCACAAAGAAACACGTGTTACTGCTCATGTTATCTGTGAGCCCCTCCATCGTATATCTGCAGCGACCGATCTGATCCGATCATTTTTAAAATGCCCGGATCGGCCCTGAGTACCGATCGGGACTTCCCTACTTCACAGGCTTACCGTGGCCGACAGGGATGCTCATTGATTATCAGGACTCTTCCAGGCCATAATCAAAGCTGTCAGAGTTTGGAGCAGCTTTATCTGACCACCAGCTCTGAGCTCAGCCAGTGTTTTGGTGGCTTTTGCCAAGTAGGTCTCACTGATGGTCAAGTCGGCATTTGATCAGGACTTAAACCAAACACTAGTGCTGAAACACAGTTTCTCCTCGTGTCTGCTTGTTCCCCCTGCTTTAGCACATTCAACGTGGTTTCTACATTTACTGCTAATTGTTCACTAACCTGGCGACTGATGACTCACTGACTTTCGATAGCGAGCTGAGGCTTCTATTTTTGGTGAATGTGAAATGACGACGGAGGCATTAGCAGAATGCCAGATGTCTCAAATGGGCAAGCAATGATCATCAGTGGCACATTTTTCACTTCAAGAAGACATGCGTGAAATTTCCCAAGACATGAGGCGATTGAATTTATGGATTTTTCTGTGTTTTCAGGTTGGACTGTTGGCCTCGGTTATTTCAGAACAAGATATTTAAAGTGACTGCTTTGAATTATGAATTATATTTATGCCAGACACAAGACCTCTCCATCCTCTCTGTACACGTGTTGGCCTGAAAGCATGTACGACTGGCTTATTTTTATTTTTATAAGTTGCTTACAGAACTGAGACTGGCTTCCAAACAGTTTGAGATGTCACAAATTCAGCAGATGGATGTAAAAACTGCTTCCTCGCGTCGAGCTCTGCACAGACGTTTGTCGGGCCGAGAAAACAGACAACAGAAAACAGACACCTACACGGGCGTGTTTCTGAGTCACGGCAGCTGTTTTAATGGGGAATACGGCGGGGTCTGTCATTCAGAGTAATGGCTGCTCACCTCTGCCACCTGGGACTCTGGATCGACCGTCTTTTTCAAATAGAATCAAATAAAATCAGCTTTATTTGCTGTGTACTGGGTATACATATATATTTGTGTGTGTGTGTGTACACAGAGACAAGGAATTTAGGAATTAGTTTAGCCCATCCACCTGAGCAGAAAGATCTGATAATGATTCATAAAATCCTTGGGTAGACATTTTTCCTATGTCTTCTTGTTAGAACTCTCGAGAGAATGGTTTTGCGCCACAAAAAGACGACAAAATTGTGGGCAGTAAAAAAAATAAGGACACTGGACATCACATTTTTATCTCGTGGAGAGGGTAGCTGGTACCTTGTGTTCTCTACTCCAGAAATGGTCTGGTCATCCAACGCTGCCATAAACTCCCTAACCCTCTCTGGAAGATTTTTCTCCTTGGCGCTGTCTCCAGGAAACTTTTCTTTTAAACATTCAATGTTTGTTGTTAATATTCATTGACTGGACTCCATGTCTTCTGTTTAGTTAAATTTTCTTTTTGCTGGTGAATTAAGGTGGTAGTATTGAATGATGATCTCCTACTACCACCTCACCAAACATCCACATTGGACAATTTACAAATTTCTGACTGACAGACATGTTTAGTCACCTGATTTTGGTTCTTCTTCTTCTTCTTCTTCTTGTTTGGTGGAGGTTGGTTAGCATCAAAGCTGCCAATCCTCAAAGAAGAAGTCGCCTTCTTCTGGGTTTTTTGGCAGCGTCGACGCTAACCATGCTTTATGGCAGACCTAAAATAAATAACAACAAAAGCTTGGGCTTGGTTGAAGCCTGGATCTGCCCCGATTCCGATATCCCGGTATATCCCAAGTCAAGGCCAGACCCACAAAGGACAAAAGCATTATGGGCGGCATTAAGGATTACCAGTACAAAGAAACACGTGTTGCAGCTGCTGTTCTCTGCCAGTTTTAATGCTTTATCTCTGAGCCCCTCCACCATATACATATATACGGCAACCCTAAAAGACATGTGCACCGACCAGACAAATGGTCATGCTATAGAGAAGCCGCCACTAATGGCTGCTTGGTATATCTGGTATACAGCATTAGTCTCCAGATGATCTCATTACATAACTTAAAGCTCTCGTCCGCTGGTCCTCTTCTCTTTGCACGATAGCCGAGGAGCACAGACGGAGCACTTTGCGCCGACAAAGCCTCGGGACCTGAGAGCAGAATTAGACAAAAAGGAAAAGAGACAAGAGTGGAGGGAGAGGAGGAGGAGGAGGAGGAGGAGGAGGAGGAGGAGGATGAGGAGACAGTGTGGGGTGATGTGAAAAGGGAAAGTGGGAGCAAGCGAGGACAGCGGTGGCAGTGATTGTGGGAAGAGGAGGGAAGACGTGAAGGAGAAAGTGAGATGAAGAGGGACGGTTGGGGAAGGCAGGAAGGCGGGAGGAGAGAAAAGGTGAGGCCAGGACTGCAGTGGAGAGGGGGGAGGTTAGGGTGGGGTGGGGTTGTCCAAGCTGAAGTGGATGAAGTGAGGACGGGAGCAAAGGTGATTATGAGTCAGAGAGCAGGTGCAAGGTTGGAAGTGTGAGGATGAAGAGGAGGCAGCTCAGACTCCTGCTATGTGAGCGCTCCTTCCCTCTCCGACCTGAACCTCAGCAGACGACGGCTGCTGCTGCTGCTGCTTCAAAAGTCCAAACTAACAACGCATTTAGCATTTCAGGCATTTTAATCAAAGCGGCTTCTAATGAGAGCAGCGGACCAAAAAAAAAAAAGCTTTCCCTGCAAATCAAATTAAAGGAGGATTCGGCTTCACCACGACGTCAAGCTAATTGCTGATATCAGGGAGAACACAGTCACATTGCAGCACGTCAGATTTATTTCAAAGGAAAAATGAAAGTGTTAAAGTTAAAGCTAGAAATAAACATTGTACACATTAATCTTAGTTGGAAGACAGACTTTTCCGTGCCTAGCCTTTTTGTTTTACTTCCAAGGGGTGTAAGATAATTTGTTATTTTATACCTCTTGTATTTTCCAGATTACAACCACCTTCCTAATATTGTGCAGGTGACTCATCAGAGATTGGACATGGGCCTTCTGAGGGTGTCCTGTGGTGTCTGGCAGCACACTGTTGTTAGTGGGGGGACCTTTGAGGGGAGGGGCCTCTGTGGATCATCCCACAGATACTTGATCAGTTTGGGATCTAGTGAATTTGGAGGCCACCTTGTTTTGAGTTGTTCCTAAAGCGTTGTGGCTGCATCCTGCTGGGGAGGACTGCTGCCATCAAGGAGTGTCATTACTATGGGGTGGGGGTGCCTGGTCTGGTCTAGGTGGGTGCTACATGTCTAAGTAACATCCACACCAATGAATGCCAGGTCCAAAAGTTTCCCAGCAGAACACTGAGTTATCACTTCTCCTGTCATTGGTCATAATGTTGTGGCAGTATCAGTTTAAGAACGTCAGAAAAGCCCTGAATTTTAAAGACAAAAAAAGAGTAATCGAAGAACTTAGGGGGAGGAAAACGGGACGTCGTAACTGCGAGTGTTGCAAATTGATATCCACTCGTTTATAGTAAGAAAAGTCACTTTGGCTGAGCTGAGTGTGCCTCGGCAAACACAGCAGGTTACCGAATTTCACAGAGAAACAATGACGCAGATACAAGACTGCAAAATAAATAAGTCAGCAAACAGGCGAGCTGTGCCCGAACAAATTCTGTGAGCAGGGTTTAGGAGACTGTGCTCTGATGATACAAGGAGAGAGAGAGAGAGAGAGAGAGAGAGAGAGAGAGAAAGAAGGCAGAAGAAAAAAGGTGCTGCATGCCTGCGATGCTAGGAAGGGCAAAAAGGTTACGGCTACAGGGGGATAGACCAAAATGAGAGCTGAGTGCCTGCGAAATGGAGGGAGAGAGGGACAAGATGAGAGCATTGTGAACACTAGATGGAGGGGATGATTGAGAGAGAGAGAGAGAGAGTATGGAAGTGAAGGGACAAATGGATGGATAGAGAAAGCAGAGAGCCTGGCTCAGACTGAAGGAGTGTTGCTCTCCGTTCACACAGGCTGACCCAGATGCAGCCGAATTAGACACAGTTCCATGTGAGCGTATGTTTGCGGGTGATAGTGAAGGAATGAGAAATATGGAGCTTGGAGGTAGAGGAAGATGAAGAGTGACAGCGCACCGAGCAGATGTCTCTCTAAAACACTCTAAAAATTTAAAACGTGCTCCCTGAAACCACATTAGCACACGGATTGAGACTTATTAGGGTCTGATAAGAAACACTCTCTGTTTTTAACCTTTTTAAATACGTAAAAAAATGTTTACCATACCCATGTTTGGCAACATTTTCTTTTCAGCACAGCCTCACCTATCTGATAATTATGTTTTCACTTTAACCTACTTTATTAACATATTGGTCCCAAAAAATGCACAAAAACATCAAATCCGAATAGACAAAATGTACTGTTAAATTCAAAATAACCAACGTCAGGGTGGAGGAAACTAGTCAAATGCTAATGTAATATGCGAGTGTCCTGTTGTGAGTGAAAGAGACTTTACAGCTTGTTCCAAAATCTTTATCTCATCCCCAAGTGCAACAACAAAACGTGAAACAGCAGAAGCGATGCAAGTTTTTTTCACTTTAAGTCAAATCAAATCAAATCAAATTTATTTATATGGCACTCTTCATGCATTTTAAAGGCAATACAAAGTGCCTCACAGAGGCTAAAAACAGCAAAAACAAAACAAAACAAAAAATCCAACCCTCCCACCCCCATAAAAACACAGAGACACGAGACACACACATCCCCCCCCCCCCCCCCCCCCCCCAACACACACACACACACACACACACACACACACACACACACACGCCCCACACACACCCACACGAGAAAGACATGGCCGGGCACCGAGACCTGGAGCAAGGAGAAAGCTACCTTTGGGGGCCGACCACACCGAGAGGGCCTCCAGCCCACGACTGCAGGGAGCACCGCCATAGAGACAGCCCCGACCCAGGCAGACAGGAGGCCCCACACCAAGGTGCAGAGCCCTCCAGGACAAAATTGACCAATATAGATAAAATGCTTTTCAGCTCATAAAATTAAAACATGTAGTTATAACATATAATTAAAATAAAAATAGAAAAGGAAATGATAAAAAGTCTGATAAAAACTACTAAAAACTAAAAATTGCTAAAAACTGAGGGACTAAAACTAAAACTGTAAAATGGGTAAGAGAATCAATTAAAAGCCTGGTTGAAAAGGTGGGTCTTGAGCCTCTTTTTAAAAACATCAACAGTCTCTGCATATCAATATGTTAATAAAGCTATACTTTATTAACATATTGGGCCCAGAAATACACAAAAACCAACAAATCCAAATAGGAAAAAATATACTAATGCAATAAAAGCCTCAAACATGCTCAATAGACTGTTTTGGAACTTAAAAAGTAAATGTAGGTTGCAAATATGAACGTATAAAGGTAAAACTGAAATATAGCAAAAATATATACAAATATTTCCCATAGGAACATGTACATTTATAGGCGTTTTTTTTTTTTTTTACCTGCTGCAACTCTTCAAAACAAACTTATGTGCAAAGTTATACAAGGAGCTACACCAGTTCTGGCAAGTGGTGGCATTTGTACTTACCTTTTATTACCAGATAAATGAGCTTCCAGGGTTTCAGTTTTAATCCAAGCTTTGTGCGAGTCTCTAAAATAACCAACGTCGGAGTGGAGATAAATAATCAAATACTAATTTAACGTGTGAGCGTGGTGTCACTGAGTCACAGAGACTTTACAGCTCGTTCCAGAGTCTGTATCACACCCTCAAATGAATGTGATAACAAATGGCTGTTTGTGGTTCTGAAACAACAGTAGCGATCTATTAGAGACAGCAGCACTCTGAGTGCTGACCTGAGACGTACAGTATGGTGGAATGCATTTTAATGCCAGGTATGAACACACTTAAAGCTGTATACTTGTGATTGGATTACTCAGGACGCAGGTCTGAAACGACCCAGAGATGCTAAAAATGCTCGTAAGACTTGAGGGAAACTGTGGGTGATAATTCACAGGCCTCTACGAAAACTCTTACATTGCATCATTACTGGTATCAAGAGTTCATATAACAACATGACTGTGTATGGGAACACAAAGCAGGGCCTCATAGAAAGAAGGAAGTGGAACTTGATACTTCTCTAATTAACAATGACTGGCCTGACTTAACCACACATTGTAATTCACTTGAGGCAAACATCCTTAAGTGTTAACAGAATACACCCATAGGACCTGGCTGCCAAGCTAACATGCACACGTACGTTCTGCCTTTACGGTAAAAGATCTTTCTGTTTTTGATGCTTTTCTTACAATCTGGATGCAGCTTTCAGTTCATAACGAGCTTCTGTACCGGCATCCAGTGGAACTAAATATTCCTCCTTGTGGGCCGCTTATCTCCGCAGCTCTGTCGGCATTTTCTCAAGTCCAGCTGACTAATTAATGGACCTGTCAGTCACACATTTAAAGCTCCGCCCAGAGGGGAGCAGCAGTTCCTTTTGTGGTTAATGTCACTGGCACCAGGGGGATAGATGATCAAAAAAAAACAACAGAGCCAAGAGGAACTTAAGAGGTAGCCTAAACACGCAACATGTAGAATATGGCAGACTGAAAATGTTAAATAAATCCCCTTATGTTTATATATCTGATGTTTGCGTAGTACCAGTTGTTAGCAAGTCATGCTTTAATGTGTCCTAGGTATTCACAGCCTTCTGTAGTCACTAGAAAGCGTATGTATGCATCCACCGAGGCAGCATTGAGATGACACTCATGTGGATCTGACTGAGCACGATGTGAATGTCTTTTGAAGTGGTAGTAGGAGATCATCATTCAATACTACCAACTTGATTTGGACTCAACAGAATAGTTCACTCAGTCAAAGGCTGCACCCAAACAACAACAACAAACACTGAACGTTTAAAAGAAGAGAAAAGTTTCCTGGAGACGGCATCAAGGAGAAAAATCTTCCAGAGAGGGTTAGGGAGTTTATGGCAGCGTTGGATGACCAGAACATTTCTGAAGAAAGGTTTTCTGGAGCCAAGGTACAGATTTCTGTCTGACTGACTTCGTTTTCCAGAGTGAAGTTCTTCCACACAGCAGACATGTTCAGTCACGTGATTTTGCTTCTTCTTCGATTTTTTTGGCGACTTTGATGGTAGCCAACGAAGGGGACTAAGACGCTACAGGGATGTGGTTTCGGTTTATGGCAGAGCTAAAATAAATAACTAGGAAAGATCAGGCTTGGGTGAAGCCTGATACTGATCCGATCTTTTGAAAAATGATCCAATGGACTTGATAGTGATCGGGACATCCCTAGTTATCAATCCGTTGTGTGTCTGGCTATGTCATAAAAGCCTCATGTTTTGGTCTCTACCAAAAATACCAAATGTTCCACGAGCATGCTATCGGATTGTTGTTTTGCTAAAACAAAAAAAAAATAACATTTAGGCCTACTGCTTTGTTTTTACAAACCACAGCTTCTGCATATTGGTTGTCCCAACAAACGACACATCGAA
This sequence comes from Chelon labrosus, assembly GCF_963514085.1. Classification (NCBI taxonomy): domain Eukaryota; kingdom Metazoa; phylum Chordata; class Actinopteri; order Mugiliformes; family Mugilidae; genus Chelon; species Chelon labrosus. Next base: position 26,256,896 of record NC_140348.1, read on the forward strand.
CACAATCGTTTAATCGGGGAAGCTTGGAGTGTGTCGGCAGGGTAAAACCCAGAGTCAAACAAACTCCCGTCAGTTGTTCTTGAGGACAGAAACACTGCGTCTGCGTGAGCGAGTACGCAGAAAGGCAGGCATGGCAGGAACACGCGGATTAACCTCTCCACTTTGCCGTGATTGACTGGGCAAAGCGTGGATGAACTGACCTCATCCTTGCACTTGTGCGCCATTTAATACATGCACGTCGGCGGGTTATCCACACACAAGTCTGCACGCAGCCCTTTTAGAGCGTTAATGTTTCACTTCACAGGAAATCACGCACTGCTGTGCTCTAAACTGCTGTAAAATGAAGAGAGTACAGTATCTACATGACAGGAAGGAAGTGTGTGTGTATGTATGTGTGTGTGTGATGAATGAAACTGTCAGAATATGAGGTGCAAATGGCCCGCTGGCGTTCACCAGGGACTACAATTTATGGATTTTTCCTCTCTGTTTTTCTCTCAATAGATTTGATTGCATCTGCTCCATTCTTCCTTTCTCTTTTGTTTTCCCCTTCTTTCTTCTCTCACTCTGTCTGTTCTCCACCATGCACCCTTCTTGATCTGGCGGTCGTGTTGCACTTCATTACAGAGGCTTCATTCTCCAGGCTTTGTGACAGCGAGTCCGGGGTTTTGATGGGCTCTGAGTCCTTGTAACAAGCTGAGCTCCTAATGGGGCCCGTCTTCTCTCTGGGTCGAATAGCTGAGAATCTTGTTGTCCTCTTCTCTGACTGAATGTACACTCTTGTTACGCAGCCCGCCGTTGCAGCGCTATTCAAGGCTGTGACCGCGAGCAGCCACAGATGTGAACGACTGGAGCTCTGCATCAAGGAGACGCAGAATTAAATAACTCTGTAAAGTGAAAGGAGTGTTCTGTACTGAGAATAGACACCTTTATTTTTGTCCAGTGTTAAACCACAGAAGCTTGTTCGAGCCTTCCACCGGATGGTGTGTGCTTTGAGGCCAATATTAGTCCTCGTTTCTGTTCCTGAAGTAAGAAAACCTCATTTAAAACCCTGTCCCATTGACATCTGTGCTAGTAAGTAAATCAAAGTTTACGCTGAAATTCTGAAAACATACTTTCTATGATGTTAAAGGTTGTGTAGAAGCTCAATGTACTGGAAATACTTTACAACAAATATGTGGAATGTTTTACTTCTTCAGGATCTGATGTTTCACTCACGTATTCATCACCGCAACATGAGAGAAACAGCTTCAAAAGTCCTATTGGCATGGGACTAGTTTTACCTTTGGACCTCTGGTAATGTGTAATAATGTCTGTGATCTTAATCCCGTGTGAAGTGACCATGTCCTTAATTTATTTAATGTTTCTCCTAACACAGAGGTCCTGTGATAAAAAAAAATATATATAATCCAGTGCAAATTGGCATCTCTGCTATTTTGGGAATCGTGTTTTTATTTATTTAATGATTTAGTTTGAATCACATCTTTTTTTTTTTCCCACCACTTTTCACTGAAGAATTATGAAGGCTGTGTTATAAATCAAAGTTTGGACAGATGTAAGGGTGCAAAGTAGGGATGTGTGATATTTCATCGTTTACGATATATTGTCAAAAACATTCCCCACGATAAGAATATGTCATCCCGCGATAAAAACGATAAATTCCCATTGTTGACGTATATATGTGCGCGACACACTCGCAGCCCAACACGTATGGAATATTGACAAATTGACAATGGCGGAGCAGATACGCCGGGCAGCGAGGAGCTCGTTCCTAAACGAGGCTCCACCTCCATTATCTGGTTTGGTTTTAACCCCTTAACGCCTGAATTGATTTTTCAATTATATAGAGAAATGAAATATTTGTATTTTTGCTTACCACTCCGACCGGTCCTACGAGAAACTAGTGCTTGCAAAAGGTTCCTAGGAATTTTTTGAATGTGCACAAACTGACATTGGAGTAGTACATGTGTTATTTCGGCTGCAGTCTGAACGGAAACAGTGCGTCGCGAATTCGCGACACTAGGCATGAAGGGGTTAAAAAGTCTGATGCGGAGCAGATAAATACCAGAAATTATCGGGATAAAATTTTTAGTCCATATCGCCCATCTCTAGTGCAAAGGATGATGAGATGGGTGAAATGTGTGGCAGTATATTTGGATGTGTTGGATTGTGTTAAGTCAAGCATTAATGAGTTCATCAGATCATGGTGTATTTAAAAAAACATATTTGCAAAGTAACTAAACTTGTCCAAAGTGTATAGCTATGAAATGTCGCATATTACCGACATAGTGGATATATTATATTCCGACATAGTGGAGTGAAGCTGAAAGTAGCAGAGCCATCAAAACCATGGAGAGTAAATTTTACTGCCACGCGAAACACAGACATAAGGGTGGCAATTCCTAAATCACATGACGCCCCTAGGTTAAACTAATCCCGTGCAAATAGGGCTAAAGATTCTTTTCTCCTTGGATTAATGGCATTAATGAGTGATGAAGTACCTTCCTGTTTGTACTCAACAGCACATGTTTCAGAGCATTGTTGCTATATTAGTCTACCGCCTCGATGACTGGATTGGGACTAAACCTTTTAACCCTAACCCTAACCCTTGTCATGCACGATGAAAGTTAAAAAAACAAACAAAACAGGTCAATCAGGTCAGATGGTGGTCTGCAGAGGCTGCAACGTGTCATTGTGGACTGAACGAGATGTCAGCATTTTCTGTTGTTTCATCTTCAGACCAATGAGGTGCAGGTGCGAGTCACTCAAAGCTCCTATTCTCTCATTGTGTCAATGTGTGGGTGAAAGGTCCACACTTTTGTCATTGCTGCTGCAGCAGGACCACAAACACATACAACACAGACATATTTGTGCACAGCAAATCCTTATTGTCCCCTCCATCCTCTGGGTTCCCCAGCATCTTTACCTCCATTCAACACCAAAACTGATACAGAAGGATTTATTTACTATATCTGCCTTGTAGCTACAGTCGCCTTTTATAATTGAAATCACAATACAAGGTACAGTTGGACTCGGTGGCACAGAGGTTAGTTTTATGAGAAAAATCAACCCCGTGTAAACGAATGTACCTTCATGGAGATGACTCTACAAACTGCAGAAGGTTGCTGTGATTCAAATCATTACAATCTGCTCAGATTGCATCAAATTCACACTTGACTGCAAAAACACTGTGCATGAATATTCATGCGCAAATGACGGCGCTTGAACGAGTATAGATTGCAGGGGCGATGTACCAAGAACCTGTTCAAAATGAACTGGCAGGGATGTGATTTCAGCATTTCAAATCTTTTTAAAGTCTGGTTCAGTAACTTACCTTTATTAAAGTGCTGCTATGTTATGTTATGTTATGCTATCCGGGGTTGGTCGGCTATTGGTTCAGACTGAAATGTTACAGCAAAAGTTTGATTGATCCAGTTTTGTGCAAACATTCTTGATCACGTATTCAATGAAGCAGCTCTGGTGAAATAAGAAAAGTACTGTATATATCAGAGATGTCCTGCTCGGTATCGTGGACGATACAGGCATTTTAAAAATGATCCGGTCAATATCGGGCTTCAGTCAATCCTGATCTTTTGTACTTATTTATTTTAGGTCTGACATAAACCAAAACCACGTCGCTGTAGCGTCAAAATGTCTTCCTCCTCTTATTATTCAGTGGTGGTTGGCTAACATCAAACCTGCCAAAAATCAAAGTAGAAGAAGAAGAAAATCACGCGACTAAACATGTCTGTTGTGTGGAAGAACTTTACTCCGTAAGATGAAGTCAGTCAGACAGAAATTTATATATGATGCATGCACGTGGATGTTTGACAAGGGGGTAGTGGGTGATCGTTAACAACAAACACTGAACGTTTAAAAGGCAGCGTTGGATGACCAGAACATTTCTGGAGTAGAGAACACAAGGTACCAGCTACCCTCTCCACACTACATTAACTTTGACAGAAAGATTTATTGGACTGAATCCAGTTGCACAATGCACATGTGATCTAGGAGAATAAGTAACATAAGAAAAAGGTTTATTTAAGACCGGGTCGGGACTCAGATCGCCCGATACTGAGTATTAAAAGATCGGTATTGGTAAATATAGATACTGCACATATGGATATAATACAAACTGTAACTGCAGTTATCAGTACTTTGCTGTATCCGTTCTGCATATTCTGCTTTCGTTGCTTTAGTTTTGCTTTATTTTGTGGACTACTTTAATGATTTATAGGTTTATGGTAATTTCCTACTTACTATCCCCTTTGCTATTTAAATTTCCTTTAACAAGTTCTTTAACTTAGTTTAATACAGGCTGGTTTACTATAGTGTGACATTGTCTAGTATGCTGTAATGTAGTTTAAACAGCGTGTTTTGTCCAAATTTAAAGGCTACTGAAGAAGGAAAGCAGCTATCGTCTCATTTACCTCACCTGAAGACTTGGAGATTTTGTAGGTGTGCGTCCTTGTCTCCTGAATGTCCCCCCTCAAGCCCCCAGCGACCGTTCTCATGTGTCCATAATAAAATCAGACACACAAACACGTCCAGAGCTCACTTATGATGGATGAGCATATCTAAGCAAGGGTCACTGAGTCTGTGTCTGTGGGCCATGTACGCCATTAGATCTGGCTGTGATTAAACATTAGGAGCTATTTTCTATCTCTCACTCCCTGTTGCTCTCCCTCTAATCTTTTTGCTCGCTCACCGTCGCTCCCTTGCTCCCCAAATACGCCCTGGCTAATTCATCACCCGGCTCGCAGCCTATTTTAGCACCCACCATGTGTATTCTGGGATCCTGGCTTGGCTCGGAGAGACAGATGAAAGAGGAAAGAGGAGTAGAACAGAGGGCTCCATCCCTGAGGAGGAGTGTGACCAATGTGTAAGATGCTGCGGACCTGCTGTTGTCGTCTTTCTTTCTCTTCATTTATTCCTCCGTTCTTTCCTCACTTGCTTCCGTCCTTCGTGTCTCCCTTTTCTCCACCGTTGACTGTCTCATTGTTGCACAGCGAGCTGCTAATCACCATTAGCATGTGACTCAGTTGAAGACTTAGCACTTTCATGCATTGTTGAAATATCCTGTAGTCTGGCGGGATTTAATGCTGAGCGGATACGGCCGATTAAGGTTGTTTGAATCATATTAAATCATATTCAGTATCGACTGATCCGAGTCCCAGTCCGATCTTAAATACACAAAGTTCCTCATCTGGCGATTCATAAAGGCTTTTCTTATCTTCCTTGTATTCTCCTAGATCCCTGAACTGTAATCAGTCCAATAAATGGGCTTGAATCAAGTTGGTAGTATTGAATGATCATCTCCTGCTACAACCTCAACTTTCCACTTTCTGTCTGACTGACTTCATTTTCCAGTCACAGGAAATACACAGCGCACTCAGTTTTGGCAGCCAACTGCCACTAAAACGGAAGACGACAAAGAAGTGTTGACGCTAAAGGGATGTGGTTTTGGTTTATGGCAAATCTAAAATAAATAACTACAAAAGATCAGCCTTATTGATACTGAACCAATTCAGTCATTTTAAAAATTCCTGAATCGGCCCGATACCAATCAGGACGTCCCTAATTTAAAGCAGAAAATACCCACTTTCAGCTAGAAAGCTAGAACCAACAGGCCCCAATCATTTTTCAACTATACATATAGTGGTACATTTTCTACCTGATTAAAACAACAACATGTTTTTAATCACCATACTGGAAGCCTTTAAATCGCTGACCTCTTTTTTTATTAGCCAACCACAGTCCTGTTGTGGTCCAATTTTCATATAGGGCTTAAAGTCATGTCCCACTGCTATCTCAAGCTGACCCGTGGACCTGCAGCTATATATAGAGGAGCCCTGAAAGAGTCCTCATTAAGCTATATGATTGATGAGCTTGGCAAAGACCCGCCATACCTCTCACCGGCCCTCTACATTCTGTCTCTGTACAGAGGAGTCCCTCCCTGCACATTAGAAATTAAACAGACTTGCTGTTTCCCCCAAACGCTCTGTGTCCGAGAGTCATTATGCTGTGAGATGTAGGTTAGATGCTATAGATGACTACATAATGTTGTAAGACAGGTTCAAAGAGGAAAACAGAGTCACGTTAATAGACTATAAACCAAGGTGATGAGAGTTATTGTACATAATAGGGTTTCAAGGATGCACTTTCATAATGAGACACTCAGAGTGGAATGAAATGCAGATAAGGATGCACTTTAATGAAACAGCAGTGGCTCAGAGAGCCAGGGCATCCCTCCATGTTGTTCGCAAAATGCTCAACACGTTGACTCGATATTGATGTTAAGACAGCTGTTTACCATCACACTAAATACAAATAAATACAAAAGGCTGTTCTATATAAATGTCAGCCAGATGACGCCACTGACTTCTTAGAGCTAACACCTCGTAATCGTTATTGGCGTCGAACTTCTACTTCTTCAAAACTAGCAGAGTCAGCAGAAGGCAATATCTTCATCTAGCCCAAAACAGCGACTTAAAAAAGTACTTAGAGGAGACTTCTTTAACTTCATAGCTAGCTTCAAACAGCATTCTAGTTCCGTCTCGTCTCGTTAACGTTTCCTCATAGGTTTGATCATCAGATATTAGTTGCAGATCGTCAGCGTCTTGTGGTCGTTGACGAATATTTTTTTGTCACAGTCGTTGTTTGAAACATGGTTGTCAAAGGTCACTGAATGCGAATGTTATGTTAGTTGTGAAGAAATATCATAACATAATAAAATGACAAAGCAATGACGTCTATTTCCAGAACGTCAGCTTCACGGTGACACTATAATGTTCTGCAGAAACACTTATCTTGTCATTATTCAAGCCATAACCCAGGAACAGAAAGGCCTGTGGAGTGTGACCACATTGCACAGACTGGTGTGGTGACATTAGCTCTTGGGTGCCCATCTTGAAACTTAAGAGATTTTTTTAGATCTTTAATGCTGCGTTGATGATCTGTCTGAAGCACCCATGCTGTAGAAGCTTTAGTTTTGCAGACACATCCATATTGGAGCCATCGTCTACTGTCAGTGTAATTGAAGTTACCTCAAATAGAACAGACACCAAGCAGAAGGTTCAGTCTGTTTATATTAGTTCGTATCGATGCTGCCTCTAAATATCACTTTGTGTTGTGAACTGCAGCAAAAATACGGGAAATACAAGAAAGGTATGTTCTTGAGGACAAGAACGCCCTCATCAACAATGTTGGAACAATAATCAGCATTGTCATTTCCTCCTTAATTAGATAAATATACAGTTGTTCTCTTCAGAGACCTAAGCTCACAGCCCCCTACCCATTTAAATCCATGTTCTTCGTCTCTGAATTCTCTGAGTGGCTCTTGTTGGCTGATGATGACACAGTGGGATCTGTGATTGAGCTCTCCTGCAGCGATTAGCCTGCAGGGCTCCTTTGTTCCTCTGAACAATGCAAACACAATCACAGTGCTATTCACCTGCACTTAGCGGGGCCAGAGGAACCCATTACGCTTTTAATTACTCCGATCAGATTAATCATGCTCTCGGATGACTCCGGCGAAATTTAACCATCTGCGTGTGTCGGTTTTTGTCTCTTTGTGTCAGGCAGATGAAGAGGAGCTTATTGTGGCAGAGATAAGAAAGACAAATTATACTAAGAATATCTCCTCACCGGAAAGATAATGAATGAAACTTTGTCCTTATCTGCCGCCTGCTCTTCAGTGAGAGAAGCCACTGTTTAGCAGGCAGTCTGGCAGCCAGAAGCCTTTCTATTTAAATCTGACTGATTAGAAGTTTGTCCCCCATGGGCATGTGGATAACGTTCTAGTGTAGTGTGATACGAGCATATAGAGACCCAGAAATTCATTACAATGTTTCTGCTAGTCTTCAGAACAGTCTTTGTGTTTGGTTGTATAAAACTGAATGAGCCTGTCAGACTCTTCTGTGCTGGGTTATAAACTCCTTCACTAAGACGACCTGGTTTGGATCCACTGAGACGGGCGTCTCTTGAATTAAAGATGAACTTGTTGTTTGTTTGGCTTATTACAGGCAAATCTAGTTTTGACGTCTCCGAGCGCTCTGGTCCGCATACAGTACCTACACGGAACATGTTATTATACAACTGCTCTGGTCTGAGATCATTTTTGTGCATTTTTCATCTCACGCTTCCAGTGGGATGCACACAGAGAATGCGCTGTCCACCCCCCGCCAACCCCCACCCCCACCCCCGTCCATTTTTGGGCAGTTTCGGCAAATACAACCTGATTACATAACTCTCTTGTCTGAAGTCGTTCCTGCACTGACGAGACAATTTGTACTGAAATGTGTGTATTATGTGTGTGTGTGTGTGTTGTCAGATCTCTGCACAAGTGATAATCATCCTCTCTCTCTCACACACGCACTTACTTTTTCCTGCTCTGACTTTTCATCCTGTGTTCCAGTGCAGGAGAGAATGTATTTCCTTTCTTTCTGGGACTGGATCCACCTCGAATTACGTGCGTTTGAGTTACATAAGAAACATGGCACCTATGTAACGCTTTCACACGCTGTGACACCATGTTGATTATTGTGTGTGACATATATGCAGAATGAACTGCTCATCCAAAGAGGCGCTGATATGCTGAGGGTCACGAGAAAGAGCAGATTTATTCAGTTCTTTGTCTGCAGGAAAAGGTCAGAATTAAAATACAAATAGGATCAGCCTGGAGATTGATCTGCTGCTCGTTTGTTGCCTCTTCTTTGTTGTTTTCCTCAGCCTCGGTGAAGTGGATGAACCACTTTCATTATCTTTGCTACTTTCCGACATTCAGGACGTCAAAGCTGTGAATACAAGCAAAGCAAAATCTTTCTTGACTTGGAGACTTTTCAGAGCAGCCATCTTTTGCTGTGATAATGTATGCACGGCACAGTTATCTCAGTTGGGTTTAGGTCAGGTCACCTCGTTCCAGCACTAAATCACTCAGAGCCTTTAGAGAGCATGAGGCTCTAATGAACTCTAATGATATTCTCCTCTTGAGCGAACCGTTTCACCACACTGTTTTGATGTTTTTTTGCGACTGCACTTGGAGAAATATTCTAAATATTTTAAAATTTACTGGGTTCATAATAAGGATTACCACAGTAGACTGGAGCTATTTCCTGCATACCAGCTCTACTGGAAAGTCGTTCTGGAGTTTCTCCGTTGGGAACTCATCCTGCTTGGGAAAAGATCTACTGGGCCAATCAGATCGTTTGGGCAGGGCTTAATGTGGCGATGGACAGAAGAGTAACAGCACTGTAGTCATAAACTGAGTGTTGTGGAGTTGGCTCTAATTAGCTGTAGCACAATCCAATTGCATAGAGGGGTGTTTTTTTCTCTGCATTGGTTGAAATCATAGTGAAATCCAAATGAGGTGTTACCAGACTCATATTCTGATGAGATTTGTCTCTAGCTATGGCAGGATAGGTCTTGAACACACAAGGAACACAATTTCTTGAATCTGGTAAAGATGTTGTAGCAGTGAGCAAAGCTGTTATCAAGTCAAACAGTGACTACTTTGAGGAATCTTTCAGGAATTAGATGCACAAAATATTTTTTTATTCATAAACATAAACTTATTGTCCCTCAATTAATTGAGAACATACAGTAAATTATCATGTTCCACTGATAGTAATATCATCAAAGCCCACGAAGGCTAAACATCCTAAAAAATATTTGGGCAAAAAAACTCAGTTCTTCTCCAGCAAAAGTAATACAATATTGGTCATCCATTAAACGGCATTGAGGAACTTCTGCCGGCTGATAAAACATCCATTTGATGGTGTATATTTTCCAGATTGTAAAGAAATATAATGTGAAAATGCACAGAGGTGCATATAAGTTTCAGTTTGACGTTCAGAAATTCAGAAGGGTTCATCCTCAATAGCTAAAATGTGTTCCCTTTATTAAGTCAGGTCAAAGGTTGCTAACACTTGGAACTACAATTATGTTTTATTTTTTCACTATGCTACCATTTGTCTCCATTGGTTTTCCATATGTCATGAGTCTTTATGCAAAAAGCATGATGTTTTTTTCTCTTCCGTGTTGTGGCATTGTGACAAAATACTAGACTGGAGGGTAAGATTAGGACTCATCTAATCCTTTCTAATTTCCAATTCCTAAATTCTGATGATGTTCCCGTCAGTCACACTCACATAAATTGATGTGGTATCATTAAATCCCTTCATGATCTCCCTTCCCTGGTCAGAGAGCCTGGCCTCAGAGGCCCCCCACCAGGGCCACATCTTCAGACAGAAAGAGAGATGAGAGCGAGAGGCGAGGGAGATCGTGAGCGATGACAGGGCCCTTACACCGTCACAGCAGGAGTAGCGTCTGACGGTGTCAGCTAATGAGACCATTAACAAACTGTCACATTTATTAAACGACAATTTAATCAACCTTCTGATGGACTTTGTACATTTTGATCTTTTATTTAGGCGCATGTCACATCCTAGCACATAGTACTGTACAGTACCAGTAGACAAAGACAACCCAGTCATACAAATGAAACAAAAATATTATGCTTTGGTATTTGTTTAGTCAAGAAAATGAGCAAATATTTCATATCTGTGAGGTGCACCTCTAGAATTACAAGTTAATTTCAAGGTCAAATCAGAGTCTTTGTGTTCATTACTGTTTCCATCAATGTGATTTGACTCAGGTGTGGTTCAGTTCCTGGTTTAATTTAAATAAATCAGATTTGTCTCAGTCTGATCCTCACGACTCGTTTGTGGAAATGTATGATGGCAACGGAGAAAGGACCTTTCTGAGGGGCTCAGAAAAAGAGTTGTTGTTGCTCATCAGTCTGGAAAAGGTTACAAAACCATTTCAGTGGCAAGGACAAAGACACTGCTCTCCAAAAAGAGCATTTCTGCCTGTCTGCAGTTTGAGCAACATCAGTTGGACAAGGATCACGCATCTATGCATAGTTACCATTAAGGCCGGCAAACGCATCTGTGTCATTTTGAGCGTTGTCGTCTTTTTCGAGGCACATGGCCAATTATATGCACTGTGATTGGCTGAAATATTCTTGGGGTGAGTGACAGAGATGCTTAGGGATTTTTTTTAAACTCATGTGACTAATAAAACGCTTTGTGATTGGTCGAAATAAGCCTACACGAGGAGTATGTTTTGGTCGAAAATTTTAAACACCGTGCTAGCGATCCGTCACGGCTGACTCAAGTGAAGGAAGTGATATTGACGAAGTAATTGAAAAAATAGATCTTTACTGATTTTCTAAATTTTAAAAATGTTTGGTGTTTATTGATTTAAAAAAAAAATGCATTTGAAGATTATGCCCTAGCAAGTCAGTCAAGTTGAAAGCCAAAGAAGTAAGCTGTCAAATGCTTTTTATCTCATGTTTTTATCTGCTACAGAGCCTGAGAAATTAAGGTTTTAGTAAGCGTTGACATATTTTGAAAAACCTCAGGTTTTGAGAGGGGGTTTACAGAAGAGTATTTAGGTAGCCTGGCTGACGCGACTGCACATCTCAATGAGATGCTGGTCTGGAAACTACGTGTTTATTTTCTCGTATTTGAGGCGTGGTTTTACAAATGCCTAGAGCCGTTTATTGGGCGCTACGAATGTCTATCAAATGCGCCTGGTAATTCCCATGCTGCCTTGCGCGCGATTCATAGCCAAAACCTGTTGGTAGCAGAGCAAACACATCCTTCTTGGCAATGAAGTCTTTCAACGCCAAACGTTGCTCTTTTTTTAAAATAAACTTGCGTTCTAAGCTACTTAAAACACTGTCTAAGGCTGCATCGAACGGTAACGTTAGGTCCGCTGCCATGTTGGATTGACACACTACAAGCTTCGGTGTCGCGCATAGACGTCGTCATCGTCTTGCTGCCCCCCCCCGTTCTGTGATTGGTTCCCTATCTCAGGAGAAAATATGGGCGATGGTTTCCAGACTGCTTTTGCAGCGAGAATGAAATCGCGCGCAAAGCAGTATGGGAACACCCAGGCTAGTATTTAGCCTAAATGGGTTAAATGAGATGAAACAACACTGCATCATTCCAGCATCAGAACCTCATCCCTCCATCAAACATGGGGGTGCTAATGTCCTGGTTTGGGCCTGTTCTGCTGCATCTGGACCAGGACGGCTTGTCATCATTGATGGACCAATGAATTCTGAATTCTACCAGTGAACTCTAAAAGAAAATGTCAGGACATCTGTCCATGAGCTGAATGTGAAGAGAAATTGGGTCATGCAGCAAGACAACGAGAACCAAGAACACAAGTGGTTCTACAAAAGAACGGTTAAAGAAGAACAAGATGAATGTTTAGGAACGGCCAAGTCAAAGTCCTGACCTTAATCCAATAGAAATGTTGTGGAAGGACCTGAAGCAAGCAGTTGATGTGAGGAAACCCACCAACATCTCAGAACTGAAGTGGTTCTGTTCTGAGGAATGGGCTAAAATTCCTCCAAGCTGCTGTAGACCACTGATCAGCAGTTACCAGAAACATTTAGTTGATGTTATTGCTGTGCAAGGGTTCACTTACCTGCAACTCACAGATATGTACAAATACTTTTCTGGGATAAAGAAATACCAAAGCATAATATTTCTGTTTCATTTATTTGATTCTCTTTGTCTACTATCAGGATTCATTTATATACAGAAGCAGCACTGTACACTTAACGCAGCATCGTTTGCAGTTTGTTCTCTCTAGGACATATTTGTCAAATCTTTTGCAGAGATTGTAGTTTCTTAAAACACATGGGGCCATGTGATTCCAACCACTCATAGTCCTATTGACTTATTGATGGGCAGCCGCACAGCGAGACTTAGCAGGTCTGTGTATGTGTGTGAGCCCGAGAGTGAATGAGGTGTGTGACGCACCGGTTCACAGCAGTATGCCTGAATCCTGCACTGATCTTGGTCTGAGATATTAAGCGCTTGTAGCCGAGTGCTCTCAGATAGCAGCGAGTCTCTGAATTTCAGATGGCAGCATGACAGGATTTGCAGCAGTGCATTGATTGCTTCACAGCCTGGAAGAGTAAACTCTGTGTGGAGTGTTTCTGAGGTCACAGGAGAGAGGTTTTGTGTTTTTGAGAATGGACTGGTGTTTTTGAGCTCCAATTTAAACCCTCTGAATTCATGAATCGCTGCACGGCCATGCACGCGTAAGTTTACATCCACCGTGTGCAGGAAAGAAACACCACTGCTCATTTTCTTCTGGTCACAAACCAGAGCCTGGCTGTGTGATTGCAGAGATTCTGTACTGCCAGGTTTGTGGACCAGTGATGTGCAGTGTATCCTAGAATACAGAAACCTTTTACTTTTATCGAAGGTGTGTTTCCAGAGTATGAAAGGCAACATACCAGCTCCAAATAGAAGAGATGGCAACGATGATAAGCTTAATCTCTGTATTGCAGACCGGCTACAATGTGCCCATTGGATTCTGAGGAACTCCTCTCAGAACCCTGCAGCAGTTACTGTGAAATTGAGTAAAAGTGCAGTAATTACAGTTCCTTCGCTGTTTGCACGACGTAGCTAGAGTAGCCGACGTTAACACATGTACGGATAGTCAGCGTTTAACGATAGTCAATATTTGTCCCAGCTTGAGGTATTGAGGCATGTTTCCCCAAGACAGCACACTCCATACTCCTAAGGATGGACCTGGCTTCAAAAAAAGCCAGGTCCATCCTACCGATACCGATAATAACTGCAATTCTGAGCATGTGAGGATCCAATGCAAACCAGCGGGACAGGATTACCTCAAATTAATTTTTAATTCTGAGACTCCACTGTAAGAAAGAGGGGCTGCAGCAGTCTTTCTAATTTAAATACGTTCACAGTCTTGGTCAGTGCTGGGCTAACTCATTTTAGTTCAGGGGCCACATACAGCCCAGTGTGATCTCAAGGGGGGAGGACCAGTATCAGAATAATAACTGGTAAATAACAACAACTCCAAAAGGTTTCCTTTGTTTAGTTCAAAGAAGAACAGGGACATTATGAATACAAAACATTTTATATAAAATTTCTTAAGAAAAATAAGTGCAACTTTGGTGCATTTCTGCCTTCTGCTGATTAGTTCTTGGTCTCAGTGTTGTTGCTCATCAGGCTGGAAAAGTTTCCAAAACCATCTCGAAAGAGTTTGGAACCCACAAATATTCCACAATCAGACAGATTGAAGACGACTGTTCCCCTCCACAGGAGTGGTCCACCAACAAAGATCACTCCATAATAGTCTGAGAGGTCCCAAAGGAACCCAGGGGAACTTCTAAGCAGCTAAAGGCCTTTCTCTCATTGGCTAATGTTAATGTTGATGAATCCACTGAACAACCATGGTGTGATGGACAAAGACACTGCTCTCCAAGAAGAACATTTCTAAACATCATGTGGACAAGACAGAAGACTATTGGGACAATGTTTAGTGGACAGATGAGACCAAAGTAGAATAGTTTGGTTTAAATGAGATGAACCAACACTGCATCATTCCAGCATCAGAACCTCATCCCTCCATCAAACATGGGGGTGGTGGACAGATTTTGCTGTGAAAGGTTGTGCAGACTGTGGAGATGCATTTTCTTTTCCTTAAGGGCGAATATGAGGTTGACGAATTTGGTTCAGCATGAAAAATCCTGACAATTACCACTGGCTGTCTCTGGTGATTCCCAACTCTTCCTCTAATGGCACTATGAGGTTGATGTTTCAGTTCTATTTTGAGATACCACTGATAGTAGACCACTGTATGGTCACAGTGTATGTTCCTTTTATTTGATACTTATAAACTATAAACTAATGGCAATCAAATCTAAATCTAAAACTACACTAATATTAAGATAATATTACTGTGTTTTTCTTGGGAGCCAAAGCATGGGGGTACATGGAATGTTGAATATGTAATGTGTTATTCTAATGAGTAATTAAATTAGCCTCTTTATGTATGTATAACGTTAATGTTCTATACACACATTAGAGTAGCCTACATATCGTATGTCCTAGGATGAAGAGCCAAGGATGTTGGTTTCACGTGTAACATATTATCACACTGTACAGTATGAGCCACGTGCTCATGGCCTGATTCTTGTCTCTCCAGGGACAAGGTTGTAGCCAACACTCATGCACACGTGTGCACATACATGGACTCAAACAGAACCCTGACGTTCTTGTGCACACAACGGCACATGCTCCACTCAGGAACACATCCTGTTGTCTTCATGTGCAGCACACATATGTGTACACATGTATGCATACGTACCCATGCACACCTGCCAAAAGACGCTAATGAAGACGAAGTAGCTAATTAAGCGTGACAGTGAGGACTGATGGGTGGGCCACGTTATGTGACGTTATGGGGTCGGCTTGGACCTATAGACAGGGCTTTGGCCAATATAGGACACTGTGTTAGTTAGAGACGGGGGAATTGATGGGTACGGCGGAGTGAGGAGAGAAAGATATATCAAAGTATATCAAAGGCGTAGATGGGAAGAATATTTTTGAGGTTCACCCCGGCTCCCTTGGTGATCGAGATTCCCCTGAAACGTTGCACACAGACACACTCGTGCAGACAGCTGGCCTAGATCTACAATGCATGGGATGTGTGAATCCTGCAGGCACACAGCATCTTATGTTCTTTCATCTATTTATGTGTAGTTATCTGTTGCTGTCACTATTGTTTCTGTGACATCCACTAAACAATATGCTTCTGTTCAATTGTCTGATGTTAAAGTGTTTCAGCTCACTGTTCGAGCGCTCTTTAAAGCTTCTATGAGTCATGTAACTGTATTTATATTCATGTAAATGTCTTCTAAACAGATGATTCTGCTGCTCCTAAGGGCTTTTTCAGGCATTAAATTTGCACGTTTTGTGGAAATATCATCAGGTCATTAAGCTCAGAACGACCCTACCTTAAGGGCAGCTTGAAAGTGCACAAATAAACTTCCAGCCACTGTATCTAGAGACAAGCTGAAACAAGAGCAACTGGACCTGTAGAGTTTCTTGAAGGCATTAAATCCAAGTAGCTGCTTCAGTTCTAACAGACTGGTGTGGAGTTGGGGTTTTATTAAGAACATCTGGGGGTGTTGCCCATCTGAAATAATGGGTCATTAAGAGTACCATCATTGGGGAAGGAAAACGGGATCAAAACAGTTTCCTCCAATTACAGGTAACTATCTGGTCATTATCAGACACTAGTCATGCAAGTTTCAGCTGGGCACCACACACAGATGTTCCTGTTTTAACCCCAGCTCCCCTCCAGTCCTTAGAAACTGAAGAAGCTACTTGGATTGAAATATATTCAAGAAACCCAGCAAGTCTAGTTCAGCTTATTTTTTTAGATATGTCATGGATGACTGAGAACCATCACAATCAAATTTCCAATATTCGAGATTCCAAGAGTTCTCTATCAGTTCTCTATGTTTCCAGACATACAGAAGACTCAGTTTCTCTGGAGTCGAATCCAGTTGACTCTAGGAGAAGACAAGGAAGACAAGCTGATCTACAGGGGAGGAACTTTTGTTTATTCATGATCGGATTAGGACTCAGGAACTAAATATTAAAAGATCTGAATCCAATCGGGTCAAACTTGATCGAAACAACCCTGGCTCACATAATCCTGATCGACGCAGCTGACATTCCTTTCTCTCCAGTGGAAGTGGTGCAGTAAAGAGCCCGGGGCTGTTGACTGAGTTTACCTGTGTGAGTGACAGTGTTGCCCAGCACATCTGAGAGTATGCGCTCGTAGTTTGGTTAGTCACGGTTGTGTGTGTCGGTGCTTGCGCGCGAGTTACTTCGTGTTATGTCATGCGCCTCCCCCCTACCATCCTGCGTCTCATCCCTTACGTCACGTCGCCATAGTAACCCCGTCGGTGGCGAGGCATTCTGCTTCACTGGACCGCCGGCCAGCTGAAACCCTCACCCATGTCTGTTTAGGTGTGTTTCGGTGTGTCTGCGAATGTCTCGCACGACACGGAAGTTATTAAGCATTGACAAGAGATGGAGAGTGTATGTTGAGCGTGTTTCATGCTTTTAACTTGCTCATTGTCTTCTGCTAATGCCACATGCACACAGAGACACTGGCTCAGGGGTAGAGCATACAGTAAGAGGGCGGGAAGCGTCAGAGCTGTATAGAAGCGTTGGCACTGATGCAGCGTGGCAGATTTCACCCTTCGGTTCTCCTTGTATCTGTGACTATCTGCGCACACTGTAAGCAAGAGTCACTGCACAGCTGTGTGTTGGGTTTACATTAACGTGTAATAGATATTTGTGGATGGATGCTACATTCGAGGCTTTGTTTCACATGTCTCACGCTGTAACCAGTCATGCAAATACCGTGACCTCATGTTTGCCCCATTCTTCAGAATGCAATATCGCAGTAATACGTCCATTGGAATGCTTTGGATATGGGACACATGTCCACTTGAAGTCAAGAATGAACTGATTAGAATTTAGTGTTGAAAGTGGAAATAGTTGAAACTCCTCAAAACACATTTTTGGTCACAACTGTGAAGATGGTAGTTTGATATTTCAGTATTTCAGGAAGGCCATGATGGCATTCTTTCACCAGCCAGGGAGAGCCAGTTGACCGGACCTTTTCTGTCATTAATGCACTCTCTCATCTCTTCTTCTTTGTTGTGCACTAGGGGTTGCATGACTTCAGATTTTTTTATGTGATGAAAGTCAAGTCGACACCAACTGGTCTCTAATGACACTGCTAATAAAAACACAGTAGGAAGTAATGCTTTGCAATTCCAAGTACTGAGTAAAGTAATATTATTGCTTCTTAAAACAGTTATAAGAAGTGTCTTATTACCTCTATACTATAACACACTACTGGCAGTGACATGTCATTCCAAAACGGACATGCTTGTTTTCAGAACGCATACTTAGCAGAGATTTACTACGTACATACGTCAGTTTGCATGGAATACATGGACATGTCATAGTGTTGACTGAAAAAAAACTAATTCCTAGCATCAAAAGTGAGGAAGTTCATTGATCAGAGACTCTGACGCTTTAGAGATGAAATTAACAAAATGTCTCACCCTGGAGATTCATAAAGTATTTTCTTATCTTCAGTCCAATAAATCCTTCTGTCAAAGTTAATGTAGTGTGTAGAGGGTAGCTCATACCTTGACTCCAGGAAACCTGTGTTCTCTACTCCAGAAATGTTCTGGTCATCCATAAACCCTGAAGAAGTTGTCTTCTTCTTCTTCTTCTGGAAGTAGAAGAAAGTCATCTTCTTCGTTTTATTTTTTGGCAGCTTTGAGGCTAGCCAGCAATCATTACATCAGAAGGGGAAGAATATGTTTTTACGCTACAGGGACGTGGTTTTGGGTTATGGCAGACCTAAATTAAATAACTACAAAAGATCAGGCTTGGCTGCAGCCTGATCCGATCTGTTTCGATCGGATCATTTTGCCTGCACCAAAGAAAAAGAAAAGGAACAAGTTTGATTATTACTGAAATTGAAACCACTCCCACACATTGTTCAGTTTCGTGGTGGAAGCAGGAATCTTTGACATCTGAAAAATTGCATACATAGCAGACTTTGTCCATGGAACAGCATGATTGTTGTTTGGTGTACTGGCCCTTTAAGGTTTGTTGTTACATAATATGTATTTCTAGGGAAGGAATGTGGAAAACATTGCTTTCCCTGCATCCTAAACATAGTTAATAAGCTTCCAACGACATATCCACCATTATACCCCATGATACTTTTGCAAAATGTGTCTTTCCCTTTTCCTGCGACATGCGGTAGCTGTTTGTAAAATGCAGCGAATTTTTCATGTTTGCAGAGCACAGTGCTATTTATAGAGACTTGCTCTGCACCCAAGTCGGGGCCTGTTGCGTGGTGGGATAGGAGATGGGTCGGAGGTGGGGCGCTTGAGGATACCGTGACCCAGATGAGTGAGCTGGAACGATCGGCCTTGTGGCGCTCAGCGTGCCGCTGTATTATTGCTGCCGCAGTGACATAAGATGCAAGTCTCATCTGCCTTTTGTTCTGCGAGGAGTGAAAAGGTTCAGAACATTCAGGAATGTCAATTAGCTTTGGGACTAAAAAGCTTCTGCATCACAGCCATCAGTCTGTTTGTGCATGGGAGGGTACACCACGACAGGCATCTTTTCAGAGAATGAAAAGTCATTATCCAGTGCTCATCTGTAAAAAAAGAAAAAAAAAATACAAAGAGTCTTTGTGAAACTGATGTTTTGTTATGTAATGGATGCCTTTCCTTTCCTGAAACTATCACCCCTGGGTTAGAGCTGCCACTAATGGTTTGTTCGCTAACAGTGAATATGTTCTTTATCAAACCTCCCTAACTGTTCTATCATTTCTTTCTCCTCGACCCCCAGGATATCATGTTTCCAGCTCCGCGGTTCTGGAGGAAGCGAGGTGGGAGAGTCGTCACCTTTTACAAGAGGACAACGAGTCCAGGCTCTACCCGGAGAAGAACTGCACTGAACCAGGTGAGAAAGGCGAGAGATGGAGGGTTCTGCAAAAGCTTGAGACCACTAATCCTCCGATTTTGCATTGATGTTCTAATTAACAAATGATAACATGAGCTTAACTATTTGAGTATAAAGAAAGGCACTGGAAACATCAAAGAAAGGCAACTGGACTTGTAGAGTTTCTTGAAGATGTTTCACCACTTGTCTGAGATTCTTCAGCTCTGAAGGACCGGTGGGGAGTTGAGGTTTAAATAGAAAATTACATTTCTAAATGATGTGACTGGGGAAGAAAGACCATGACAGTCATGGTCTTCTGTGGTCTTCAAGAAGTTTTTCAAAGCTTTGAAGAACTACTTGAAGACCACAGAAGAAAAAGCTTTTGCATCACAGCTTGGATGGAGGCTCATTAATTCATATTTATCTATTTGTCTATTATTTCCATGCAGATTTTTGTAAGCATTTCACTCAATGAGGGAGACTTGGATATATATATATATATAAAGGAACAGTCACAATCTCTGTGACTCTGTGATATCTTGTAGATTAAACAGTTAATCAAGTTAATCAGTCGGCAAATGAACTGAGGTTGTAGCCCTAATAGTTGCAACTAGATTTGAACGTCTTTATCTTTCATTATGAATATTGTTGTAAATTCGTGGGGTTAGTGGTGAACGGGTCAACCAATAAGGTAAAGTGTCTGGCCAACACTGAGCATCTGTGGCCCTTGTGATGGCAGTGTGTCCCGCACCACTGGCACTAGTTGGACTCCTGTCGGCGGCTTTTTAGCAAAGCGAGTGGGTCAGAGTTTGAGTCTTAGGTTTATTAGACCAGTGCAAAAGAGGAAAAGCGGAAATGATGAAATTAAACAAAAGGAGAAAGGGAACGGTGATGCTCTGGACCGAAGAATGGTTGGCAGGGCAGGAGGAAGTTTGGTGGTTGAGGTGTGAAAGACATCACAGAGATAGCTGTTGTAATTACAGTACGTTATTGTCAGCTTCCTAATAGAAAGTTAACAGCTGTGTGGTGTCTGTGGAATCTCTCACATGCAGCCAACAAGTCTTCAATTCAACTGTGTTTCTGGACATGCTAACGTTGTTGAATGCTGCCTTTGTTTCCAGGAATCTTCAGACTTTAGAGCACCTCACTAAAGTCTCAGGTGCTCTTTTATGAAGTCCCCCTCTGAGAAAGGTTTCTCATGTCACGCAATGACTTGAGAACCTTAACATTCTCTCATCTCCCTGTGTTTTGTTAAAGTAGACAAACGAAAATTCAGACTAGCTGCCGTTTACTTTCGTTCATTTGTTTCATCTCGTTCTGCACCGGTGTGGGTCTCACGCTTGGTTTCTTAGTTGTCACGTAGCGCGCTCTTTCACCACAGCAACAGTTTCATTCTTTACAGTCACAGCTAACCTCCACTTCCCTTCGCATTTTCAAACAGACACACACACACACACACACACACACATTCACTGTGCAGTCTCAGGAGAGCTGGCTACAAGCGGAGCACAGCCGAGGCGAGGGTGAATAAATGAGCAGTGCTCCCTCTGGTGAGGACCTGGTGACGGAGAGCGAGAGAAAATGTTGACATTGAGATGAAAGCTGAGGAAGAACACAAGCTTTGTCCAGGTAGACGTCCTCTCTGCATCACTGTGTGTGTTCCTCTACAGCTGTCTCTCTGAGGACCAGTTTGAGTTTTACACCATCGGAGTGAGGACATTTGTGCAAAGTTGTTGGTCCTCATGTCTTTACAAGGCTGTTTGAGGGTTAAGACTTGGTTTTAGGGTAAAGGGTACGATCAGGGTTTTTGGCCAGTGCCACATTTTTGCTTTGTGTGAACCAAAAGCTCTCCTGCTCTCCTACTTTTGTTTTCTCTGTGAGCTCGTCACCGTGTGTGTGTCGGTGTGTGTTTTTCCCTAGCACAGGGAGTGTGTGAGTGTTTTCCATGTGGAATCCTGGGGCTTTACGAGGCTGACGTCCTGCCAAGCATTCTCTTGATCTTATTGTAAACACACAGCCCCCATCGAATGCACCCATGCACACTCACCACGCTCGCTCCTTCCTTCGCCCTGCAGCGCGGGGGATACAGAGACACTGCACAGTCTGACCGGATTCATACGGATGAGTTATATTTAGACAGCACATAGTTTATATAGCCTGTTTCTGTTTAATTACGCTTTGTCTCCTGAAACTCTAATTACCTTAATAGGGATTATTCCTGCTTTCTTGCACTAAAAGGGGCCTTCACAACGAGCTCCTCACGCCTCACTCCCTCTCTCCCCCTCTCTCCCCCTCTCTCTCCCTCTCTCTCTCTCTCTCTCTCTCTCTCTCTCTCTGTTATCATCTGTTTAGCTCTCTCTCCCCGGAGCGCTCGCTGTCTCTTGCTTCTTCTTTTTTTTTGTTTTTCTTGTCTGTCTGTGCTTTTAGCTTTTTTTTTTAGTTTTTTTTTTAACAGACACAATCATCCGTTCAGTTCCAAGTCGCGGAGTGTTGTCGCCACGCACCGCGGAAACGTGCACACACAACGAGGAGACACGTGCACGCTGCTGATGTGGTGACACGTGCGTGCACGTAACCGTCTACACAAATATGTCGTCTCGTGTGGAGCATCGACGCCTCGTTGTTCTCAAAACCAGTGGCACATTTTTGGCAGAGCACTAGATAGACAGATAGATAGATAGATAGATAGATAGATAGATAGATAGATAGATAGATAGATAGATAGAGGTACAATGTACACAGATCAGCCACAACAGTAAAACCACTGACAGGAGAAGGACCGGAGAACGCCATAGCAATGACACTCCTTGATGGCAGCAGCCATCCCCAGCAGGATGCAGCCTGGCACCGATCAGGCATAACATTATGACCACCTTCCTAATATTGTGCAGGTCTCCCTTGTGGTAACTCATCAGAGAATGGATATGGGCCTTCTGAGGGTGTCCTGTGGTGTCTGGCAACACTATGTTGTTAGTGGGGGGGCCTTTGAGGGGAGGGGCCTCTGTGGGTCATCCCACAGATACTTGATCAGTTTAGGATCTAGTGAATTTGGAGGCCAGGTCAACACCTTGTGCTGTTCTTCATGTTTTTTTTTTTTAGTTGTTCCTAAAGTGTTTTTGTGTGTGTGTCTGTGTCAGGCTGCATCCTGCTGGGGATGGCTGCTGCCATCAAGGAGTGTCATTGCTATGGGGTGGGGGTGCCTGGTCTGGTCTAGGTGGGTGCTACATGTCTAAGTAACATCCACACCAATGAATGCCAGGTCCAGAAGTTTCCCAGCAGAACATTGAACTGTCACAAGATGGTTGATGTCATTTACTCCTTTTGTCAGTGGTTTTAATGTTGTGGCTGATCAGTGTTATATGCAGAAG
Source organism: Chelon labrosus (assembly GCF_963514085.1). Lineage (NCBI taxonomy): Eukaryota > Metazoa > Chordata > Actinopteri > Mugiliformes > Mugilidae > Chelon > Chelon labrosus. Next base: position 26,279,649 of record NC_140348.1, read on the forward strand.
TGTATATATAGAAATGTATAGATTATATAAATTTGTATAGATTTGTCTGATTCCTTGTGTCTTGACACAGAGACGATTACCTCTTGTTACGTGATGTTTCAGGCTGAATTACTGGGTGAACAAATCAAATCATGTCTTTCGGCCAAAACACTGTTGAGAATGACAGTTGTGTCTTTGAGTTTGTGCTGGAATGACCTCTGAAAGGATAAAAATGTGAATCTTTTCTGTTGGGGATCTTTCACAGAAAACAATCTGGGGGAAATGGCCTAGCTCCTATTTTTAGTGGCATTCGCCCAACAGCCCCACTGGAACTACGCAACAATGGAGCCCGGACATGTGACGGCAAATTCCCCAAAATAACATTTGCTCCTCTGCTTTTGACTGAGGCCAGCTGGGGTCTGTGTGGCTCTCTTCGATGAACAAAGCCACGGAGCTGCTTTAGAGATGGGGCTGCTGTTTTTGCTGCAAACACTATGCGTTACTGCCTGAACCTCAACTTTAGTTATGGTATCAATTATTAGACTCGATATGCGTTCACGGTATCGCATTATTACAAACTAGAATGACTGAAATGTTTAAAATCTAGTGTCTCCAATTTTGTGATTTCTTCCCCCCGTTCCCATACCAATCTTTTAATATTCATTATCGGCCAATCAGAGTCCCAATCCGACCTGGAGATTCATAAAGTCTTTCCTTGTCTTACTTGTCTTCTTCTAGATGCAACTGGGTTCAGTCCAAGAAATCTTTCTGTCAAAGTTAATGTAGTGTGGAGAGGGTAGCTGGTACCTTGGCTCCATATAATCTGTGCTCTCTACTTCAGAAATGCGTTGCTTTGCGGCAACAGCCCAGACCCTGTGCAGACCATAACGCCCTAGCTTGACGTGCACCTCCCCAGAAATGCAGACAGCAAGACTTGTGATTGGTTTCCGCTTTAGTATTTCTGGCTGTTACTCCATCTCTGCAATTTTCAAATTGATTGTTTTGGATTAATAAAGATGGAACACACCGACCAAAAATGTAATGAGGAGGTTCGAAGGTGCAAGCATCTGTATGACTCGATTTTGGTACAGTGGTGTGGTGGTTAGCACTGATTCCCTTAAGATTCTGGGTCCTAATCCATCGTGGCCGACTGGTTCCTTTCTGTGTGGAGTTTGCATGTTCTCCCTGTGTCTGCGTGGGTTCTCTCCAGGTTCTCCAGCTTCCTCCCACCATCCAAAGACATGCTGGTTAGGTTCATTGGTGATTCTAAATTGGCCGTAGGTGTGAGTGTCTCTCTGTTAGCCCTGTGATAGACCTGTCCAGGGTGTACCCCGCCTCTAGACCCAATGACAGCTGGGATAGGCTCCGTCCCACCCCCACCCCCTACGACCCTTCACAGGACAAGCGGTTACAGAAAATGAATGAAACCCAATACCGAGCCAATCGTTTTAAAAATGCCTAAATCAGCATCAATAGCGATCTGCAATACCGACTTGTACGTTATAATAGATCCAGCACCAAAACGTTCTGAGTGGAACTTCCACTATAATTTGCATACAGGTGTGTGAGTAGGTAGACTCAGCAGCTTCAGCAGCCGGGGATGCAAAGAAACAGTTAGTGTTCGGGGTTAAACTGTTCCTCTCACAGCGGCTAAGTTAGAGTGCTCTCCTCTAATCTGTCAGCAGAGATGTTTCCACGCGTTCCAATGGCAGCCACCGTCTCTCTGCAGCCGTTTGTGCTTGTAATTGCTCAGATCAATGGCACTTACCTCCTCCTCTCATCGCGCTGCACGAAAAACATCCATACTCGCAGGAGATGGGCTCTGACAGAACAATGGAGGAGATTCACTTTCAAACCCAAACACGCGTATATATATGTGTGTGTGTGTGTGTGTGTGTGCAGCGCGGCGATTTCTTTTCGGCTGGTGTTTGGCGTGCACGTGAGTGTTTGTGTTGTTTCCGTCAAATTAAAAAAAAAGTCTGAGGTCAAACACATACAGACGTAATTACACAGAGGAGTGCGTTGGATTAGACGTAATCATGTTTACAATTGCTGACTTTCTCCTCTCTGCTCATGCACCGCAAACAACAACCTCTGCCTCATTAGAAGGAGTGTGTGTGTGTGTGTGTGTGTGTGTGGTAACAACAACCTCTGTCATTTTCCTTCATGACTCATATTTATTCTCATCTCCATCGATCTGGCTCTGGATAGATGTCTGGTAGTGAGTGTGTTACAGCAGACTCCTGACCTGCTCTCTCACTTTCTCTTTAACTTGTATTTCTGTCCATCAAGTCTTAATTGACCATTAAAAATCCCTCGCTACACTCACTAATCATACTGCGGTCGCACAAATGAAACATGACCGAGGAGGTTACGCTCCCTTGCTCCGGACTGTGAGCGCCGCGTCCTCGTTTAGACGTATGCTCAGCGATGCTTATTTACTATTGTTATAGTCTGCTGCTTTTCGTCGGTGCAGCCAACGAGCGTCTAGTTTTTAAAGTCAGATTCATGGCATGAATGATTTGTGTCTTAGCATCAGTCCAATCAGCGTGAGTGCTGATACTGACAGATTAAGAGGCACAATCACGACAACAGAACATGTTTGCTCACAATAATAGACTAATTCCAATCAGAATCATCTGCTCCAGATGGCGTACGAGTATTCGTTAGTATGAGTGGTATGTTATGCATCATTCTTCAGTGATGGATTTAAAAATAAAGTGAAATCATTTTTGGACACGAGTAAGCACTTAAAATGCCTCAAACAATCATACTGGGTTTTTGAGGCTGATGTCAATATTAATATCAGTTTCTCAGCAAGCAGTAGATCTAGATCATGAACAAATTCAGCACTTCCATCCCGTGGGGTGTCGTGAACCAGCGTTGTAACGTCCTTGAGTTGGTATCCAGTGGCGCTATCGTTGCCGTGTGAGAGTCGAATGCTTTTGCAAATCTTTTAAAAGCCCATGAGAAACCGCTCGCCTGACTCTCCGTGCACCACGACCAGCAGCATGTGTACTGCAGGTTTTCCTGACATGAAGATAATTATCTGCTTAATGGGACTATTTTCTCTTTTTCCATTACTGCACGCCGGAGCGAAATGAACCTTCAAGGCAAAGCGGGAGTCTGTTTGGAGGAAGGTCTGGCTAAAAAACGGGATATCTGAAAGCCTTCAGAGCCGTGGAGTTTAGACAGAGGAAACAAGAAGAAATGAGTTCAGTTTAGATTTGCTCTGGTACATTCTGCAGCATCAAAGTGGTGGATGGAGCAAACATGATAAACTTTGTCATTAAAGTCTTTAGTATAGCTGACCCTCTGTATTAACATGGATTGAGTTGAAAGTTGATGAGTGGCAAAAATATGCTTTGAATAAATATGATTTACATTGGTGTTAATTTAGTTAATGAAGACGATGACAAAAATATATTCCATGAAGACCATTTTTTTCTGTGACTAAGGCAGGACGTCGATGAGCTAAAACTAATATCTGAATTATAACAACTATGATGAAATATTAACGAGACGAGACGGGACTAGAATATTATTTGATATGATAAGATGTTATTTGAATATCGGACATTCAAATCACATGATCTCTTCATACGTGCGTCCCTGTCATGTGATTGGATGCGGAGCTTTTGCTCGTCTGATCTCAGGCAGTTGACGTTCGCCTACCAAACCTAGCTAGCAGCTACAAGACCTGAATTAGATGCAAGAATACGTCATTTTGTAGGAGCATCGTCCTGCTATTTCTGCAGCCTCCATCACGGTCAGTTAGCTAACTATGAAGTTAAAGAAGTCTCATCTAAGTACTTTACAAGTTGCTGTTTTACGCTACGTGAAGTTATTGCCTTCTGACTTTTTACTGACACATATTCAAGGGTGGATAATGGATTAGAATTTAGTAGACTAAAATTGTGGTGGCACAGTGGCGAGGTGGTTAGCACTGATGCCTCACAGCGAGAAGGTGTGTGGAGTTTGCATGTTCTCCCTGTGTCTGCGTGGGTTCTCTCCAGGTTCTCCAGCTTCCACCGTCCAAAGACATGCTGGTTAGGTTCATTGGTGATTCTAAATTGGCCGTAGGTGTGATCTCCAACTCTAGAAAGGGATATGTAGAATAGCACCGATGCCAATAGAGCAGAGTTGATGCAGCGTGTTACCTGGATTCAATCTTAAAGGGTTGACTAAAAATGCAATGACTACGAATGGTAAAAATGTGACTAATAATCAAAGCTGTAAATGAAAAATGCCTGTCAGAATGAACACTGAGTCACATAGACAGGGCGGGGGATCCTTCCTTTGTTAGCTGCTTCCCACATCATCATTTGAAATGTTTGATAAAACTCTTTAACTGGGTCTGCACACTATAAAAACTTCAACAACCACTGCTATGGAGAGTGTTGACGCAGTGAGGGAGCGATTAAAAACTCAGCCATTTATAACTGTGAGCACATTAGCATTCTGGAGTTAGCATTTAGCCTAAAACAGCTGTAATCCCACTGTTTATCGTGGTGGTTGTTAATCTTGTCCTCTTGCTCTTCATTAAAGCTCCGGAAGATAATCACCAATTACCGTCTTTGTTTCTGCAGCCAGCGTGAAATGATTGCAGCGGTGTTTGTTCGGCGGAGGCCTTCACAGCCTTCGCGGTCTTAAGAGGTGAACCTCTTCACAGAAAATCAGATTTATTTAGAGTGCATCCCTGGCTCGGGCTAGCTGTGGCTGTCGCGTGGCCCGTGGTGCTCGACGGGGCAGAAGAAGAAACAGGTTGTGAAAGACAGGCAGGTCATATGCAGAGCCCTGAGGAGCTAGCCTGAGCACAGACTGTGAGGGAAGGCAGGAGTGTACCTCTGAGTGTGTGTGTGTGTGTGTGTGTGATTATAAGAGTGTGTTTATCAAGCCATCCCCTCCTTGCCTACGGTCCATCTGTCACTCCAAGAAAGCTCACTATAGGCATGTCAGAGTCTGCAGGCCAGCTGGGAGGCAGCGTGGATGTGTGTGTTCATGTGTGTGTTCATGTGTGTGTTCATGTGTGTGTTCATGTGTGTGTTCATGTGTGTGTTCATGTGTGTGTTCATGTGTTTGTTGGCGTAGTGGACGAAGGAGGGTGGTGGGGAGGTGATCTCTGTCACTTCATATCGCATCATTTCCTGTAAAGGAATCCCACCACCAGCAAAATAATAAAAATCTACAGGAAAGGAGAGAGGCATGATTACAGAGAACGACATTAACTCATTTAAAAATGTCAACAGTTTATTTCCTTACAGATATAAATACAGCAGACACTGAATTATTAGTAAAGTCAGATTTATTTAAAGGGGAATTACCGTTTTTTACAACCTGGACCTGGACCTCCCGCTATATGGATATACGTGGTGCTCCACTGGAGCTAAATATCTTCTGAACGACTCCAAATGACACCAGTTATATGGGTGAGTAAACGATCGTATTTTATGCCAGAAATAAGGTCCAGGTTGTAAAAAACAGTAGTTCTCCTTTAACCCTTTAGGCGCCGGGTTTTATTTTTTAAAAATACTAGATTTTGACATCTAAATTTCAGAAGGCTCTGGCCTGAAAGTGGTTTGAGATAGAGACAATGTGTAAATGAGATAAATATTGAGAATGACCTAATGTTTATCTAGGGAGTAAATTTTCCCAATTTCCATGAAATACCTGATATTTTGAAAGAGAGGTGTCAGTAACAATTTGAATTGTTGAAGATGCTTTATAGAAAGTATCCAGCACAATGATAAAGAAACTGGACGTTTCATCCAAGTCTTCGGTTCTAAAAGACTGGTGGGGAATTGAGGTTTAAATATGAACATCTCTAGGTGTTACTAACCAGAAACTCACATGACTAGTATACCCAAAAAAAGGCAACTGGACGTTGTCAGTCAGAGGCTCCGGTCTCAAGGTGTGAACGGGGGGTGAAACTTCACACCTTCAACATAAAGTGATCCTATGCACTACGTAGTTTTCATTTCCTCCCCTGTACCTTCCTAAAGTCTTTCCTTGTCTTCCTTGTCTTCTCCTAGAGTCGACTGGATTCATTCCAATAAATCTTTCAGTCAAAGTTAATGTAGTGTGGAGAGGGTAGCTGGTACCTTGTGTTCTCTACTCCAGAAATGTTCTGGTCATCCAACGCTGCCATAAACTCCCTAACCCTCTCTGGAAGACGTTTCTCCTTGACGCTGTCTCCAGTAAAAACTTTTCTCTTCTTTTAAATGCAGTGTTCAGTGTTTGTGGTTTGTTGTTGTTGTTGTTTGGGTGCAGCCTTTGACTGAGTGGACTCACCGTATTGCATGTTTTTTTGACAAATCAAAAAGAGATCGTCTTGAATGACGATCACCTACTGCCACATCGCCAAACATCCACATTGCATAATTTGTACAGAGTGCAAAGCTGTGGCCTTCCAGGTGTGAAACTACTCACTTAATATTCAGGTGTGAACAGAGACAGTAACATTGTCCAACCTCTTATGGGTGTTTGCCAGTCTGGATATGATCAAGTTTTTGGAGTATCACCTATCTGTCTTGGTCAGATCTTCTCCATGTGTGCCACTAAAAAAAGTAAAGGCATAATAATGCAGAGCAAGTCATTTTCAACATGTAAGTACATTAAATATCCCCAACTTATTTTGGATATACCGTGACCTGGATGACTAAGAACCCTCACAGACATAAGTCCATTGATTTATAGCATTAAAAGTCCGTTCCAGAACGATCGATACCCTCAGATTGGAATCCATACTGAGATATAATGAGTGTGTAACTCTGACTCTGCTTTACCTTTACATCTATAGCTACACATCCACCTCCACTACACTGCCATCCACAGAGTTCCACATCCGCGAGTTGATTTTACATCCTCTGACGATTATTGAATTGTCACAATTATTCTGCATCCTCATCGGGCTGGTGGTGAGAAGCTAGTTTGAGTGATGAATGACAGCCGTGATGAATGCCTCAAGGCTGATTGGAGGCTACGTTTAGAAAATGCTTCAAGGTTACACAAATGGAAATGTTACTGATCACAACTGATGCCAAATCCAACTGGGGATTCAGCTGATGATAGATCTTCCTCGGTGCATTCGCTGCACACATTAAGTGCACATACACACTAGCATGCTCCAGTAGTCTCTCTGCTGCATCTTTTTTCCCTCCTTAGAGGAAAATCAATGTTAATTGACTGTAGCTGGGACTTAAACAGACATCTCACTGGGTGAAAAAGATAAATGTCCTAGTATGGAGCCCTGTGGGACGTCCTTTATTCTCTACAACAACAACCCCCCCCCCCCCCCCCCCCCCCCCCCCGTTTCTGTCCAATACACCAAACCTGCACGTACAGAAACTGTTGAGTTTTTTTTGTTGTAATGGGGTAATCCTCTGGAAATTACTCAGGAGCTGAAGGTCCCCTGTGACTCTCATCTGTTATTAGTGACCATAGACTCACAGTCCTTTCAAGGGGTGACCTTTGACCTTTTGGTGATTTTTCTTTCACTCGTTCTCACTCCATTTTAAGGCAAATTCTTCTGCACCAAACATGGTTCTTCACTTCAACTGGCTTCACTGATAATAGATCAGTCTGTCAACTCAAGTTGAGAGTGTTGGCTTTGGTATTTATTCCTGTTGTGTGGTTCATAGAGAAATGTTCAACTGGGGATGTCTCGATCCAGTTTTTCTCCCTCTCGATCTGATACCGATCTTTCAGTATTCAGTATCGGCCATTCCGAGTTTGAATCCGATCTTAAATAAACTAAATTTCCTTCTGTGGAGATTCATAAAGGTTTTTCTAATCTTAATTATTCTTCTAGATCACGTGTGCACCAAAGTTAATGTAGTGTGGAGAGGGTAGCTGGTACCTTGTGTTCTCTACTCCAGAAATGTTCTGGTCATCCAACGCTGCCACATAAACTCCCTAACCCTCTCTGGAAGTTTTTTCTCCTTGACGCTGTCTCCAGGAAACTTTTCTTTTAAAGAAGAGCAGCCTTTTCCTGAGTGGACTCGACGTATTTTATTTTTTTGTTTATTTTTTTTTGGTGTTGGTAGTATTGGATAACAATCTTCTTCTACCACCTCTGTCTGACTGACTTAATTTTCCAGAGTAAAGCTCTTCCACAGAGCAGACGTGTTTAGCCACAAGACTTAAGTTGATTTGTGGCAGCTCTTAGACGCCAGCCAACCGCCATTAAAACAGAAGAGGAAGAAGATTTTCTGATGCTACAGGGACGTGGTTTTTGGTTTATGGCAGACCTAAAATAATTAACCAAAGATCAGGCTTGGCTGAAGCCACGTACTGACCCGATCCAAGACCGATCAAGCGTTGAGGCTGTGAGTAGAAAACAATGTTTAAGGAAGACGGGCTCTGGAGATATGCAAGCTTTTCTGCATTAGGTAAACTCCTTGGTTATGTAATTATAAAATATGAAAAGCAGTATTATCAATCTTAGTGATTGCAAGCAGACTGAGACCCCCCCTCCCCTTATTGCCAAATTCGTGCTGTTTCTTTGAGAATGTGTGCTATGGAGTCTGGTCACCTCTGCATAGCTCCATCCACCCTCAAACTGAGAGGAGGTCCAATTAGCTGGAATAACTCAAAATGGGGACACACCACTGTAATTACACCAAATTATTTATAGTAGACTGTAAACCAGAGCGGAATTCCACTCTAACAACCAGACCTATTGCAGGCATGTCGTCAGATGCCCTCACAGCCCCCGCAGACCTGTGGCCAGCATAAAACAAAATCTCCAGAGAGAGCAGGTAACATGGCTGTCACACTGTAGCCTGGCTGAATTACACACAAACAGCTCTGTGTTTGTGTGTTTGTGTGTTTGTGTTTGTGTGTGTGTGTAATTGGGGTACACGCTTTAGGATGATTCTGCTGCTCAGGCAAATCGGCAAATTTTTCGCTGGTGGGAATATACCCCCCCCCCTCCCTCCCTCCACTGCTGCCATGGCAACCAGTGAACTGTGTCACCTGCCAGTTGATGTGGTGTGTATGTGTCTGTGTATATATATGTGTGTTTGTGTGCAGTCGTGTGTGTGTGTGTTATACAAAAAGGAAGAAGAAGTAGCAGGAAAAGAACATGCACCGTCCCCAATGCATTTTGCAATACTGCAGCTCCTCCAGCTCTCTCTCTCTCTCTCTTTGCATCTCAGTCGATTGCTTGGTACTGTCAACTAGCTGCCAGCTATTGGCATACCAGAGGCCTGCAGCAGAGCTTGGCTGCCTCTCATGCTTCGCCGTGGCGTGCATTCCTCAGCTCCATGGGGGACGTCCACGCTTCCAAACTCTCCCGGTGGAAACTGAAGACCTGGAGCTGACATGCCGGACTGAGAGGGTTCAGGAGGAGATAGATAGAGAGAGAGACGGGGACAGTGGACACCGGGGATGAGTACCGGTAGCAGTTACCATTTTGAGTCTGGTTTCAAAGTTTATTTTGCAGCCAACAATTCCCCTGTCAAATCTTTTATTCACGCTCGTTGTTTAAAGCCAATTAGGCTCTGCATAATGTTTTGCCTGTTTGCCAGAATAAACTGGGTGCTCGTGTGCATGGTATGTCATCATATTTGCGCTGAATTCCACATCCTTAGTCCGGTTCTTGTTATTTCTTTGCGTCTACCACTTTCTGTTTTTGACACAGTTTCAATAAGGAGAGATCATTCAGGAGTGTAAAAGGTTTTTGCAGATTAGACTCATGCTCATCGAGTGTAGTCTCAAATTAAGGTGGGAGACAGAATAGAGGGCCTGAAGCCTAGATAGAGGATGGTGGTGGTGAAGCAGAGCTAGCAGATGTTTGACTCTTTGGTCGATGGGGATTACAGTGAATGGTTATGATTTTACAAGGCCAGGGACAAAGAAAGAGAGAAGAGTGATAAGGTGTATAAGCGTGTGAAAATCTCTCTATAAATACCAGACCATGGTCATTTCCCTTTTTTGCGGATGTTGTGACGATGTTGCAGGGTCCTAGGAGACTTTCTTTTGTTCCTCTCTTGGCGTGAATTTCCTGGGGGCAGCTAATGATTTGAAATCTATGGTACGTGAATATGATTTTCCTCACAGTGAATTATTTATTTAATTTAATGATCTTTTTTAAATCTTTTTTTTTCCCCCTACAAAGATCTTAGAGAACTCTTTAGAGCTCGGCACACGGCAGCAAAGAGCACAGCTTAACACAGACGTCTGCATTTTAAAGACAGATTCCACTTGTCACGCAGGATCAAGGAGGTTCAAATTATGAGCATCCAGTCTGGATCCCTGGTTCTGATTTCCTGGATATTTAGCCGTGATAAATGCATTTAGTTTTTCCACTAATCAGTTTTTGTATAAACATGTGTCTTGCAGAAATTGATGCATAGACATCAGCTCAGCATCAACTAGTATGTGTCTCAAACCTCGTCCAGAGGCGGCTTGAGACACACCCGTTGGATTTCTATCCTTCTTCAACGTCTTTACCAAAACCTGAGCAAGTTAGTGATAAACCCAACCTGTTACCTGACAGCTGAAATCACAGGGAGGGATGCAGCTGTCACTTCAGCCACATTTAAATCTTCTTACATGCAGTGATATAAAACTGCCTCATTCTTATTTTCCTGATTTCTCTGCCTCTTGTACTTTCTGAAATCCCGCTGAGCAGCTCAAATAAAACCTTCAGGACAGCTTGCTCCTCCCTTGCCACTGACAACACACCGTATCTCGAGTCTGTCGGGATAAATTATGAAAGAGCTTTTCTCTTCACGTTATGTCCAAATGTTTTTTTTTTTTTTATGCTCTGAATCTGCAAACGGCAAGAACATTCCTGTCGTCACGGTGCAGCGGCGCAGATACCATCAGTAGGGGCCAGATATCCAGGATTAGGTCATTATATACCTAAAACCCACCGCTTTCCACAAACATACCTGCATAGGTCTGTGCTTGCTGCGCTTGGTGACAGTCTCATCATCCTCAAACACTTTGTTCTCACTTTAACCCTCACAGTTCACAGATTATCACACCGTAGGTCTGACATAAACCAAAACCACGTCACTGTAGCGCCAAATTGTCTTCCTCTTCTTAGTATATAGTCGTGGAGAGAGTGACAGTCAGGGAGGGTATGATTGCAGAAAAAGGTGGGTTTTGAGATGAGATTTGAAAATAGCCAATGTCTCAATGTTACGGATGATGGGTGGAAAGGAATTCCAGAAGTGGGAGGCGGAACGGCTGAAGGCTCTGGACCCCATGGTGGTCATGCGGGCAGGAGGGATGGTGAGGCTGATGGATGATGATGATCTAAGAGTCCGGCTGGGTGTGTTGATGTGGAGATGTTCTTAGAGGAAAGGTAGAGCTGGGTGTCGTCTGCATAGCAGTGAAAGTGAATATTGTATTTATGGAATATGTGACCAAGGGGGAGGAGGTAAATGATGAAGAGGACTGGGCCGAGGACAGAACCTTGTGGTACACCAGAGGAGATGGGAGATGGCTGGGATGCAAAAGTTTTTAATTGAATGAACTGAGTTCGGCCAGTGTGCACACGTGATCTAAGAGAATAAGAAAGAAAAAAAAGCCTTAATGAATCTTCAGGGGAGCATATTTTAGTTTATTTAAGATTGAACTGGGACTCGGATCGGCCGAAACTCAATACTAAAAGATCGGTATCGGATCGGCGGTCAAAAAAAACTTGAGGACATCAGGACATCCCTAGTAGTGACTGTCATCCTGCTCTTCTTCACAATTTCTTAATCTGCTTCCATGCATCGAAAGTGTCCTGCTGCAAGAGAACCGTTTCCTGCAGAATTCTCATGAAATGAAAACCTCGAATTGTCTTGCAGCAAAGTGGGCAGAGAAAAAAAAAACATGTGCATGCACATATAGTACAGACTCATTCTGAGTCTGGAGAGTTGATGCGATGACGTGATGTGCAGCGGAGAGAGTGGACGTAAAGCAGGATCATGTCAGATGGGAGAATAAAAGGAACATTAAAGTAACATGGCCGTGTGTGAGGGACGGGATTAATATCAGAGCCATCTGTTTATGTACACACAGATGTCATATATATGATAGCTGCAGAGGATAATAAGTGGAATCTGAGAACACGCCATGCACAGAGATAATATGCGTTGTCGTCGATGTTTTTTTTTTTTTTTTTTTGCAGGGTGGGAGCTTTATGGAGCTCTGTGCATGGTAATGATATAAAGAGGATGGTGTAGTCCATGTCAGGAGGGCGCATGCTTAAGAGAGGGCACGTAATCTTCTTGTTTGTCAGAAGGAGGATTGTGCCATTGATTTCAAGGTATTAACTCGTAAGCGGAGCCTGGAAGGGACTGTGCAGCGCGTCGCAGCAGCTGGAAGTGCAGCGTATCGCACAGTTTGGTGACGACAGCGTTTGTGGGCTCAGTGGTGCAGCTCACCGCCCTCTAGATGAGGGCTGCTGGTGTTAAAGGGTAACAACATGGACTCCTTTATGTTTCTGACCAGGCTGCAAAAAAAGTATTCTGAAATGTGCACATTGCTCTCAGCACCTTCTTCCTGATTCTATTAATTATCACTTCTCTGTCTTGTAATTACACAGACACATAATCATGGAGCCTCTTTCTCTTAATTAGGAGGTGTATTAATTACTATGACACTACTACTATGACTATGATTGTAGTAATTAGTTAAAAACTTATTTTGTTTTTATGATAAATCCTCAAGAAGATGCTGAGGAAGAACACTTAGGGGTTGTGTCTGCATGCAGCTCTTTTTACACTCACAGCATCTATATTCTATGCAAGTCCTATGAAAAAACACAAACATACACCGACCAGCCACAACATTATGACCACTGACAGGAGAGGTAAAAACCATTAACCGTACTGGGAAACTTCTGGACCTGGCATTCATTGGTGTGGATGTTACTTAGACATGTAGCACCCACCTAGACCAGACCAGGCACCCCCACCCCATAGCAATGACACTCCTTGATGGCAGCAGCCATCCCCAGCAGGATGCAGCCTGACACAGACACACACACAAAAACACTTTAGGAACAACTAAAAACAAAAACATGAAGAACAGCACAAGGTGACCTGGCCTCCAAATTCACATGTCCTTTCTTTGATGAGTCACAACTGTTTTGGAGTGATCAAATCCCTCACGCCTTCAACCTCCTTCATGAACTGCTTTGTAATAACCCCTATATTCATTCCCCAGTCCATCTACACTCAGTAGACATATTTGCATTCTTGTTTAACTATTTACTGTTTTAAAATGCTGCTATTTTTTCTTCGCTGTACCAACTATATGTGTGTGCTTTTATTGTACATATTGTATTTTATTGTGCATAGCTCCTATACTTTTTAATCTTTATACTTCCAAAATTTTCTATTTATATTGCTCCTGAACCAAAGAGCTGCCAAACTGTATTTAGTTGTTTTTCACCGGACAATGACAATAAAAATTCTCATTCTTCATATTCTCTCACAAGAGAAACCTACACAATATTAGGAAGGTGGTCGTAATGTTATGCCTGATCGGTGTGTATGTAGGCAGGTTTTTGTCCGCAACGGCATCGCTGTGTCACTCGTTGCAGAGTTAATAATTCCCAGGGTTAATGCACTGCTACCACGGAGCTCCATCTCAGCAGCGCTCTACAGCTGAGGCCCCACCACCCCCATCACCCCCCTCCTTGCTGCTGCTTCTCACAGAACAGGAGACAGGACCTGGACACGCATGAGTGTGTGTGTGTGTGTGTGTGAAAGGTTGGGAGTGATGCAGAAGAAGAGAGGCAGCTAGAAGAGACACAACAAACGTGATGTCAACAGACACGACAAACGGTGGAGACTGTGAGAACGATTCAGTGCGTTTACTGATGTGATGAACGCTACAAAAAGCATGGGTGTGTTCACTGCGTAGTTAAGAACGGACCAACACACAGTTAGAGAGGAAGAAGGAGGCAAAGTGGATTTTAGAAAACTGGATGTGGCTGTAACTAGGGATGTACCGATCGGTACTGGGGCCGATTCAGGCGTTATTGAAATGATCAGATCATAGTTATTTATTTTAGATCTGCCATAAACCAAAACCACGGTTTGTCATCTAGGGATGTCCCCAGTTCTCTAATTTCACAGTACGTGTTTGTTTTGTATATACAGTCCTTATAATTACCTTCCTTTAGCCCCAATACAGTTTCTGCAGTCTCATCATTTTCCCCTCACCTGCCACCTTCATCAGAGTTTCTCAGGTTCATTCTGCAGCGACAAGGAAAAAACATGAAGACGATCGTCGTCTTCCTCGTTTCCTCTGACTGCCTCAGAACCTTTTTGTCCTTTTACAAGCATTCCACCTCCTCAAATGTGTTTGTAATTAAGCAGCAGGCTCACGGTCACGTGCTGGCAGAGCTGCAGATTACACAGGCGCTGTGTAAAGTAAATGAGAACACCTCAGTCTCTGCATCGTTTGGTGTTTTTTGTTTTTTTTTAAGTTGTGCTTTTGAAACCAGAAATGAAAACTGGAAAAGGTACCGTTGTTTGATATTCATTTTTAAATCCCAATCCAGAGACAAAAATAGAAAAAGGAAACCTCTCTTTTATTCTGTAGTCTGAAACAAAAAAGAGAAAGTTAATATTAGACTTCATTTTCTTTCTACTAATGTGATTTTACAAAAATAAAAGTAAAAAAAAAAGCAGCTGTATATTTCTTCAATGAAACAGAAAGTAGTCTACATCTGGAACACAGGTCTCTCTGGTCCAGGAAGTAGTTTCCGTGGTGACCACCGGTCCAGGTCTCTCTGGTCCAGGAAGTAGTTTCTGTGGTGACCACTGGTCCAGGTCTCTCTGGTCCGGAAAGTAGTCTTCGTGGTGACCACTGGTCCAGGTCTCTCTGGTCCGGAAAGTAGTCTTCGTGGTGACCACTGGTCCAGGAAGTAGCCTCCATGGTGACCACTGGTCCAGGTCTCTCTGGTCTAGGAAGTAGTCTCCGTGGTGACCACTGGTCCAGGAAGTAGCCTCCGTGGTGACCACTGGTCCAGGTCTCTCTGGTTCAGAAAGTAGTCTCCATGGTGACCACTGGTCCAGGTCTCTCTGCTCCAGGAAGTAGTCTCTGTGGTGACCACTGGTCCAGGTCTCTCTGTTCTGGGAAGTAGTCTCCGTGGTGACCACTGGTCCAGGTCTCTCTGGTCCAGGAAGTAGTCTCGATGGTGACCACTGGTCCAGGTCTCTCTGTTCTGGGAAGTAGTCTCTGTGGTGACCACTGGTCCAGGTCTCTCTGTTCTGGGAAGTAGTCTCTGTGGTGACCACTGGTCCAGGTCTCTCTGTTCTGGGAAGTAGTCTCCGTGGTGACCACTGGTCCAGGTCTCTCTGGTCCAGGAAGTAGTCTCGATGGTGACCACTGGTCCAGGAAGTAGTCTCTGTGGTGACACTGGTCCAGATCTCTCTGGTCCAGGAAGTAGTCTCTGTGGTGACCACTGGTCCAGGTCTCTCTGGTCCAGGTCTCTGAAGCCTGATACTGATCCAATCCGATCATCTAAAAAAACGCAGATGGGGACATCCCTAGAGTTAATATTGTCGGTCCACTCCTGTTTGTTGTTCAGGTGAACACCCAGGTACTTGTAAGAGTTCATCCATGTCAGCGTCCGTTGCCTGGATATTCACTAGTGAGGCGGGAGAGTGTTTTCACCTTTGGACGTTCACATTGATCTGGAGGCGGTTCTGCTGGCATCAATCCTCAAAGCCATGGGTGAGCTCTCTGTCCTCGCTTTCATCCTCATCCTGTGATGAGCCTGACAGCAGCAGAGTTGTCAGAGAACCTTTGTCGTTGGCAGTGGGCTGGGTGGTGGGTTAAGTCTACAGTGTTCAGGGTGACAGTCCTTGTCCTCACATACTGTGGTCGATTGGCCTACGTAGTCTAATATCTAAGCTGTGGGCCATGAAAAAGAAAAATGTCTTTTTTTTTTTTTTTTCTTTTTTCTTTTACAGGCATGTGTGTGTTTTCATACCCGTTTCCGAAACGAAAATCCAAATGCCAAAAGACACACGGAGCACGGATGTATTGATTTTTCTATCTTGTATAATTTGAGTCCCAGGTCAGCACAGGTCATAATCTGATTTCTTGCTGCCCACGTTTGCTGCCACACTGATTAAATGCCAGTATTACCATGTAACCTTTAGCTGGTAAGCAGCACATACACTCAAACAACCTGGTGTTCGGTGTGGAGTTTTTTTTTTCCTTCTGCAACCAAAAGGAGCTCTTACTGTCGTTCATCTCCCGCAGATGTCGTCATACTGTACCTGCTCCCATACGTAGGTACTTTCACACCTCCCCACCCACTTTCCAAGTTTTTTCTTCTTTCTAATGTTCACATACTTTACATGTAGGGCGCTTAAATAAGTTAAATTAAAAAAGACCCAGTGCCCATAGAGCGAGTGAGGGGACCCGACCAGAGCTTGTTAAAAGCTTGTGTTGTGTAAAAGTGAATCTAAAGAACACTATGACTTTTGTAAGTTGCTTGCACAAGTAACACACAGACGACATAACATTAACTTCAGTCATACTTTCTATAACTGGTACCTGTTTCTGCATTTCAGAACTGTGGCAAAAATTTGATCTAAACAAATCTGATTTGGTTCGCACAGGGATATAAAAAATCAAATAAGCAATTTCAAGATGGGATTTAGAGTTAATGAAATGCTGTCAATCCCCATACTCAGCACAGCTGCGGTGTCCAAAACTATTAAACTGTATAATAAGCTGTGACTGAAAGTGAAATCATTTCATCTAAAAGGTAATGCACAACTTTATTTTACTCTGTTAAATTAAAGTTCCATGTCCTGTTCACACCTTGCATTAACAGCCGTCCTGGAAAATCCAAGTACAGGTGTGAACACACCTAGGACGCATTGATATCGTGTTTAAAAGATCTGATCGCTGACCACATTTGGAGGTAGGTCTGTGGCCATGCTCAGACCGTGTTTTAAGATCCAATCTGGGCTATCTGATCGCAAGTGATCAGCTTTAGGTACGTGTGTTCACACCTGCCATTCACATGTGTCTCAGTTTCACGCTCTCTATGCAAATAAACATCAACATCATCTGGGGAGCAGTCGAATATTACACCAGCAGCTGTCTCTAATGGATCTCTACCGTAGTTTCAGAACCAAGAACAGCGCTGTTTTATGTGTGTGCGTCATGACTTAAGTTAAACACGTTATTATTTATTGTTTTCCAGCCTGACGTTAGTTAGTCCTGCACAAAACTCAGATTACAACTCCAACCCTGGAAGTTTCCATACGCAGCGTTAATCTCTGGATCTCTCAAATGCTCAGACCTCGATGTGTTCGGGGGGTGTTAACACCTGTCTTTTACGCTGGTCTCTTACAATATCGGATTGACCTGATCGGATCTTAATGCGAGGTCTGCACAGGCCCTGTTGCTCAAGCTTGAGCAGCCAGTGTGAGCCCGGTATGCCACCCCCCTCCTCTCTGAGCCACCTCTGGTGCTAATTGAGGCCTGAAGCTGCAGACACTCAGGAGGAGCAGTTTATAGAGGAGCAGAGAGGATGACGGCTCAACCTGAATCAGATCGTTCACCTTCCTGATCTGCTCTTCCTCACATCCTTACCCACCTCTTCTCTTTGCTTTTCTTTTATTTCTTGTTTACCGCTTCCTTTTAATCCCTGTAGATTCTTCTTTTGCTGCCTCTCCCCTGCAGACGTTGTGAAGAGATGTTTATTTGTATTTATCCAACGCTAATGTTAGCGGGCAACTTACAGGAAAACTTTGTAAATAGCGTCGACCTCTCTTCGTGCCTCCCCCTCGTTTTCTCTAATTTCTACACTTTTTTTCCCCCGCTGACGAATGTCCGATGTGTTAGGTAATACCACCCACTTACTTGTAAGCACTTGTGGCAGAAAATAAATGCAACCACATGCTGCAGTTCGTGTATATGTGTGCAGTTGCATGCTTCCTTGTGCACTAAACTGTTAACGACAAGCAGGAGTAAGGCCACGGGGTCGAACATTTTAAGCTTACATCATATTTCTTCCTCTGACCCGCTGCTGTGTACGTGCACATGGTGTGCCGGCCGTGTGCGTCTTAAGCTGCTGAGTTCAGAGAATAAATGTTTGGACTGAACACTGTTATTTATTTTATTCTTTATTCTATTCTAAACAGTTCTTTGGACGGACATCATTTAGAAAAACCTCACAGTAATCCAAGGATGTTGTGAAAAGAGCCCGAGATGTGCTGAGATTACTGATTAACGACCGATCGGCGTTACGTATGCTCGAGTTTACACCTGCTGACGTAGTCGTTGGAACAGATGTGGCAGAGGATGAATGAAAAAGGGGCCCACGGAAACCGCTTCAGGAGGGGATCTGGATTTTTGCACCACGCCATTCTGTCTTCAGATTACAAAAAAAAGTTCTTTTCATTTGCCAGACTTTGATTTCATAATGTTATTACCACTGATCCGATACCAATCTTTTAAAATTAAGTATCAGCCGATCTGAGCCCTGATCCAATCTTAAATAAACAAAAATGTCCTCCCCTGTAGCTTCCTAAAGTCTGTCCTTGTCTTCTCCTAGAGTCGACTGGATTCAGTCCAATAAATCTTTCTGTCAAAGTTAATGTAGTGTGGAGAGGGTAGCTGGTACCTTGTGTTCTCTACTCCAGAAATGTTCTGGTCATCCAACGCTGACATGAACTCCCTAACCCTCTCCGGAAGACTTTTCTCCTTGATGCTGTCTCCAGGAAACTTTTAAACGTTCAGTGTTTGTTGTTGTTTGGCTGTAGCCTTTGACTTAGTGGACTCCATGGATTCTGTTTAGATGATCAACTACTACCACCTCACCAAACATCCACATTGCATAGTTTGAAGACATGTTTAGTCAGGTCATTTTGATTCCTCTTCTTCTTCGTTTTCTTTGTGGCAGCTTTGATGCTAGCCAACCGCCATAAAAACAGAAGAAGATGCTACTGGGACGTCGTTCTGGTTTATGGCAGACCTAAAATAAACAACTACCAAAGGTCAGGATTTGGCTACCTAACCCTCTCTGGAAGACTTTTCTCCTTGACGCTGTCTCCAGGAAACTTTTCTCTTCTTTTAAAGTAATTATTTTGATTTTATTTTTGGTAGCAAATCAAGTTGATAGTATTGAAAGTCAATTTCCTACTACCACCTCAAACAAACATTCATTCCTAGTGGCTGATGGAGTACGGTATGTCCCCAGTGATAAAGCTGGGTCGTGACATACAGTATCTTCTTAAAGAAGACAGTTGCAGGCTGTTGTATTGATTATGACCCAGCACTGCTTATAAAGTATCACCTACTGACATCTACTATGTTCAGGTCAACCTCATGCTCAAGTCATTTTTGGTGCAATACTTTTTTTTTCAAGTGAAATCTTCCAGTTTTTCTACCAAACAGTAGTTATCATTATTAGTAGTACTTGATCCATTCTGTAAATATTTTTTGTTGGCTTCTGTAACAGCTAAATATCCTTAATGGGGATCAGTAAAGTCTTTATTTTAACTTTAGGTTGGTCTGTTCTCCGTGAACCTTCGCCAATATATTTAAAGTGTAAATAAGTCTAAATAGAAGCCATAATTTAAACTCTAACTTACAGTTTCATGATGCAAATACAAGGCAGACTTTACACATGGCAGCAGGGCTGTAGTACTGTGTGTCGACACACTGCAAACATGTATGTGTGTGTGTATATGTGTGTGTATTTGTCCAACACGGCAGATGCTACAGGATGCTTTGTCATAGATGGAGGAAAAGCCATCTGTCATCTGCATAAAGCAGTGTCTTTTCTACGGCTCTTAAAACACAGCGGCCTCCTCACATGCCTTTAATATGATGTATAGGATTTGTAGGATTCTCCCTCTCTTGTCTGTGACTCACTCTCTCTCTCTCTCTCTCTCTCTCTCTCTCTCTCTCTCTCTCTCTCTCTCTCTCTCTCTCTCTCCAGCCTCTATTGTAGCCGCAAAGCTCTTATGTAAGGCTCACGGTGTTACGTAAGTGTTGGGGGTGGCGGTGGTGTGGGTTGAGGTTGGGTCAACTCTTGTTTCTCTGCCCCTGGAGTGACGATCCGTACGTCTCTGCTCAGGTCAATCCACGCTCATCTAATGCAACTCTGGGATTTTACAGTTGACCTGTGTGTGTGACTAAAGCTGTGCCTCTCAGAATTAACCACAACTCCGGCAGAGATTGACTGTATTGGGCCTGAATATGGGATGACCAGATTATAAGACACCAGTTTCCAACATCTGGTTTTTGGTGATTGGAAATGCTTTGACGCCGGTTGCTGTGAACTCATTTTAAGTGCGGCCGCTGTAATTGGACTGGAAACTACTCGCTAGCCTAGCAATCATGAAGCTACAAACAACCCCTCAATCAGCACGGTCTTTGGACACTGCCTCTGTCCTCTCTGAGTCCTGAGAGTAAAGTACTTCCCCACAGCATGTTTAGCCGTATGATTTTGCCATCTCCTCTTCTTCAACTTTCGGCAGCTTTGACACTAGCCAATGCAGAGGAAGAAGACGCTTTGATGGTTTAACTGTAAGCCCGATATGCATTCGATCGTTTCACAAATGCCTGGAAGGACCTCGATACTGATTGGGAGAGCCCTAATTTGAAGTTTGCACAGTTTTTCCATGTACTTAGAGAGTTCCAGCATCTCGGAGACCTCAACACTGTTTTTTTCCCCTGTGGATTTCATTTGTCTTAGTGTCATCAGTCTCTTCATGTAATCCAGACTGACTCCATGATGTTGAGATAATGGAGTCAGACCATCTGTTGCTATACAACTCTGACTTCAAGTCTGGGCTTGTGCTGCTGCAGAATGAATGTTGGACAATCACACACCTCCATCATGGTGTTGGGTTGTGGATAAGAATCTTAAAATTGCCTAAATCTTGAGCACAGTCTTGTGCACGTGCATTGTATTTGAATTTTTAGTATGAGGGTACCAAACCATGCACAGCTCTGTAAACTGGAAGCCAAACTGATGGATGCATGGATAAGACAATCAGAAGAGGAAGTACGGAGGGTGACAGCAAAGAGCAAAGAGGAGAAAATGTCCTGCAGCCTTTTATACATTTGTCATAACATATTTTCAAAAACAACAGCTTTATGATGAATCCAAATAATTTGCTGGGCCTCTTCTAAATGTCTACCTGAGTCTGCTCAAGGCTTGACTCCTCAAACAGACTAATAACAGTCTCTCCATCCCTTCGTACATTCTGCTCCCATCATCCCATATTGTATAAAGCCCCTGAGAGAGGCTGCAGGCTGCACTTAACCCTACAAAACACCACCTAACTCAGATTATACATTTCCTGAAACGGGTTTTAAGGCAACAGCTACTGTAAATCATAACTGATTTCCTCGTTTTTTTTCTACATCTGGAGATTATGCAATGCTTTTGTTCCCCTCACGTCATTCTTTTTTTTTTTTTTTTTTTTTGTTTCCTCAGATGATCTTTAACAAGATTAGTGCAGGATGAGAAGCTGACATCAGGACAGTGCTGATGTCAGGCTAGTCCAGCCACGTGTAGATTGTTTAATCCTAAACCATGATGGATGCTCATATAGGACTGATTGTTTTGCATTAAAGCACTCAACAGAAGCTTTTATCCAGAGAGACAGACTGCTACAATAGCATAAATCCTATGTAACGCAATTAATGCCCACATGACATCCAAGTACGGTCATATATAGTGAACCTCTGGAATATTATCTCTCAGATCAGAAATTGTCTTATCACAAGTTTGACAAGCTAGCTGTTCTTGTCAGGGTTTGACACCCGGTATAAAACAATAATTAATAATGAATCCTTTATTGATCGCTCATGGGGGAATTCTTTCTCTGACCACATTTGGAGGCGGTCTGGGTCTCATTTGTCCTCATTTCTTTGGTGGTATGAACACACAATTCATCTTGGGTGACACTAAAGACCTCCTGATCCACAGGGGTGCTCCTGTGTAAACAGTGCTTTGCCTCATTCATTCAGAAAAAAAGCACACAACCGCTACTATAAATGATCACCGGAAAAGGAAAAAACACCATAAGTGATGTTTATTCATTAGCAATGAGAGGCTTTTAAAATATTCTGTCCTTGTAGCTGTTAACTGACTAAAGAATAAATAAATCTAATCAAGAATTAACTAATGAAAGTATTTAATATGAGTACACGAGTTTGATTCTGTCATTAAATAACGTATCAGCGTGTGGTTAATAGCTGAAGAGATCATGTTGATGTATGAGGAGTCATGTTGGTTCAGTTTCATATTTCTTTAATAGTCAAAGTTGATGTCTTTATTTAACCTTATTACCAGAGATTAATGTTGCATATGGAAGCTTCCAGGGTTGGAGTTATAATCTGAGTCAGTTCTAACTAACGTCAGGGTGGAGATCAATAAATAATTACTTAATAATAATAACAAGTGAAGCCAAAGTCGTGATACACACACATATAAAACAGTGCCGTTCTTGGTTCCGAAACAACGGTAGCGATCTATTAGAGACAGCCGCTGTTAAAACTATTCTACATCACCATAGATGATGTCTGTGTTTATTTGCATATAGAGAAACTAAGATCAGATCTGGAGAGTTGGCTGGAGACACTTGTTGATGCCAGGTGTGAACACATGTACCCAGATTGCCCAAATCGGATCTTAGTGCAAGGTCTGTAAACATCTCAAGGGAGCTGAAAAACATTTTGGAACATTTTATTTTGAAGTGGTCATTTATGTTAAACTAAAAGAAATAAAAATGTACCCCTGTAGTAAAATTAAGAAGTTTTGGCTTCTTGTAGTGTGTGGTCCTTTAGACAGATTCAGTCTGAGATTATTACAGACCACACTCTTTTACTGGCAGCACTGGACTTGAAGTCGTGTCCATCCACATGTGTTAGAGTAGTAGCTATTTCATGGTGTGTTGCCCATTCTTCCCTCTGGAAGTGTCTTGGTGGCAGTGTATCGGTGCCAGGCTGAAGGGACAAGAGGAAAGAGGAGGGACACACAAACACACATCTCTGGTAGAAATAGAGCTGGCCCGTGTCCACGCTTGCACCGGCCAGGTTCAGCGAGCCTCTAATCTGTGAATTGAAAACCCAAAGACTCCAAAAAGAAGCAGTCACGCCAGCGGGCTGAGGCAAGTCTTTGTTGTCATGTGGAGCTGCCTAAAGCGGCGTCCCGACAGGATCTATAGAGGCCTGGATGTGTGTATGAATATGCGTCCAATATGCATTAGACGAACTTAATTGTTTTCTTCTCTGCTTGTTCTCAGAGCGCTGTTGTCTGCGGGTATTTGTGTTGCAGTTCTCTTGGCACAGGCTGTCCAGGCTGTGACGGTTCAGTGGGAAACAGATTCCACTGCTGGAAATGACCCAGGAATGAAACTAAAGCTGTTTTCTGACAGACTTTCTTTTTACCAACAAGAGTTGATCAACTTTTCTGACCCTTGATTTGACATTTAAAGGATAATCTGATGCTCTTATGAAGCTACCAGCTGGATTTAAGGCAGCCTGAACAATTGAAGGAAGATGCTTAAATCTCAGATATTTATTTTCTGGTGGGGGGGGGGGGTGAGGTTTAGCTGGTACCTTGTGTTCTCTACTCCAGAAATGTTCTGGTCATCCAACGCTGCCATAAACTCCCTAACCCTCTCTGGAAGATGTTTCTCCTTTTTTTTGGTTCTTTGGTTTCTCCTTTGTTTTTTTGGCTTTACTTTTTGGTTGCACATCAAGTTGGTAGTATTGAAAGACAATCTCCTACTACCACCTCGCCCAATGATCATTCCTAGTTTGGTATGTCCCCAGTGATAAAGGCCATGTCATGACATATGTTCTTAAAGAAGACAGTTGCAAGCTGTTGTATTGGTTATTGGAAGACTTTTCTCCTTGATGCTGTCTCCAGGAAACTTTTAAAGGTTCAGTGTTTGTTGTTGTTTGGCTGTAGCCTTTGACTTAGTGGACTCCATGGATTCTGTTTAGATGATCAACTACTACCACCTCACCAAACATCCACATTGCATAGTTTGAAGACATGTTTAGTCAGGTCATTTTGATTCCTCTTCTTCGTTTTCTTTCTGGCAGCGTTGATGCTAGCCAACCGCCATAAAAACAGAAGAAGAAGAAGATGCTACAGGGACGTGGTTTTGGTTTATGGCGGACCTAAAATAAACAACTACAAAAGATCGGGTTTGGCTGAAGCCCAATACCGATCCAATCAAACGCCATGAAAATACACGTGCCTAGTGTGTTATGATAATCAGCTGTCCACTGGTGACAAATAAATGACTCACTACACCTTTGACCATAACAGATACTGATACTGAATAAGTCTCAAATGTCTTTTCAGTTTTCCTCTCTCTCTCCCTCTTCCTCTCTCTCTCCCCCGTGCTGCTGTCAGTTCCTATGAGCTGAACCAACCTGTGTTGCGTTCAGGGCCACACCGGGGCAGGCTGAAGCCCAAGCCGCCTGACTCACGAGCTCTCGGCTGTTGAGAGGGAGAATGTCACTGCACATTGGGTAGCCTTAACGTTACGCAAGCGCACGATGCACACGGCAAACAAACACACACGGGTGAAAGTGCACACACACATAGTCACAACATACACACACACCGAGCAAGCCGACCAAATCCAGTGTACGCACACACAGTCACAGGGGCCGAGGCTATTTTTAGCGTGGCCACTCATATACAGACTCAACAGGAAATGCACATGATGGCTGTGAATGAAGATGCGACATATATTTAGCGTGCTCCGATTAGCCTTCAGACAGGGATGCATTCACACTACCACCTCTGACCGGTGGAGGACAGAGCATGTGCAACGCGCCGGATTCAAACCCCAGTTTCTTTTTCATGCACCCAGAACGATCTTCGCATTTCAAGTGAGCCATTAGCGGTGGAGGCATCAGGGCTGGTCTGATTCTGAACGAGACAGGTCTCATTTATAGGTCATTATGCTGTTACGCTACTGGTCCAGCCTCTTGAGATCAAATTGGGCTGAATGTAGCCCCCGAGTTTAGACAAATAAAAGCTGACTGATCCATCACCGGCATTTAGAGACCAGGCAGAACCCACTCTGAAACAGCAAATTAAGAGAACCTTGTACTTCTGTCCCCTAATGGATTCAAAATTCAGTCATCCCTTTGACTTGTACTTGTGCGCAATCATATTTATTTATCTTTTGTTGATGAGACGTTCTGTGAGTCCTTCAGGATAACTCTCTTCACGGTCTGTTTGCTTTTTTTTTTTTGTCTCTCTGCAGGAATCCATGAGTTCCCCAGGGATTACTTCACCAACCAGGAGCGTGTTGAGGGAGCGGTGGGCCTGCACGTCCTCTGCGTGAGTGTCACCTGCACCGCTGTGATAAAGCCATTGCATGTCCATAAGGGGCTCTGGTGCATAAAGATTCATAAAGACTTTTACTTGTATAATTGGTGTGGATGTTACTTAGACATGTAGCACCCACCTAGACCAGACCAGGCACGCCCACCCCATAGCAATGACACTCCTTGATGGCAGCAGCCATCCCCAGCAGCACAAGGAAGGTGGTCATAATGTTATGAGTGATCAGTGGACATCTGGAGATATATTTGCAGACTCACATACAGTAGAGATGAATCCAGGCTGCAGACAGAACGTGCTCACCTCACAGAGAGAAGTTTATAACACTGTTTAACACAGCAGTGTTCTGTATGCAAAAGATTTCATGTTTCATGTGCCGCTCTGTCCAGCAGATCTCGTTGAACTCATTAAAGCCTCAAAATTGAGCAAAATATGAATCCAAGTGACGAAGTGTCTAAATATTTACGCAAAAAATTGAGAACATAGATAAATAAACCTTATAAACCTGAATCCAGATCAATAAATTGAGAGAATAGATTAACAGAGCATGTCCACAGCCTCGGCGTCCTGTCCTCAGAGACGTCAGAAGTAAACTCAGAGGAGGGCGTCAGCAGCAACACCTGCAAAGTAAGCGCTAAACACGCCGTGTGTTGATCATTCATCATTTCGTATTTATACGCTTTGCTGACATGACGCAGCGCCCGTAGTTTACATCCAGCCGAGCCGAGGTCGGGGAGCCGTGCGCGGTTTCCCAATCTGCGGACACAGTTTATTAATCTGTCAGCGCGCATTCTTCACATAAATACTTCTTTCTGCCACATGACCCGGGGAGCCACGATGCAGCCACAGCAGATGTCTTCTCTGTTTTGTTTCAGCTGCTCTGCGTTACAATAAAATGGCAGTTTACCATGATCCCACCAACCTCCTGCATAGGGTTCTCCCTTACTTTACATTTCACATGAACATTTAAACACATACTCAAATATACATTGGTATTGGTTCAGCAGAGGTCACAGCGCCGCTATCGGCCACATACAACAAGGGAAGAGTTTTATTTTGTGCAACAAGATACAAGTTCATTGATCCAATTCCTTTTTTTATGGTGGATCTTCACGTTTCCAATTGGTTAAAAATCCATTCCTTCATTGCTCTAAGCTGTGGATGCTGCCCCATGACATTTGGTGTCTCCAAACGTCTCCTGTCTTTGTGCAGCTCCAAAGCATGTGTGTCCTGTGTACTCTCTAAGGAGTGTAGTATATTCTGTGAAGTATATTAAATTGAATTTAACGATGTCTTTGCACAGACCGAACCTGGGCCGACCGCTCCGACCTGACGTAGCCCACGTAGGTGGAAATATCAGCAATAATCAAAATGATTATTATTCACCTGTGAGCTTTTTGTCCCATTTTAAATCTTATTAAGAGATGAGTTTTTTAAATCCCTCTTTAAATCCATAATGTACATTTAGTAAATTAGAGCTGTGCTGTCCTGAAAAACTCCATGACATCAGTTCTTAATTTTTTTAATTTCCTAAATCTGCATTATCATTAAAGCCTCTCTGTTGGTGGCCACCTACAGTCTGCCTACATCAGGGCTCATTTTAGTTCAGCAACTTTGATCTCAGGTGGACCGGACCAGTAACATAACAGCACAATAACCTCTAAATGATAACAGCTTCTCTTTGTTCTTGTGCAAAGATGAACAAGCACGTTATGAAAGTGTTTACATTTAATGAACAACCTGAAATTTCTTAGTTTCTTGCCCTTTTTCCTGCACCTGCTGCAGGAGATACATACACCAGGACATCGTCAGCATAAAGAAACACAGTCAGACTTCATACGTGTAAACTGTCCAAAAAAGAGTAGGAATCTCTCTTCTCGTGAACGTTTGTTCACTTGTTTTCAGCAATGTAAAGTCAATAAATGTGCCCCGGCTCTGAGACACCGACTCTAGAGTTCAGCCTATGAATAAAGTGGATCCACTGCTGCTTTCAGCTTCTTGGTGTGAACCATAGACTGTATAAAGATGGACGGCAGAACTGCTCCTCAAAAGTGAAGCCAAAGCAAGTAGAGCTCCCCCTGGTGTCTGGCTGCAGTATAGGTCATAAGCTCCACCTCCTCCATGTTAGTGGGTGGGACTTGGGCCAAACTAAAACACTAAAATGTAAATGGCACCATCGGTTGTCATGCCAACCAAGTGGTCCTGTGGGACCATGAGAGTTGTAAAAACAATTTTTAAAAACAAGTATAATCCAACATTTCCTTGTAACTGGTGGAGGTAGAGCAGAGCGTAGTATTAATTAAACAAAGGCGTTAGTGAGTCTGAAGGAAGTGTGGGCGGGGCTTTGATACCTCGGCTCCACGTGGCTCCACTCTCGGACCGTACTGATCAGACTCTAGATCCAAACTCGCAAAATGGCGCCGCCCGTATCCCCGGGAAAATAGCATGAGTTTGGCCAGTGAAAGAAAGTGGGGATGCGTTGTCCATATTCATATACAGTCTATGGTGTGAACTCTTAGCAGGAAGGAAATTAGGGCACATTTCTCAGACGTTGTTTGACAACAAGAAAAGGTTAATGAGAATAGGTTTATTACTGCGTCTACATGGTCTATTCATTCTGCAGGTGTCTTGGTGGAGGTGGTATGTTTGTATTGTTCTTCACCTATATCAGTGTTTGTGTGTGTGTGTGTTTTGACCTCTGCAGGCGGTCTACATGTTCTACGCTCTGGCGTTGGTGTGTGATGACTACTTTGTCCCCTCCTTAGAGAAGATATGTGAGGTAAGAAACCAACTGCGGGTTATTATTGTTCTTCTACTGAGCTCACATCAACACACACTCTCTCTCTCACTAACGCTTTGTGATGGATTTCTGTGAAGATAATCTCTCTCTCTCTCTCTCTCTCCTTCTCCCCGTCCACCAGCGTCTTCACCTGAGTGAGGATGTTGCAGGGGCGACCTTTATGGCAGCAGGCAGCTCAGCGCCTGAGCTGTTCACCTCCGTCATCGGTGAGAGACACTTTTTATTTTTTGCTTCTCTGTTTTAAGCTTTCAAGGTTTTTATTGTCATTCCAAAACATGAGGAATTGAAATCATTCATAAAAGACCCCTGCCTCTGATGAAATGTATACTCGGTTTCTTAATTAAACACCACAGGTAATTAATCAATGATCAGTAAACTGTGCAGAGACAGTGCGTGTGGTAACCAGTGTTTTGTTTCTCCCCTCCCTACAGGAGTGTTCATCACTAAAGGCGACGTCGGGGTCGGCACCATAGTGGGCTCTGCCGTCTTCAACATCCTCTGCATTATAGGAGTGTGTGGGATATTCGCTGTGCAGGTACTGAACAAAACACACGTAACAGAGGCAGATTTTTTAACAAGCATTCTCACAAACACTCAGAGACCTGCGCTTGTTCACGTTAAAAACCCTCAAATGGAATCTGTGCTCCTGTTCCCTCGGGAGCATAGACTGTATAAAAAGTGGACATCATGACAGCTCCTCTAAAGTGAAGCCAAAGGAAGTGGAGCTCCCCCTGGTGGCTGGCTGCAGTATAGGTCATAAGCTCCACCCCCTCCATGTTAGTGGGTGGGACTTGGGTCAAACTAAAACATTAAAATACACGTCAAAAATGGCTTCTGTCATTTTAGGTAGTTAATATAATGCTGATTTATGTTCAAGTGTAAATATAAAAACAGGATGTGACATCATGATGATTGACGGTTGCCACTGACAACCAGCTCTGAGAAGCTGTCCCGTAGGACCATGAGAGAAGGAAAAATAAAAAATAAATATATCAATAAGTGCAGTGAATGATGCAACATCTCTTTGTAACTGGTGGAGGAAGAGTAGAGTATTAACCAATCACCAGTGAGTGTAGAGGAAGTGTGGGCGGAGCATCGATAACGTGGCTCCACTCTCAGACAGTACTGCTCAGAGTCTGGATCCAAACTAGCAAGATGGCGCCGTGTGTATATTGTGTTGAAAATATTTACTACTTATCTGAAATAAAGTTTTCTAAAATAAAATTTTCTAAAGTAAAAGAATAATATTATTATTAGATGTTACTGTATATCATCTAGAATTCATTTGGGAATAGAGGGATTGAGAGTGTATACCAGCAGTGTACTTGCAGTTAAACTGACTGACCAGTGAATAAACCTCAGTGGAGTGGTCCAGCAGTGAGCAGCTCCAGAGGCTGATACACAGCTCTACCATTGAAACCAACTGCATTTAGGAGAAAATGACTTTTAAATAATTATCCACTGCAGTGACCACTATCCTTCAGAGGGCTAGAGTCAGTTTGACCGTTGGGAGGAAGGTGCAGACGTGTCGTCCACATTTTTATTCAGTCCATGGGTGTGAGTCAGAAAATGACATTTGCCCCGCTCACTGCTGTAATCCCACGAGAAGAGAAACATACTTGAAAGATTTTTATTTATTTATTTTTTTCTCCCCTATTTAGATTACACGTTATGTAAGACCCAAACACACACACACACAAATTTAGAGCATGGTTTATCTTGGTAGTGCACGGCACTGAGTACCTTGTGGGATGTGTTACTCAACAAGGCAAAAAAAGAAAAGAAAAAGTCGTTCAGATTGTGTTACAGCGTCATCTTTCTCTCTCTTTCTCCCAGACGATACACCTCACCTGCTGGCCTCTGCTCAGAGACTCCACCTACTACACCCTGTCTATCTCTGCTCTCATCGTGGTGAGGAAACGCTTCACTTTGACATGTAACACGGAGAATGCTGAAGCCTCTGCGTTTGTTTTAGTTCAGGGGCCACATGCAGCCCAGTCTGATCTCAAGCCATATAAAGCCTATAAATAACGACAACTCAAAGTGTTTTTCTTTGTTTAGTGCAAAGAAATACATAATAAAAATAAATTTTATGAGAATTTGAAAGACAAATAAGTGCAATTTTAGCTCATTGCTGCCATCTGCTGTTTAGTTCTGGCACGACAAATTAGGAAGAGGTGCGCATTTTATTGAAGAAATTGCAGTTCATATCTTCTATGTAATTTTCTCACTTTGCAAATTCATGCTGTGGGCCAGATTGGACCCTCTGGTGGGCTGAGTTTGGCCCACGGGCCATATATTTAACACCCCTTGCTTTTCTTTTATCTGCTTTTTTTTTGCATTTAACTGTAAATTAACATGCAGAACATCTGTTTAAATGACATATAGTGTCATTAATTCGCCGATTTTGTTTTTCTCTCCCATGTTTCAGTTCATATATGATGAAAAAGTGGTCTGGTGAGTGTTTCAGATGAATGACACGACTGATGCAGATAGATGTGCACACTAATGAACATAAATGATAATAAACTGAACTGTGAACGCGCTATGTTTTCCAGGTGGGAGGCCCTCACGCTGATTCTCATGTATTTCGTCTACATTTTGATCATGAAGTGAGTAAGACTGAATCTGAAATGCACTTTTACTTCTGCTAATTCAAACTGTGAAGAGGAAAAAAATAACTTTCTAAGAACGAGCCAAGTGAACGTAATAATTCTCAAACATAAATGAATGCACCCTGCTTGGAATAATTCACAGAGACCTCCAGGATGGTAAGGGTCAAAGGGTTGGAGGTTATTCATTGACAAGATGAGGATGCCATTTCAAAGCAATCACAACATTAAAAGGAAATGCAATGTCACATCCACAGATCAGGAGTCAAACTAAGGGCTTCTGGTTTCTTCATTGAGCTTGTACTGAGTCTGATCTGTTCATAAATTCGATTATTTGAATGTATCTATGTATTTATCTGTTCGTCTGTTTCAGGATGAACTCCCACGTTGTCCGTTTTCTGGAGAGGCGAAAGAAGAGCTCGTCCAGTCTGAGGAACGGAGCAGCCAACAACGCTGAACTGGACGACGGCTGCGATGCCACGGCTGTTCTTTTAAAGAAAGGTGGGCTTTCTTTGTTAAACAGTGACTCAGCAGCTTGTTGTGAAGAAGCACCGGGCACGGGACGGATAAAGCACAAACGTTTTTTAATATTTTACACCAATTAAACTTCTCCTCGAAGAAACTAGATGACACATTCTCCAATTTGCTGCTTCGCCTCCTGACTCCAAACCTTTTTTTTCCCATTAAAGTGTTTTTTTGGGCCCAAAGCGGCACACTAACGACATCTATCGAGGAACAACCTCAGTCTTCTCACAAATCCTTTATTTGTTTTTTTGCATCTGACTAGAAGTTAACAGAGAAAGTAGCTAATCTCTAGCCAGTATCCCCAAAAGGAGATCACTAATGCAGTTAGTAAAATCATCACTCCATGCACCTAATATCTGCATTTACATATTACTTGTAGGCAAGGATCTGACTCCATACGTCTGATATGAATATGTTTTAGTAAATGGACATGTATTCTAGTGGTAATAGTTCATGTGTGTCTGTTCTACAGCCAGTCACCACAGGAAGCCGTCCGTGCTGATGGTGGATGAGCTGCTGTCTGCGTACCCCCACCAGCTGACTTTCTCCGAGGCCGGCATGAGGATCATGATCACCAGCCACTTCTCCCCCAGAACCCGCCTCACCATGGCCTCGCGAATGCTCATCACCGAGGTGAGGCCACGCAGACGCGCCCCCGCTGCACTTCTGATTGGAAAAGAAAAAAAAAAAAAAAAAAGAGATTGTTGCCATTTCCAATTTTTAAAACCGACTGCGGTGTGTTGTTCTCGGAGGGGGAAGCGGTTCAGACAGCTGCTTTAACGAGGTAATTTGGAGCTGCACGGAGGCCCCCGGCCTGCGAATCAGCCCCAGTCTAGGCATGACCTGCTGTTGTACATTTGCAAAGGACTGGTGTAGACATGGGGAAGACCTGGGGTGTCAGACTCGTTTTATTCAGGGGCCTTTGTTTTAGTACGTTATGAAAATACTTGCATTTAACAAACTTTTACAAAACATCCTCCCTTTGTGTTCATGCTGGTCCCGTACAGAGGCAGCGTCTAATCAACACTCGGACTTTGACCAACGGTGACTCCGACGTCCCCGTGAAAGGAGGAAGTAGGCGGAGTGTAGAAAATGGGCTGTCCGGTGCCGAGAGGCGCGTCAACGCTCGCCACGACGACCGCGAGGCCGGCAACGAGACGGAGAACGAGGACAACGAGAACAACGAGAATGACGAAGAGGAGGAGGAAGAGGACAGAGAGGGGCCCTTGGTGCCCTTCCAGTGCCCAGGTACCTGCTGGACGTCTGGAGGGCTGATTTATTCTGTCAGACATTACAACACAGCCACTAGTGCTCATTAATGTGCTCAATCTCAGCTGTAATCATTGAAAGACCACCTCCACATGTGGTAATAGATCACATCCCTCATATGTGTCCTACATGTGTCCTGGGTGTGTGCAGACCTTTACTGGTCAGGTTACCCAGGACGGATGTTAATGGAACATATGAAAAACATAAATGATCTTGTTTAGATCTCTGCTTTTAACAAATGCTTCCTACTTGACAGCAGTGTTAAATGTAAAGGCTGTTTCTTGGCTCTGTATTTATATCCATGGACCATGTGTGTCTGCAGCTGGTCTGTGTAATAAGTTCAAGTGGCTGCTGGCCTGGCCTCTGTGTCTGCTGCTGTTCTTCACCGTCCCCAACTCGTCCACGCCTCGCTGGGAGAACTGGTTCATGCTGTCCTTCGTCGCCTCCACCCTGTGGATCGCCGCCTTCTCCTACATCATGGTCTGGATGGTGAGTGGCACGGCAGGAAAAACAACAAATATCTGGACAGTTATTTATTACTTTTACGTAAAGTGCATGTGTGTGAAAAGTGGAATTGAACTGAAAGCGTAGGGAGAAGTGTATGCTGCTGGTAACCCAATAAGTCTAAGTCTATATTCACCTTTACTTACAAAGCACTAACTACTGGATCAGTGTTCATTTCAGTTTAACTAAGTAATAATAAATTAATTAAAGGGCCGTCAAAATGAACCCTGGCCTGGATCAATCAGTTAAATTACCACAGGGATTGTTTTTTTTCATCCCCTCTTCCCCCTGTGAGGATAATTCCATCCTAACGGGGTTTAAAAGGCTCTGCAGTGCTGCAGGAAGCTGCAGAGTCAGGCAGTAATTGTCACCGTCAGAGACATCTTTCAGACATCCTCTCATTCACTGCTAATAGAAGAACATCGGTATGAGCATATTTCAGTTTCCGTTTTATCGTCAAGTGCAGCATGAAAACTGTCCTTTTGATAAATCCAGAATATTTTAGAGGAACTGAAGAGAATTTAAGGTTCACTTCACCTTGTGGTGGTCACGTCTGTCTACTCCGGCAGTTTTAGCATGGCTGCCTAGATGAGATGAGAGGAGATGAGATGATATACCATGAGATGAGATAAAATAACATGAAATAAGATAACGTG
The DNA here is from genome assembly GCF_963514085.1 of Chelon labrosus. Lineage (NCBI taxonomy): Eukaryota > Metazoa > Chordata > Actinopteri > Mugiliformes > Mugilidae > Chelon > Chelon labrosus. The sequence continues at coordinate 26,313,309 of NC_140348.1, forward strand.
AGATGAGATGAGATGGATAAGGTGAGATAACATGAGATGAGATGGGAAATGATGAGATGAAATAAAATAACATGAAATAAGATGACGTGAGATGAGATAAGATGGATAAGGTGAGATAACATGACATGAGATGGGAAAAGATGAGATGAGATGAGATAGATAAGGTGAGATAACATGAGATGATATAGAATGAGATGAGATAAAATAATGTGAAATAAGATGAGTTGAGATGAGATGGATAACATGAGATGAGATGGAAAAAGATGAGATGAGATGAGATGAAATAAAATAACATGAAATAAGATGACGTGAGATGAGATGATATGAGATAGATAAGGTGAGATAACATGAGATCAGATGCCATGAGATGAGATGAGATGAGATGAGGTGGAATGAGATGAAACAACATGAGATGAAATAAAATAACATGAAATAAGATGATGTGAGATGAGATGAGATGAGATGGATAAGGTGAGATAACATGAGATGAGATGGGAAAAGATGAGATGAAATAAAATAACGTGAAATAAGATGACGTGAGATGAGATAAGATGGATAAGGTGAGATAGCATGCGATGAGATGGGAAAAGATGAGATGAGATGAGATGAGATAGATAAGGTGAGATACCATGAGATGAGATGGAAAAAAGATGAGATGAGATGAAATAAAATAACATGAAATAAGATGACGTGAGATGATATGAGATAGATGAGGTGAGATAACATGAGATCAGATGCCATGAGATGAGATGAGATGAGATGAAACAACACGAGACGAAATAAGATGACGTGAGAGGAGATGAAATTAAAAGCGATATATAAAGTGAGATAACATGAGATGGGATGAGATGAGGTGACATGAGATAATCTTTTAGTTATCTCACTGTGAGGAAATGTGTAGAGTGTTAGGGTTAGGGACAGTTTAAGGACATTAACACACAAGCTGTAAAAAAGAAAACATTAAATACAACAGAAGTCGTCCAAATGTATACTGCACATGATAACAGAGATACACTATATTACCAAAAGTATTCGCTCACCTGCCTTTACTCATTCTATGAACTGAAGTGCCATCCCATTCCTAACTCATAGAATTCAATATGATGTCGGTCCACCTTTTGCAGCTATTACAGCTTCAACTCTTCTGGGAAGACTGTCCACAAGGTTGAGGAGAGTGTTTATAGGAATTTTTGACCATTCTTCCAAAAGCGCATTGGTGAGGTCACACACTGATGTTGGTCGAGAAGGCCTGGCTCTCAGTCTCCGCTCTAATTCATCCCAAAGGTGTTCTATCGGGTTCAGGTCAGGACTCTGTGCAGGCCAGTCAAGTTCATCCACACCAGACTCTGTCATCCACGTCTTTATGGACCTTGCTTTGTGCACTGGTGCACAGTCATGTTGGAAGAGGAAGGGGCCCGCTCCAAACTGTTCCCACAAGGTTGGGAGCATGGAATTGTCCAAAATGTTTTGGTATCCTGAAGCATTCAATGTTCCTTTCACTGGAACTAAGGGGCCAAGCCCAGCTCCTGAAAAACAACCCCATACCATAATTCCTCCTCCACCAAATTTCACAGTTGGCACAATGCAATCTGAAATGTACCGTTCTCCTGGCAACCTCCAAACCCAGACTCGTCCATCAGATTGCCAGATGGAAAAGCGTGATTCATCACTCCAGAGAACGCGTCTCCACTGCTCTAGAGGCCAGTGGCGGCGTGCTTTACACCATTGCATCCGACGCCTTGCATTGCACTTGGTGATGTGTGGCTTGGCTGCAGCTGCTCGGCCATGGAAACCCATTCCATGAAGCTCTCTGCGTACTGTACTTGGGCTAATCTGAAGGTCACATGAAGTTTGTAGCTCTGTAGCAATTGACTGTGCAGAAAGTCGGCGACCTCTTTGCACTATGCGCTTCAGCATCCGCTGACCCCTCTCCGTCACTTTACGTGGCCTACCACTTCGTGGCTGAGTTGCTGTTTTTCCCAAACGCTTCCATTTTGTTATAATAGAGCTGACAGTTGACTGTGGAATATTTAGGAGCGAGGAAATTTCACGACTGGATTTGTTGCACAAGTGGCATCCTATGACAGTTCCACGCTGGAATTCACTGAGCTCCTGAGAGCGGCCCATTCTTTCACAAATGTCTTGTTTCACAGTCTGCATGCCTGAGTGCTTGAATTTATACACCTGGGGCCAGGCCAAGTGATTAGAACACCTGATTCTGATCATTTGAATGGGTGAGCGAATACTTTTGGTAATATAGTGTATGTAAACATACGTTATTGCTCAGATATTCCAGATACAAATCAATCAGTCCATCTTTGTGTCTACCAGGTGACGGTGATCGGCTTCACACTCGGCATCCCTGACGTCATCATGGGCATCACCTTCCTGGCAGCCGGCACCAGCGTCCCAGACTGCATGGCCAGCCTCATAGTGGCCCGGCAAGGTAATCACACACACACACACACACACACACACACACCTGTGGCCCGATGCTAGCCAAACAACAGAATCAAAGTGATGCCACGCAGAGATGGAGCCGGCGGGAGGAGAGGGACCGTAAAGATCGTGGCTCTGTCATCTTTCCTTACTGAGGCTGACGGGGCCCCTTCCTCCGTCCTTTCATCTGTGTTTATTCTTGTTCCTGTTCATCAAATATTTAAACGGCTCAGTGTGTGTGTGTCCATCCTCAACTAAACTGACTATAGCTCCACCTTTATCCACCCACCTCCACCAATGTTCCTCTCTCTCTCTCTGTCTCTGTCTCTCTCTCTCTCTCTCCGGCTGCCCACTCACTATCTCTTTCATTCCGCTTGCATCTCTCTCTTCCTTTTTATTTCTCCTTCCTCACACTTCCTATCTCCATCTCCGTCTCTCTCTGTCCTAGGAATGGGAGACATGGCGGTGTCCAACTCCATCGGCAGCAATGTGTTTGACATCTTGGTGGGGCTCGGCCTCCCCTGGGCCCTCAAGACCCTCGCTATCAACTATGGCTCTGATGTAAGTGGCCCCCCTGCTCCTGGTTCATCTCAGCTCAAAGCACAACCCACAGATATTCAGTTCAGTTTGAGTGCAATTCAGTTTTATTTATATAGCGTCAATAGCAATACAGATTGTCTCAAGACGCTTTACAAAACCCGGCCTGAAAGCCCCAGAGCAAGCATGAAGGCGACGATGGCAGGAAAAACTCCCTTTTAACAGGAAGAAACCTTGAGCAGAACCCAGCTCATATGGAGGGACCCATCTGCCTAAGGCCAGCGGGGTACAGACAGAAAATATTACATGAAGTTCAAAGTTTGGAAACTAGACTAGACTGCACCCATACTTCTAAATCCAAGTGTTATATTTAGTTCTGTTTGTACTTTGATAACATAAGTTAAGCCTTTACAAATCTCCAGGGGAGGAAAATTCCTCTATTTAAGATCGGATCTGGACTCGGATCGGCCGATACTAAATACTAAAAGATCGGTATCGGATCGGGGGTCAAAAAAACGTACCTACCTGATACCACGGGACACATTCAGAGGTCTAGTGAATCCTCAGCTGAAGAGACAGGTGCTATTATCATTAGTAGACGGTTTAGACTGCGTCAATTTGTGGCTACGGCAACAGCCCAGACCCTAACGCCATAGCCTGACATGCACCTCCCCAGAAATGTAACTACGCTGTGATTGGTCCGCTTGGTAGTACCGTGTTTCCTCTTTAGTATTTCCGGCTGCTTCTCCATCTCCGCAACTGTCGTATTGATTGTTTTGGATCAGTAAAGATGGAACACATGGAGGAAAGGTTAGCTGAGGAGGTTCAGAGATACAAACATTTGCGCGACTCGTCTTTGGCGAAATTTCGGTGAAAGTTTCCGTCGCCGTTGTTGAAAGTGAAGCAGGAAGTAGAAACAAAAAGTGTTTGGGTGGCGTAGTTACAGACCAAGCCAGACTGATGTGCGCCCAAGTATAAATGGCTCTCACCGGCGTAGACTACGTACGTAGGTTACAGCATTTATACCTTAAATGAGCCTTAAGTCGCCTCAGAGTGTTGCATTCTTAACATCTGACCTGTTTCCTACTCACAGATCAAACTGAACAGCAAAGGACTGATCTTCTCTGTGGGGCTCCTGCTGGCCTCGGTGTTCATGACGGTGAGTTTGGTTTGGGACAGAGTTTTAATCTCACTGCGTACAGGTCCGCTCACCTCTCCACCCTCCCTCTTTGCTCCCGCCAGGTTCTGGGCGTTCACCTCAACAAGTGGACGCTGGACAAGCGTCTGGGCTTCACGTGTCTCCTCCTCTACTCTGTCTTCCTGTGCTTCTCCTGCCTCATCGAGTACAACATCTTCACCTTCGTCAACCTGCCGACCTGCCGGGACGACTGAGGCGCACGCGCTCATCCTCGCACACCCACACACGCTGCACACACACTTATACAGGAAGTATAGATATCTGGTGGCGTCTGACGGCAGAATGACAACCAGGAGGTCCAAATCTAAATCTGACGAGTGAGAATCGATTGCAGAATACCATTTGGCACCAATCCGATTCACGCTCCTTCCTGCTCTTTTGTCTCTTTTGCGAGACTCTCTGCTATTTCTTCTGATTTCTCGGTGCAATATGGAGTCGCTCTGGTGTTTACTCCTGACCAGACCAGAGCGAGGGACCGGTTCGTAGGAGCAGAGGTGGAATGGACTGTCTCACGGAGGACAAACACACACACACACACACAAAAAAAAAACTCTTTGTCCAACTACTGCTCACTCCTTATGTGAGGACCTTTTTATTTTGACTCCTTGTACTTTGGGTGTGATGTTTTCTAGCTGCTAACCTTTCCCTGACAGGAAAGGTAGGTCTTTTAGATCTACTAGTCGAGAGTAATAATGATAAAAGCAATGATGTAGAGGGGTGGGAGGGTGTAGTTTATAAGATGTGTCGAGTTGTTTAGACAGCTAGGGGCCACGTGTCGAAGTCTTTGGACGGAGAACAGAGTCTGTTATGCAGATGAGTATATTTTTCGAACGCTGTCATCTTTGGACTGTTTTTACTTCCGCCGAGAGTTCACAATAAAGTCCGTCGTTTTCAGACATACACCTACGAACCTCCACCTACACACAAACCAGGGCATTATCCCGTCACCTTTTATCGGTTTAACTCACAGTCATAGCTTTTGTTTCGTTTAGATTAGCTCCGATGAGAGAGTTTCTTTTTTTTTCCCCACTTCCGTTTCTGTACATAGCCCACCTCTGTAAATACCCCAGATGTTTTATTTATTATTTATTCATGTCGTACGCACATCTCTCCTCTGGAGGTCACAAAAAAATCCACGCTGAAGACCTTTTTCAGAAAAAGAAAAAACCCACTCATGTACAAGACAAGCACAATTTCCTCTCGTGTAGGTGTTTGATTTGATTTGATTTGATTTGGAACATGTTCTGCATGTGGATGTGAAATGCAGGATTCAAACTTGCACTGAAGAGCTGCTAATGCATGCTGATTATAAGGAGGCCATCCTTGTAAAATGAAGCAGGTTTGAGTGGAATTCAAGTGTTTATGAAGCAAATGCGTTACTGTGTGTAGGGGCTGTGGGGTGGCTTCTTTGCTGCCATCCAGGATTAGGGTTAGGGTTTGGGCTAGGTCTTGGGCTAGGGTTAGGGTTAGGTCTGCTGCTTTGATTCCTCTTGAAGACCAAATAGATACAGCCTGACAAGGTGTACCCTGAATGGATGTCACGCTTTACTCCTCTGTGGGGCCAAAAAGAAAGCGAGGAAACGGTAGCATGGAAGGATGCAGGACTTTAACCCCGACTCTTTATTCTTTCGGGGAAGGGTTTAACTTTTCTTTTTTTTATCCAGGAGTTCTTTGTATTTTGTAATGCCTAATGTCTAGATTTGTCCAGATATGGTAGGTTTGTGGTACATAAATATTCCTACTAGTTTTTAGAGCATGTACAACGTGGTTTGTGAAACCCTCCGGGGGGATTTTTATTTTCTTTTTTATTCCACTAAAGACCAGCGAGGTCACACGATTCCTCTAAGACTTATGAAGAAGTGACTGCTCGTCAATCAGAGCCTTTTGATTCTCACTCGGTATCCGTCAAAATGTCAGCCTCTCCCTCAGATAGGTTCATTTTTAAATGTCAGGCACCCGGACGCGTTTTGTTTCTGTTCTCGCTGAGGAAGATGAACTAAACAAAACGTCTGATTTGCTCCGGGTACTTTGTTAATTTATTGATTGGTAAGAGAAAATATCAAATCTGACAAGTACTATCTTTTGAATGTAAAAAATGATTAATGTTGTCTTTGTTTCTATATGGTATATATTTATTTATTTCACAGACACAGTCCTCTGTGCTATGACCGGAAAACAGGGTTTTGAATCTTATGTAATGCAATAATTATTGAGCTTACAGATATGTAAATATTCCACTTTAATGATCAAAGATGGATTTATAGTAGAGTTTTAAAAAAAAGATGTCTGTCAATATCCGCTCGTCAGGATTTGCTCCTGACTATACAAACAATCAGAACAGACTGTTATTAATTTACAGAAGCCGACATCGTCGTGGAATTCCTGATAAGCTAAAACGTTCCGATCATTATGAAATGCTGTTCGAATGTTCACCTGATGTGAGACCTTGATATTTGCAATCGGAGGTAGTCATTTTATGGGTCATTAGCAGGTTATATATCAGGGTAGAGCCGTCACTGCACCTTCCTGATTATTTCCCTCGAGGTTTCCCTGGAAGAGCTCGATGTGGTGATAATTACTCATTTGTTCTTTTGTTGACGTCATAATGACTTCTGGGAGGAGTCTATGGAAGCCCATGTGAGTCAGAAAAGAAAAAAAAATAATTTAATTACAAAATTGCAAAATCGGGACTAATCAAATTTTTGAGGTACAATGTTTGATTTGACTTAATGAGATGATGCGTTGAAGCATCACATCAACATCCAGCCTGGGTAATCAGATCACAGTAGTCCAGCTTAAAGTACAGTTGTGAACGCACCCAAGACTCATTGACTTATTGACGACGCACAGAAAGAGACTTTACATCTTGTTCAAAAATATGTGTCTTCTCCTCAAATCATTAGGCACAAACACAACAGCTGTTTGTGGTTCTGAAACAGCAATAGAGATACATTAGAGACAGAAACTGCTACTACTACTACTATTCTAGGGCATCCCAAATTTTGTCATTTGCTTACAGAGAAACTGAGATCAGATCTCAAACGGTGCCTGGAGACGCATTTTAATGCCCGGTGTGAACACATTTACTAAAGCTGGCCACTTGTGATTGGATTGCCCAGGTTAGATGTTAATGCAAAGTCTGAATCATGGTCTGAGGCTCTACAGCAAATTATTGAAATGATTAAAATTTGTGGGATTGTCAACATCTGAAAATTGACCGTTACAAGGTTGAAATAATTATACATCTGTAATGATTTACACAAAATTGTGGCTAGCCCGAGGAGCACAGGAGGCTGGTGCTTCCTCTCTAGAATATTGGACTACTGTAAATCAATTTTTTCTCAATTTCAAGAGGAATTACAAGATTTTTATTCGGATTCTGAAAGAAATGACACTTCTAACCTGGTTATTTCCTGTTGACATTTAATTGGAGTCGCTAAGAATTTTGAATTAAGTCCTAATATTGTCTTTTCTAGCAGCAGTAGCAGTAGCATCGGGCCTCCATGAATTCTTCCACGTTCCATTAAATCTAACAGATATCACCGGTTAAAATTTTAAACTTTATTCTCTCTTTAAGATATAATATGACAAGTCTGAATTTAATGTTTACCAGTTAACCACTGTCTAAAACATGCTATACCAAATTCTAGCGGTTTCCAGAAGCCAAGAAGTATTTAAAGTTACATATCAGTCCCTTTCTGGGAAATTAAAGGTGACTAATAACATTATGATTCTTCTGTAAATTAATTTGAAAGTCAACATCTGTTACTCGCCACTGACTTTCCACTGCTCTGTCCTGGTACAGTGACTAAGATACAGATATTTGCTTCGGCATCGTACGATGGATAATCGCTGACTACCAGACGTCAGCGGTCCTTCCCGTTTATCAGGTTCAACGTACAGAAGCCCCGTCTGGTTAAGTAAAAGCCACCGCTCGGGGCACTTCAGGGCATAAACCCAGGGCATTTCTTTTTAGTTGATCATGTTTATCAGAAAATATCTGTATCATGCACTTTACCATCAAAAACAACTCGCTCCGGATTATTCGGTTCAGTATGTTCGATATGTGCTGCTATTCACACCTAAACGTACGGTACCACGTCTCTGAAACTAACCAAAACAACACAAAAGGCATCTTGTAGAGAAGATTTCTAAATAATTTGTGATATTCACATGGGTGATATATTGCTGATGTACATATATGTACATAAATAGGTGTAAATGTATTTATATATTTTTTGTCTCAATCTGTATATCTGTCGAATATATTTTCATAGATCCTAGTACCCCTCGTACCCCCTCCTTTGTTTTGACGTGTTTGAGACCTCTGACTATATTGTCTTTTTGTTTACTCGCATGGAGATATTTCAATATAATAAATTATTTATGGTAAATTTTAATGTACTTCGGGATGAGAGTCTAACGGCTTTTTATTTTTATTTTTTTTAGACGGCACTGGATTTTTAGTATGAACTGGATATCCTAGATGACTGCATGCTGTTTGCTAGCGTAGGATATAACGAGAGACGGAGAGTGAGAGTGTTTGCAGATGATGCGTTGCTCTACGTGTCCGAGCTTTACCTCTTCCTACACAAGAAACTTTTCAACGGAACGGTTTACTTTGTGTTTTAGATGTTTCAAATGTCATTTTAGGAATAATTTTTGCTACCTGAGCATTAAATAAAGTTGTCTTTGCTTAAGGTAACACGTTGGTTTGTGCCGTGTCTTGAGTTTTTGTTCAAGGTTTTTTTATTATTATTATATGAAGGACAATCGGTTTTAACACTGTATGACAGTAATACAACATGAATGAGAAACGTATACAATATAATAAAATACAGAATCCTTTTCCCAAGCCCAAACCATCCCCAATCCCACACCCCCCACCCCCCAAGATAGGTCTTACATGGCGCACATACAGAAACGCACAAACATTAACTGAGAAACCAAATTAAGTGAACATTCAAAAATTATATATAATAAAAATAAAACAAAAAAATAAATAAATAAGTAATAATACAATAAAACAACAAAGAGGGGGAAAAAAAACAATGGGGTAAAAAGTGGTTGTGGGTGAATGCACACCCTAATCAAGGAAGTGTTTGTAGTTCCTTGAAGTAAGTTATAAAGGAGTTCCAGCATTTGAAAAAGTTATCAGTGTTCCCTCTGAGAGTGAATTTCACCTTTTCTAGTTTTAGAAAGTAAATAAGATCCTTCAGCCACAGGGACACAGAAGGGGACTGTGAGGACCTCCATGAGAATAGAATCCTACGTCTTGCCAGCAGAGTAGCAAAGGCAACAACATCTGCCTGTCTTCTATTAAGAAGCTGTGGGACTGGTGTAACACCAAAAATAGCTAGTAGAGAACATGGCTCTAATTGGACTTGAAGAATGTCTGAAAGGATATTGAAGATAGAATTCCAAAAGTTTTCAAGTTTGGGACAAAGGGCAAACATATGACTAAGATGGCTGGGAGTTGCTCCACATTTGACACAGGTGTCATCAACCTCTGGATAAATTTCTGATAGTCTTGATTGTGAAAAATGCAATCTCTGTACCACTTTAAACTGGATAAGACCTAGGCGAGCGCATGACGAAGAGGTACGTATTCTCTTGATGGCTCTCTCCCAAAAACCCTCTCCAAATTCTACTCCCAGTTCAGTCTCCCATGCAGCAGCGGCTTTAGAGCCAGTCTGCTTATCAAATGACAAAATACTTTGATATAGTTTTGAAATGAGAGATTTTTGATGAGTTTTAAGTTGAAATAACTCTTCCCATGGTTGTCTTGGGGGTGGGGAGGGAAAGTCAGAAAAGGTGGTGGAGACACAGTGCCTAGCCTGAAAATACCTGAATAAGTGAGTGTGGGGTAAGTTGTGAGAGGTGGATAGGTCTGAAAAGTTGGCAAACACATTGTCTATGAATAGGTCACTGAAGCTCACTATACCACCTCTCTCCCAGAGACGAAAGACAGGGTCCAACTGAGAGGCAGGAAAAAGATGATTGCTGCAGATGGGCATTAGAGTAGAGGCAGAACATGACTGAAAGTGACGCCTAAATTGATACCATATTTTAAGAGAAGTACAGACAATTGGGTTGTCTGTATAGCGAGAAGGAGATAAGGGGATGGAAGAAAACAAGAGAGCAGAGAGAGAAGATGACACACATGACCCAGCCTCAAGTTGGCACCACAATGTCTGTGGAGCATCCAACCAAAACAAAAACTTCTGGATGTTGGCTGCCCAGTAATAATATAAAAAATTAGGCAAAGAGAGCCCTCCGCTGAGAGTGCATTGCTGCAGCAGGGATTTCCTAACTCTGGGAGTCCTCCCTCCCCATATAAAAGAGATGAGTGCCTGATCAATACTTTTAAAATACGATTTGGGTAAAAATAGAGGGATAGATTGAAATAAGTAAAGAAATTTTGGCAGTATATTCATTTTAACAGCATTAACTCTCCCAAGCATAGACATGGGTAAGTTACGCCATTTCTGAAAAGCATTCTTCATATGAGAAAGGAGAGGAGTGAAGTTTGCATCAAATAATGAAGATAGTGAGCGGGTAACATTAACTCCTAAATATTTGAAACCAAGACGATTCAATTGGAATGGCAAAGCAGACTGTTGAAGTTGAAGCGCTTTTGCATTTATAGGCATACATACACTTTTTTGCAGGTTGAGCTTGTACCCAGAAAAAGAGCCAAAAGTTTCCAATAGAGACAAAATCTTAGGTATGTGGGAGACAGGGTCAGTTACATACAAAAGCAAGTCATCGGCATACAAGGCAAGCCTGCGTTCTGATCCCTTGCGGGTTATCCCTACAAACGAGGGTGAGGTTCTGAGTGCAATTGAGAGAGGCTCAATAGCTATAGCAAAAAGCAAAGGGGAAAGTGGACAACCCTGACGAGTTCCACGGGACAGAGTAATATAGTCAGATTTGAAGTTATTAGTGTTGATAGAGGCTAGAGGCGATGTATACAAGAGGCGTATCCAAGATATGAATGCATCTCCAAAGCCAAACCTAGTCAATGTGGCAAAAAGATACTCCCATTCAACTCTATCAAAAGCCTTCTCGGCATCCAATGAGATTACTACTTCAGGGTGTCTATTTACATCTTTGGAATAAATTATATTAAACAGGGTTCGAATGTTGAAAAATGAGTGACGACCTTTAATGAAGCCAGTCTGTTCCTCCGATACTATGCTGGGCAGAACATCCTCTATGCGAGATGACAGTAACTTTGCCAAAACCTTAACATCAGCATTGAGAAGGCTAAGGGGCCTGTATGAACCACACGCAGTGGGATCCTTCCCCTCTTTTAGGAGAAGGGATATTGAGGCTTGTCTCAATGTGGGGGGAAGTGTGCCCAGCCTCAGCGACTCCTCAAACACAGACAACAGTAGTGGGGCCAGTTTGTCATGAAATTTCTTGTAAAATTCAGGGGGAAAGCCATCAGGGCCAGGGGCTTTCCCTGACTGTAAAGACTTGATAGAGCATAAGATCTCATCTAAAGTTACAGGAGCATCAATTTGTTCAGCCCGTGTGGATTCAATTTTGGGTATCTCCAAGTTATCCAGAAATTTTATCATCACATCAGAATTATCTGGAGACTGTGATGTGTAAAGTGAGGAGTAATACGTTTTAAAAACAGAGTTGATCTCCATAGGGTCAATGGTAAGAGTTCCAGATGGGGACTCAACTTGAGGTATAGAACGCTCAGCTGCCTGACGTTTTAGCTGATGAGCCAAAAGGCGACTGGCTTTGTCCCCGTACTCATAGTATGTGCCACGAGAATGTAGTAACAACCGCTCAGCTGTGCCTGTGGATAAAAGATCAAACTCAGCCTGCAAATTGAGGCGTTGTTTATAGAGTTCAGGAGAAGGAGTCAGAGCATACTGGCGGTCAAGGCCGAGAATAGCATTGGAGAGTTCCTCCTGTCTAGCTTTCCTAATTTTAGATTGATGCGATGAGTAAGAAATAATCTGCCCTCTTAGATAAGCTTTTAGTGTCTCCCATAATAAAGAGTAAGATATACCATCTGTTTTGTTTATAATAAGGAAATTGTCAATAGATGTAGAGATGAAGTCACAAAAGGCTGGATCAGAAAGAAGTAGAGAATTGAGTCTCCACGGGGGGCGGCTTTTACAATGGGAGGAAATGATTATGTCAAGGGCCAAGGGAGCATGATCAGAAATTACTATGGGTAAATATTCAGAGTTTGTTACCCTTGGGAGTAGAGAGCCATCTACAAAAAAATAATCTATGCGAGAATATGTATGGTGGACATGGGAAAAAAATGAATATTCTCTGGATTGAGGATTATGAAATCTCCAGGGATCAACACATCCATGTTGGGCCATAAAATCAGAAAAATATTTTGACATGGCAGAGGGAACACTAGTACGTGAACTGGACCGGTCCAGTGCAGGGTCAATTACACAATTTAAATCCCCCCCAAATATCAATAAATGCGTATTTAAGGCTGGGATCTGCATCAATAGATTATTAGCAAATTCTACATTATCAAAATTAGGAGCATAAACATTTACCAAAATAACAGGTGTGTAGTCAAGCAAGCCCACAACAATCACATATCTTCCACCCCTATCAGAAAGAACCCTATCCAAGGAAAAGTGTATTTTTTGATGTATTAAAATAGCTACACCTCTAGCTCTGGAATCAAAATTAGAATGGAAATACTGACCAGCCCATCGGGGTTTAAGTCTAAGTTGATCCTTAATGCGCAGATGGGTCTCTTGAAGGAAAGCCACATCAACCCTCTGCTGCTTCAGGTGAGAAAGCACTCTGGATCTCTTCACAGGACTATTACCTCCCTTTACATTCCAACTCAGAAATCTCAAGGAGGAACCATTTCTGTACCTATCAACCATGGCTTAAATGAGGTTGCATGGAAAAGAGAAAAAGAAACCTGATAACATTACAGCCATTAGGACAGAGTACAAACCAGATTGACTGACAGTAGGGGCAGATCAACCACAACAGGGAAATACATAAAGTAATGATAGCGTAAATAAAAGAAGATAAAGGAAAAAAACATACATGTAAAAAGACCTTGTCCCACACCCCCCTCCCCTCCCCTCCCACATCAAACCTTAAATTTCCCTTCCCAAATAAGGGAAACTGCAGGCAAAAACCACATCTCCTAATCCGATGCATCTAAACAAGTTAAACAGTTTACCTCTCATGGTCAGAGAGGCTCCACAACGTGAAAAACAAGAAAATTACTATGTGAAATTAATAGTCATTGTAAAAACACACATAAACATTGTAATAAATCTGAACAAAACTTCTAAAAGAGCTGCTTGTAATTGTCAGAACAACATAAGGGCAGACTGCGCGCTCAAAATGTAACATACAGTCTAGTGCAGGCTAATGGTGACCTTAGCATTCCTCCCACCAGCAAGAAACAAACAAACACGAAAACAAGAAAACATCAGCGCATATAACATTAATTCAGCGTTAAATAAGCCATCTTACCCTATCGACTGATGCTAAAATACATATTAACATTAAGAAAGGCTTTTAAGTGAGCCAAAAACGGCAGATGGAAACTCAGCCTACCTCAACAGGGCAGGTGTGTAAAACTAGCCAGTTGTGCTTTGCTAACTAGCCACCAGCCCAACAGCTAGGTAACTAACGTTGTGCTAAAGCCTGTTTAAAGCAAGTCTGAAGCAGGAATACAAAATGCAATGTCACAGAACGAGTACAAACTAGTGTCACCTCAGCCACACACAGATAACACTCACTCTGATGGGAAATGGTCGTCAAACCATCTCTGGGCCTTATTTGGACAGTCAAATTGTAGCTTCTCTCCACCGTAGTCAATACGCAGCTGGGCTGGAAAACGAAGGGAGAACTGCATATCCTTATCGCGTAAACATCGTCTCATAATGGAGAAAGCAGCCCTCTTTTTTGCAGTGCTAGCGTTATAGTCAGGAAAGATGTAGATTTTCCTCTCCCGGTAGAAGAGTTGTCGCCGATTGACAGCCCCCCAGCGACTGGCTCGTTCCTTATCGCTGTAATAGTGGAAGCAGACTATGAAAACCCTTGGTTTACCGCTAGCCTGGTTATCCGATGGTTTAGGGCCGATTCGATGAGCTCTGTCCAGGACTGGTGGGGATGGAAATACATCAGGTCCCAACACCTCGGAGAAGAAACTGGACATGAACGCAACCGGGTCAGGTCCTTCGGCACCCTCTGGAATGCCGATAACACGCAGATTGCAGCGGCGGGAGCGGGACTCGAGGTCCTCCATCTTATCGGTCAGTTGCTTGTTGGATGTAGCTAGGTCCTTAACCGCCTTTTCTAGCGAGACGATGCTGTCGCTATACACGTTGAGGTGCTGTTCTAGCTCCACTATACGGCGGTCTTGCGCTTCGAACTTGGCTGTGAAACCCTCTATAGAGGCAGCAATGGGTGCAAGGGCAGCATCGATAGCGGATTTCAGCTGACTGGTGATAGCTGCTGTCAGCTCTGACATCAAGACCGCGCGGAGATTTTCCAGGTCAACAGGCAGCTTAAGAGACCCTGCCGCGGAGCCATTACCATTACAGACCGCAGGTGTAGCAGAAGTAGCTTTAGTCTTGTTCCGTCGACTTTCGGTCGCCATCGAGGATTAATAAAGTAAAAAAAAATCTTACAAAATAAAACTAGTGCGTTTAGAGTGAGAAAATGTAGATTTAGTAGAAAATTTAGTTGATAGTGTCGGGAGCCTACTCCACTGCGTGACTCTCGCTTACATGCTCAACCGGAAGTCCCGTGTCTTGAGTTTTTGATTCGGCGCATCATTCGGCGGAAACATATTCACCCTGCATCGTGTTTTTGGTTCTGTATTTAAACAGGGTATGTTCAGTGTGTGGCTACAATTTCAATGGTTTCTTCCTTGATGTTTCTTGTCTTGCTGTGCCCAGATTGTTTCATCCTCATTAGTTTCACCTGTGTCTCGTCAGCCCATGAGTGTGTATATATAGTCCCGTCTTTCTCTTTGTCAAGTTTCCTGTTGCGTAATCTGTTTGTTTCCTCGTGTTCCGGTCAGTTTTTCCTTTACTCTGTGTAGCTTTTCTCATTGCTTTTTCTTTTTATTGCATTTCACCACTTTTTGAAGTTGTGTTTTAGGTTCTACCTGCCTATCCTGCAGCGCTTTTTGTTTCACATTTTGCAACATTCTTTTGTGTCCTGCCTTTGGGTCCTGCCTCCTCACCAGACATCACATAACAGAGATCATTAAAACCACTGACTAAAACAAAGTCAACAGGCATCAAAAGCAAATGGCATGTGAAATGAATCAAGTCCCTCTGCCTGCTTTGTGTTCAGGAAAATGTATCACCCTCTCACCATTGTGGTTAGTGAGACCAAACACATTTCAGAAACTATAGAAATGATCCCTAGAAGCATAGACCTGCAGTCATGTGACTTTTCTTTTTGGGTGCTTTGCAAATCTTTCTAGCAGAGCTGAATTAAACTTACTGATGTGTGTATCATCAAGAACATTTAAAGAACACAAAAGAGTTTCATTTCAGGTGTTTGGAGTGCCAAAAAAAAATGCACTTATTAATAATATTACTGATATAATTCTAATATTAGAACATGTTGTCCACCAGGAGGTGGAGTGGACACGTCACAAATGTAAAATAAAAAGAGTAACTTTGATGCACAGAACTAGAGCAGCAATATATGTGCAAATAAAGTGGATTTACATCGAATGTCATTTATTTATATTTTCTTACTAGTTTGCATTAATAGACTTGTTGCTGTGTTTCCTTTTGCTGGTGAAACCTTCATTGTTTGTAGTTTTTCATTCTAAAGTCTGGGCGCTGTTGATGTTCTGTGTACATGTGAGGTGTCAGCACCATCTGGTGGTGAAGAGCTGCTACAGCAGGCAGGACTCCGACAAAGAAGAGACACGAGCAGACGGCATTTGATTTCCAACATTTATTAAGTGCAAAAAAATATTTCTGACACGGTTTAATGATGAGCAGGAAAATATCTCCTGGATGTAAAATGCAAAAGGAATATTTTAGACGATGGAGAAGCCCTCTGTGAAAAACTCCCTGCACAGAGACGTACATAAATACTCAAAGAAAGTTAGATTACAATGCCACGGCATTCATGCGGCGTCTGTACAGGTTGATCATACTCAACGTGAGTGCCACTCAGCGTCCTCCCACTCCACCTCTCACTTTTTCCTTCAGCCACGTCACTTTCAGTTCCCTCTCTACTGACCGCACCGCATCCACAAACATTTCTGCCCCACAAAAAAACAGGAATCAGCACGATGGCACTAGACAAACGGCTTTTTAATTTGACTTTTGCAACGACTGGAACCTTTTGTAGAATTCAAGTATTTCTGACTGACAGTACTCAACACTGATGTAGATGTGTGTATTTGCAGATAGATCTCAGTTCTCTTGTCTCTCTCCTGTTACCATCACCGCATCCTCACATACTTTCACTTTTTCCAAGGATCTGCACGATCCCATGCAGCGCGGGACCTCAGACCAGCTAAGAAGTCCCCGCAGCCTCTTCAGAACTGATCTCATCTTATACAAACATTTATTTTATTTTATTTTTTTAGCAGTAGCACAGAGTCCTTTGTCAAAGCTGAGATACGCAGCCGGGCCACGGTTTCTCTGCTGCACGGAGAAAAGATTACAGGTATGATACAGTCTTGTTCATATCACCAGGATAATCAGTAAATACATCAACACCGGCACACCTGCCTGCTTCTAATGTTACACTAGAACAACATGCAAGAACACTTTACTACATTTTACAACGTTAATCCATAAAGATCATCACACAGACCCAGAATGTCGCCGCCACGTTGGTAGAATTAATGTCACTGACTTCTAATGAAGGTCAACAGAGAAAAGAAAGCAAATATTTGAACAGGGTTCTACTTTGCTACCAGGGACGTGTGGCCAGGGGAGTTATCATTAAAGGTAATAATAATAAATTATAATAATGGGGTAGCAAAGTGGTGTGGTGGTTAGCACTGATGCCTCACAGCAAGAAGGTTCTGGGTTCTAATCCATGGGCCGACTGGGGCCTTTCTGTTTGGGTCTGCATGGGTTAAATGTCCAAAGACATGCTCCAACCTACCCCCCACCCTCCAGAGGTCAAGCGGTTACAGAAAATGAATGAATAAAAGTATAACATATGTCTGTGCTGTACATTTCTGTATGATTCCAGTCATTTCAATCATTTTTATAGTTAAAATCACAGAATTTGTGACAAGCTGAGCCTCACATTGAATAGAACAAACTGGGTTAGGCTTATACCTGGGGTCATTTCTCTGTCTGTAACCAATAAAATGTCTGTGCACACTTTTATCATATGTCTTAACGTCCCGTAGTCTAGGTAATTCATGGACGTGTGTCACAAAACTAATGTTCACCACACGTCCCTGTTTTATACAACATGTTTCTTTCTTTTCTTTTCCATTTATACATTTATGGCTTCGTAAGGTTCTGTTTTATATGACTGAGATGTTCCCTTGTCATCGTGACACACTTGATGCTGTGTGCATCAGTCACCACCGGGCGTCGCTAAAATCCACGAACAATCTCAAGGATTAACTGCATTAAAACACAAAGCAACACAAACTAAACAGTTTACCAGCAACTGTGATAAGTAAATCTTAATTGTATCTACCACTTACTGCATATTTAAAATAACTGAAGTCCCATGTGTATAACTGAGACCAGATTTCCCTCCATGCGCCTTCTTTAAGGTAGCGAGAATAACAACTGAGCCTGCAGCAGTCCTGTGAACACTCTCCACCTTCTACTTTATCTGTGTCGAGAGCCGTGTTTACTAAAGTGCTGCTGTGATGCCGAATGAAGCAAAGGAAGTAAAAAATAACTGCATCTCTCTCCTCGTTTCCTTCCCTCCTTTCTTCTTTTCCTCTTTCACCCGTGTCTTGTCAGACAAAACTTTCCAGCTAAGGGGATGTTGACCGAGACAGACGTGTCATCCAAAAGGAGAAGTCGGGCTTTGTAATGACTGGCACGAAGCAGTGTTTTGCCCAGTGGGATCCTTTCAACGTGAAGTTCCCGTTTATGGCTCGTAAATTATCAGAGATAATGGACGATACTGTGGCAGTCAGGGGACAAAGGGCCCTTTCAGGGTCCCTACTCTACAGCTACAGTCATACTGAGACAGAGTTGCTGCTGCTGAGGCTGCTGGGCGGCAGGCTGAGGCTTAAGCTGACGCTGGGCGGGCGGGAGGTCGTCAACAGGTCTGCACTGAGGTTGTTCTGGTTGGCCCGGGGGTCAGAGGTCATGGTGAGGTTGTTGAGGTTGGGCATGGTGTCGAGGAGAGCCGGCGGCAAGGTGCCACTGATGGCCAGGCGGCGGAAGACAAAGTGGAAGGGCGTGGCCTGCTCGCGGCTGTGGAGCTCCGCCTTTATCTTCTGGGGGTGGGTGTCCGGCGCCAGCTGCTGGCTGCTCCCCTCCATTAACAGGAACAGGCCGTAGTTCTCGGGGTCTGGCACTTTGAACTTGTAGGCACACAGCCGGCACACCTCCTCCACCGTGGCGTGAGGCCGGACCTGCAGGGTCTTGGCCGTGCAGCCGCTGTCCAGCTCCTGCAGTGCCACCCGCAGGTAGTTCTGAGGGACAGTCAGAGGAAAGGGTCAGACACTCGGAATTATTAATACTATTATTATTATATTAATTTATTTTTATGAAAGACTGAATCGTGATCGTTTTAAACTGTGATCTGTGTTGTGAAACGAGACCGTTTCCTTTACGTCTGTGTTTGTGCTCACCTGGAAGTCATCGATGGACGGAGCTGAGCGCTGGGTGGTGCGTCGACGGTGCCACTGGCGGAGAGTATCTCTGGTTTCGCAGCTCAACGCCCTGGCAGCCTGCTCCTCCTGAAAGTTCCTGATCAGGGACATGGCTCCGTAGGCGCTGGTCAGGTAGTAACCACCTGGATACGAACACACAGCGTGTTAGAGGCAGATCATTTTTGGTTTTCGACCTGAAGAGGAGGAAGCTCTCTAGACTTAAATAGACACCTTCTCCGTTGAGCAGTGAGGGATCCAACAGCTCCATCATGTAAAGTATCTCATTGTCCAGCTGAGGCATGTCACACTGGGCCAGCACATAGGTCAGCATGGGCAGGAAGTCATCAGCACCGTACAGGCGACCTGAAATAAGACACAGCAGGGTGGTGAGGACAGGTTTCATTTCAACCTCCACTTGAAAGTATCTGCACCCCTCAGAGTTTCTACATTTCTACAGAGAACCCAATCAAACAAATGAGCAGAAATACTATGAGGTTGGTATTTGTTTGTTCAGTAAAATGAGCCAATATTACATATCTGAAGTGCAAAAAGTGCAGTTCTCTTTATCTACTGTCAGGACTTGAAATCTGCAGAAGCTCTCTACCTGAGTTGTCCTCCATGATGGTGTAGATGAGTTTGCAGACTCTCAGCAGCATGCTGACCTTCTTCTCTGGGGAGTAGAGTTTACACATGGTGAGGAACTTCTGCTTGATCTTCTCCACGGCCACGGGGTCGGGCGGCAACGCGTCGGCCACGCCCATTTCCTGCGGCTGCCGGGCCTTGGCCAGCGACAAGTTCTCCCTCAGCTCCTGCCACGCCCCGCTGCGCACCTGGAACTCCTGCAGGGCCGCGCTCACCACGGGCTTGAGGGGTTTCAGGACGCACTTGTGCATGGCCTTCTCCAGGACTCGGTCTGAGGACGGGAAGAAACGCACGGCTGAGCTCGCTGAACAGATTTTTTTATTTCATTGTTTTTAACTCTAACGCTGTCAATTTCTGCAAACAGAAGGAGGTTAACAAAGTCTGTGTGCTCTTAAGGCTGTAGGTGTGAAATTCCATCTGAATGTCTTCCTCAACGATTGTTGTTCCCTGAGAGAAAGTTCCTGCACTAGAAACCCACTAAAACCAAAACGTATCAGTTCCTTCAGACCCTATCATGATCTGTTCACTTTTTTTTCTTACGACAACCACACATGAGGCCCAGTAAAGTGTGCAATGGGAAAGAATGAACGTTAGGGATGTCCCGAGCTGTATGGGGGCAGATTCAGGCATTTCTTAAATGATCGGTTCGGTATCAGGCTTCAGCCCCAAGCTGAAGGTCTGCCATAAACCAAAACCAAGTCCCTGTAGTGTCAAAACTGGGTTCGGGAGGCAGACACCCTCTCTACTTTTAAGGTTAGGCTTAAGACTTTCCTTTTTGATCAAGCTTATATTTAGAGCTGGGCTGAACCATCCCTTAGTTATGCTGAAATAGGCCTAGGCTGCTGGGGGACGATGCACTGAGCACATGTCCTCTACTCCTCTCTTGCACCGAGCTCCTCTCCTCTAATTTCTTTTCTCTGGCACCGGGCTTCTATCCTCTAATTTCTTTTCTCTGGCACTGAGCTCCTGTCCTCTAATTTCTTTTCTCTGGCACCGGGCTTCTATCCTCTAATTTCTTTTCTCTGGCACCGAGCTCCTGTCCTCTAATTTCTTCTCTATTACTAGTGATGCAATCCTCTGCTGCTACTGTATAGCATGTTGTGTGTCCCCCTGACCCCCTGTTTTCCTTGCCACTGTTGCTTTCAGGGAGTTTATGGCAGCGTTGGATGACCAGAACATTTCTGGAGTAGAGAACACAAGGTACCAGCTACCCTCTCCACACTACATTAACTTTGACACAAAGATTTATTGGACTGAATCCAGTCCACTCTAGGAGAAGACAAGAGAAGACTTTAGGAACCTACAGAGGAGGGGATTTTGTTTATTAACAATAAAGTTTTACGCAACTACGATGAAAGAATGACTCAGTGCCAGCCTCAGATAACAGCACGATGAATCAGTCTGACTGGCAGATAATTATTTGTTTTCCCAACAATGAAGACATGCCCGTTTGGGAGGAGCTAAGAAGAAACCTTTGGAGCAAACAAGATAGTGATTTGTATTCTGCATGAGTCAACATATCAGAGTGTATATTCGTTAATTAACAACAGCTATATTTTGCAGAACTATTTTCCGTATTGTACGAGCTCCCTGGCGTTAAAGTCCGATCGCTGCTTCAGATTAACTTGCATTGTTCTATTATTCACCATCTGCACATATTTAACTCATGAGTGTGTTGCGGCACTGTCAACACAAGCTTTAACAAGCTCAGCTCCTGACTCCTGAACACACCGGGAACGCAGACAGGATGGATGCAGAGAGGCCAAACCACAGCTCTGCTGAATAAGAACCATTTGTGAATGTTGTTTCTCTCTGTGTGTGAGTGTGTGTGTGTGTGTTAGTTGTTGACTACACTCCAGAACTTGGTGAAGTCAGCGTTTTCTTTTTTCTTTGGCAGAGCACATCTGCAGTCACAGACTTTCCTATCCACCACAGCTGGATAACATCCAGCACCAGCCTGCGTCCAGGTCCCGTAGCCCAGAGTCAGTGGAAAGTTTCTCCTCCACACCTCCTGATACACCTCTGCTGGACTTGGACCAATCAAGTAGAGCGTAAGGTAATCAGCCTCACAACAGCACAGTCTGACTTCCTCATTCCTAAACCACCTAGTTCTGATGAATACCTGACACTTTTTATTGTTTGTTTGTTTGTCATGGTTTGCGGGAATTGATTTGTCCCTTAAGTATTCTCAGGTATTCCTCAGTGATTGCATATCATCTGTAGGACTTTGATGAATAAAATACAGTCTGTACTAATGGAAATGAATGCTCTGTATTTCTTTTTGTTTGACATTAACAGAAGAGGTTTTTAAAATGGTAGCGGGGGGGGGGGGGGGGGGGGCAAAAAAGATTTTTTGTTTTGTAATTCCTGGAAAAACCTGCAACAGGTTTGAGGTACAAAAATGTTTTACGGTAAGTCTGAGGAAGACCAAGAAAAAAAAAATAAACTTCCTCAGTAGTGTCTCAGGTCACAATTTCCCTTTTCTCACTTTTTAAGCATCTGAGGAATTTAAGTGAAACACGGCACACAGTACAGGTCTTTTATTATAAACTATCGGTTGATCTGAGTCCTGATCTGATCCTAAATGTCCTAGAGTTGGTCTCCTGTAGCTTCCTAAAGTCTTTCCTTGTCTTGACTGGATTCAGTCCAATAAATATTTATGTCAAAGTTAACATCATGCTGCTCACTTGTGACTTAAATTGGCCCCCAGGGACAAATAAAGTTTTCTGAATCTGAATCTGTAATTCAGTTTAATTTATTCTGTTTTACAAACCAAAATCTCACTTTTTAGATTTAATGTAACAGAGAACTGTGAGACGTGTCAGACATTCCTGTCAGAGAAGTCGGAACTGGCACATTTTCTTAAAAGGACTAACCGTCAACAGCTAGAGTGGTTAGACAAACAGTTTTGGTCATTTCTTTAAATAAGAAGTGGCCACGGTTCACAGCACAGTGTTGTGCAGCTAGTTTGTGACACCTTATGAAAAAAAATAATAAACTGAGAACATAATTAACAGATCCAGTCCTAGTTTAAAACCAGGAGAAAACAGTGATTTGTGTATTAAGTGAATAATAAGCACCGTCTTTGTTTCTTAATACCAGTAATCAGTAATCACTGGACTCTCTGCAGCTCTGTTGAAGCGATGAAAAACGGGAAACGGTGCCAGCATCGCTCACTGTGGGCAGACAGTCGAGAGCTCTTTGTAACAGGGTGGCGTCTTCAGATTTACAGACGCCGCAGAGTAAAGCTGTGGGCTTATAAGCTTGTAAAAATGGTTATTTTCCCTCTGGACATTAGTCTCCCTCACTTCAAAAGCTGCAGCCAAGCATAACTGCTGACCCCTCTGTGCTTCCTCTTTGAACTCTCGTGCAGGAATCTAAAGTAAAATTCCCCAAACCTACAAATTCATTAAAGCCAAGATCTCTCTCCGGTGCAGCTGATTTTCCTGCGGGCAGCTTATCAGTCAAGGACAGGCAATAACACTCAAACAATTCACGCCACAAAACAAGTGACTCTTCCAACGTGATGTAAACTTCCTCTTGCCAAACATCCTCTCCGTCCTCTTCCAGCCCCAGCCAATATATCTGTAGTAAATGCTCAGGTTTCCTGCACGTCACAAGATTTATATTTTTTAATTGTACCTGACAAACACCGTACACTCAAAACTGAACTGATCAGTTGTTGGGCCGCACCTTAAGCAGATAGAATACAAGTAAACACACCAAGATGAAGCTAAGCTCAGACACAATGACAAATGCATGTTGATAAAGGGTGGCCTTCAGATATAAATAGCTCGTTGTAATCAGGAGGGAGGGTGTGTTATCTGCCCTGTCTCTGAGTCAAGGAGCTCTTCTGATATGCACATTGTTTACTTCCTGCACAGAGATATGCATGGTAAAAAATAATCAGCCTTTAGACCTCAGTATTCAGTGTTTGTTGCTGTCGTTTCAGTGCAGCCTTTGATTTTGGTGCTGAATCTAGCTGGTAGTACTGAATGGTGATCTCCTACCATCACCTCACCAAACATCCACATTGCACCATTTACAGATTTCTGTCTGACTGACTTCATTTTCCAGAGTAAAGTTCTTCCAGTCACGTGATTTTGGTTCCTCTTCCTCTGCTAGAGCACGGAGATGTTTTTACGCTGCAGGGATGTGGTTTTGGTTTAAGCCAGACCTATAAAAAATAACTATAAAAGATCAGACTTGGCTGAAGCCCGATACCGTTTGGGACGTCCCTACCATTTGGATTATTGGAGCTCTACCTTCCATTTATTTTTATTTTGTTTGGAGCTTGACACATATTTGAACTAAAAAGATATTTCAGCCTCTCCTGCTTAGATTATGAACATCAACTTTATGGAAGAGACCAGAAAAACTTAAAAGGAAAATCAAATGAGACATAAAACATTATAAAGGGAGAAAAAAAGATTGTGTCACAGAGGCATCATCTCTATTGTTGGCTTCTAATTAAAAGAAGAATCATATTTCAGAAGAACCGCAGAGCTGCAACCCTATTTTTTCCACGTTAGTGTCGTGACTGTTTTCTGAATGGCCTGTTTTTTCTGACACACTGGGAACTGCTTCTTGGAACTATTGCACAATATTTTGCTGTGGCTTCTTCAGAGAGCGTTTTCTGTTTGGGCCTGAGGGGCTGGCCGCCCCAGATGCATCCCTGCGGGCTCTCTGCCAAGTCTGTGCAATCCCTCGCCTTACTCCAGTTCTTTTATAGCGACTGTCCAATGAGAGCGAGAGGATTAGAGGCAAGCCCCCCCACCACATTCTGTCTCACGCCTTCTCTCCGACACTCTCTGCATGAGTTGTTTGTTCCTGGGTTTTGTTTTTGCCCCATCTCTTTCTCATTCCAAATCTCCTCTCTTCAGCTTCCTTGCTTTAATCTAATGTGCCAGTGCATATCAGGTATCTGTTCTTTCACGCAGTATTAAACACGGTATCGGTGGTTGGGGGTGGGATTTAGCCTGGACGTCATGAAGCTCTGTTTATGGCGTATGCTTCACAAACTATGTTGTAACAGTTGGATTAGACCTGGGGGGTTTCCTGACATATTCTGAGAACAAGCTGCTGCAGTGTCTTTATACGACCACCCTGCCGAGCTGTTGTTTACAAATCTGAAGTCAGCAGCCGCAGAGTTCATTCTGTGTCCAGATTTATCCAGTGACATACGCCATGCTAATTAGCTGGAAGGTGGAGCTAGCTGTTTCTCCCACTGTTTCCAGTCTTTGTGCTAAGTGAGCTAACAGGCTACTGGCTTTAGCTTCATATTGACCATCTAGGAGAATACAAGGAATCACCAGGGGAGGACGCTTAGTTTAATAACGGACCAGGACTCGGATCAGCCAATATTGAATATTAAAATATCAGTTTTGGATTGTGGGTCAATTAAAAAACACGAAACCTACCAAACTTACACCACCAATAATGCAAATAGATCTAGTATGTCATTGTCAGTTGCACAACAACGATTACACAACTTGCAGGCTGAGTGGTACGACAGCACAGATTTTCCAAAAAGCTTAATGACACATGATTTAAAAATAGATATTTCTAACAGTTAACAAAAAAAAATACCAGTAAATCATTAAATGCCAGCACTCAAGAAGAGCGTCATCATACGAATTCGTGACTTCAGAATTACAGCCCTTCGCTGAACTATTTGAACGAGGCCAGTGGAGACAGGTTGGATGAGCCCCCCCCCCTTCCTCCTGAGATAAACCCCTCTTTGTGCGCTCTGTTTACATGTCGCTCTGTCCAAAGTCTAACGCAGCCACTGAATCTTGGATTGAAAGCGTTCAGACTGCTCTTCCGGCAGGTGTGTGAGTGTGATCTCGATTGTGTCCGGCGCTCTTCTTTCACGGCAGCTTTGTGTAATAGTAAGAGCGAAAAGCAATGCAGATGCCATGACGACATACAACTAAGTGTACCAGAAAATGGTTTCACCAGGAATGTAACACACACACACACACACACACACAGAAGCACACGTTCACGCGCCCAGCTTCAAACACGTGAGGACACGTTTGACCGATGTCCTCACTGCTAAAATGCTGAACTGAAACTGCTGCATCTGCTTTAAATGTGCTTTCTTTGACATAGTACTTCCAGTAGAATTAAGATTACTCACTCATATTCGCCTAAAGTAATCAGACAGCTGCAAACACACACAGAAATTACTCACATCACACTTCCTGAGTAGATGATGAGTTCACGTTGCTTAAAAAGCTAGAAAATGTCACTGGTCTTCTAAAAGTAGTTGACCGAATTTTTTTGGTACAGTTATTGTAGTTAAAGTGACATTGTTTTCCAGGTATGCGGCAATAGAACATTGAATTGAAAACTCGTGAAATAACACAGGTGAGAAAAAAACGGATAACTCACCAATCTGGTCTTCAGGGATGAGGCTCTCGATTGGCGGCTCCATCTCGGAGCTCTGTCGAAGGTAGCTCTTCATCTGCGTGATGAACTGGCGGAGAGTCTGCAGCAGCTCCAGTCCAGAAGCGTAACTCTGCCACGCTTGGGCGCCAGCACCCTCTCCCATGTAGCTCAGATAGTCCTGCACCAGGGAGCCAAAGTACGTGTTCTTGTCCCTGGACAGCTCCACTACCTTCCGGGTCGCCCTCTTCTCAGGAGTCAGCAACGAGTTGAAAACGCCGCTCATCTTGCGCAGATGCCCCCGCAGGGCTTTCTGGAGGACCAGAGCGCTGGCGCTGGGGCGGCGCTTTGTTCGGTGCCCGGGTGGCACCATGGTCAGGTCCTGGTCCTGGTCCTGATCGCTCTCGAGGCTCACGCCATAGTCGGGCTCCTCTTCGTCTTCGTCGTCCTCGTCGTCGTCGGAGTAAGGCAGGTGGGACGGTGGGAGGGAGAGGGGGAGGTGGGCGTCAAAGTCGGCCACGGTGGGAGGGCTGGGGTCGTGCATGGAAGGAATGAAGAAGGCGGAGGACTGAGAGAAATCCAGTGAGTCTGAGGAATCGGTGGAGAGGCTCATGTCACTCAGTCGCTGACCGCCCCCGCTGCATTCCTCGCTTGTTTTCTCCTCTTCATGCTTGCTTGTTGTCGTCAGGGAAGCGTCAGCAGGGCTGCACAAGTCCTGGGTGGTGGTTTGGGTAGAGTTTTGCTTGGACAGCTTGGCCCTAAGGAGGGCTTTCTCAATGGTCTGCTCCTCCAGCGCCAAATGACACTTAGCATCCTCCTGACTGGACGATGGCGAGGCTTTGGCTCGACGTGGGGATGAGGACAGAGACGACAGAGAGAGGGGAAGGGACCGCCGGGGGATGGATATGGGGGAGCTGATGCTCAGTCTGTTGGGAGGGGAAGATGAGGGGCTGATGCTTAGCGAGGAGCCGAGGCGAGAGAGGAGACTACTGCTCCTCTCCTTCTCCTCCACCTTCTCCTTGGGGCTGTTGATCCAGGCGATCTTTTCTGGCATGCTGCGCTGTCGGATAGGAGGGCCCGAGCGTTGCGGCGAAAAGCGAGGCGGCGGTGGGCGAGGGGGCGGGGACCGAGACACGCCGTCAGCAACGCTTAGCTTCCGACAACTGCTGGTTTGACTGATACCGTCTTGCTCTTGCTCTGTATTTCCACCGAGGTTTCTTTGATCCGACTGGTTGATCTCACCACAAGAGTGAACAGCTCCCTCGTTGGTAGTTTCTGTGTTGCTTGGTTTTCCCCTCAAGCCCTGCTTTGCGTTGTCAGGGGCGTCGGGAACGGTGCTCTGGTCATCGCCGTCGGTTTGGTGAACCTTTATGAAGAGGGGGTTGATGAAGCACAGTGCTCCGTTGGTCTGGCAACAATCAAGCTCAGACGGGCTGCGGGTTTGAAGCTTGGGGTGCCCCGAGACTGGTCTTTGGGTTGGCGGGGGCGGTCTGTCGGGAGCAGCCGCTGTCCCAGTCAACGATGCTTTCCTTGTGCGGGACAATGGGGCATCCCAGAAGCCTGTGAGACAAATACAAGAAGAAAATACAGAGTTAGATTGTTATATGGACTTTATACAACCCATTAGTGCCAAATTTATTACACCGGCTTCCCGTCACATCCCCTGGATCATACTCGTATTATGTGGTAGTATGTGGATTGAAAGCAACACTCATCAAATCAGGTCCTGTAGCTACCTTTTCACAGGCTTTCAGATGAAACTATTTTTTACAAGATTAATTAAAGACGTCACAGGTAAGCCCCATGACGTGAATAATTGGTCTGTAGAGAGGAGAGGGTAGCTCCAGATAACACGTTCTCTGCTGCAGAAATGTTCTTGTCATCCAACGTCATAAACTCCCTAACCCTTTATGGATTATTTTTCTCACTGAGAGTGTCTCCAGGAAACTTTTCTCATTTTTAAACTTAGCATTTTGGGCAAGGGTTAGGGTTGCAAATCAAGTTGGAAGTATTGAAATAACGATCCACTACTACCACCCACATCGGATAAATGCACAAGATTTCTCTCTAACTTATTTCGTATTTAGTCACGTGAATTTGGTTTTTATTCAATCACCAGAAGAGGAAGAAGTAGTTTTGACGCTATAAGGACGTGGTTTAGGTTTTATGGCTGACCTAGAATAAACAACTACAAAAGATCAGGCTTGGCTGAAGCCAGATACCAATGCGACAATTTAAAAAAATATCTAGATCAGTATCAGGGCTTATCCCTAATCAGAACAAATGTAAATATATGTTATCTTTTGTTTCAAAAATATTTTTTAAATGACTGATGCTAGATTACATCGATACCAACAGAGAAAATATTTTTTTGGGGTAGACGACACTATTAGAGACTCCATCAATCAACAGCAAAGGGCAGCAAAAAACAAAGAAAGCCACAAAACAGTTTTTCACAGAAGAAAAGGTTCACCTTGTCAGGCAGCAAACCACAAAGAGATAAATATCACTACACAACTTTGACATAACCGTTTGTTAAACCTGCAGAGTCCAAGACTAAAAAAACAACAGACGGCGGCGCAAACAATACGACACGAGGGATACTAGTGCCTGACACAGCGCAGCTCCTTCACACAAGCACACAGCTGAAGAGAGAGCAACAATACTCACTGGAAACCCAAAGCAGAACGACAGACGAGCCGTTGATCTCACACCGAGTCTTAACTTTCTCTGTTCTCTGCAGGGAAAAAAAACGCACGCTGCTGTGTATCCACAAGCTGAAACTCCACTGGTGTCTGTGGTTCGCACACAGTCAGTCTTGCTTTATGACTCACTCATGTTAATAAGTGAGTGGGCGGGCTGTTAGCATCTGTTCCCACCTCCGTCCCGCCCTCTCAGTTCAAGTTGCGTGGTCTCCTCTCACTTTCAAACACAGTGAGACAAGTTTTTCCTACTTCCCTTCTACTCATGTCTATTCTTGATAATTATTGTACGTTTTTTTTTTTTTTTTTTGCTTCTCTAACACCCCTACTTCGTAAGAAATGAATATGGTTCACAAAGGTATAGACAACATACACTCCTGTACAAAGTTCAAACACAAAAGCACACAGTGCACCTAGAACGGCGAGAAGAGAGGAATGTGGTTTGACATGGTTGATGTCAGAACCGGGAAAGTCAAGGGCATTCTGCAGAGAGACATGACAGCTGAACTGGAGCCAAAAATAGACCCAACTAACATGCTATCTGAGACATGTAGACAACTACTGTGATTCTCTCAGAGGTATTTCAACGTCATCATGAAAGGCAGATGAAGAAAAATAGGTCAAGGAAACAACAGGCAGTAATTATTTTGATGTAGTTATTTATTTTAGGTCTGCCATAAAACAAAACCACGTCTCTATGGCAGCAAAATGTCCTCTCCTTCTGTTTTAGTGGCGGTTGGCTTGTGTCAAAGCTGCAAAAAATCTAAGAAGAAGAACCATGTTGGATGACCAGAACATTTGTAGAGTAGAGAACACAGGTTTTCTGGAGCAAAGGTATGCGCTAGCCTCTCACTACATTACCTTGGACAGGCCTGAAGACAAGAAAAGCCTTTAGGAATCTACAGGGAAGGAACTTTAGTTTATTTAAGAATGGATTGGGACTCCCAAGATTGGTATCTGATCAAGGATCTGATTGAGGATGTGCTCAACTGATGTGTGTCAGTAAAATATAAGACAGACTTTTATAACAAAGGTCTTAGGAAAAAAACTAAACAATATAAAGAGATAAGGCAAAGAGCGAACTAAATCAGACCCAATGCAGAAACCTCTACTGTAGCTGGTAACACTCCATTTGGATTTCAGATCTCAAACCAGTGGTTTCAGCCATAGACTGTATAAAAAAGTGGACGCCATGACAAATCCTCAATAGTGAAGCCAAAGCATGTGGAGCTCCCCCTGGTGTCTGGCTGATGTATAGGTCATAAGCTCCACCTCCTCCATGTTAGTGGGCGGGACTTGGGCCAAACTAAAACACTAAAACTATACGTCAATTACATTTATTTTCAAGGATGGTTTCAGTCATTTTAGGTAATTAATATAATGTTGTATGTTCAAGAATCCAGTTTCGTTTTAGTTTCTTGACGCTGTAAAAACAGGATGTGACGTCATGATAATTGACAGTTGCCACTGTCAACTGTCCCATAGGACCATGAGAGAAGGAAAAAAAAATCTTCTAAATTCGGTGTATAATCCAACATGTCTTTGCAACTCATGGAGGTAGAGCAGAGTGCAGCATTAACCAATCGCCACTGAGTCTCAAGGAAGTGTGGGCGGGGCATCGGTAACGTGGCTCCTCTCTCAGACAGCACTGCTCTGACTCTGGATCCAAACTAGCAAGATGGTGCCACCACTATCCCTGGGACACTAGCATCAGTTTGACCAGTGAGAGAAAGTGGAGAGTTCTCACTCTGCGTGGTGATATCAACACATAGGACATCCACTCATTCATCCTATGAAAACCTTGAGAACCTATAGTATGTAGTCACGTACTGAGAAGTGTAGTATTACTGAGTTATGCTGTGGGTTGGGTTTATTTTAAATATCCCGTATTGCCTCAGCTCTCCAGTCACTTTGAAGCAATTATTGTTGTAATGGCATCAGTTTTATTTTTTATTTTTTTGCTGCCAAACTGTTTTGTTTGTTTCCTCAGTCTGCTCATACCGCATCTGTTGCGCATAAACATTTTATGATTTTTCTTCCCCCCTTCTTGAGTCGCGACACTTATTAAGTCCATCTGACCCACAATGCCCACAGCTTGAGAGGTTTACTGGCATTCCAGAGCTAAATGACTACGCCCTGGCTTAAAATAAATAAATAAAAAGCCTCTTCCAGGTGAGGTGGAACAAATAGTGATTTAAAACTGCAGAGCTGTTGCTGGGTTTATCTGATCTACCTTTGTAGGTGCTGCCGCGACTCAGCTCTGACGTCCAGCGTAACATAAACCCCACAGCGTCTACAAGAGTCCGGTGCAACACACCGAACAAGCACAGATCCTTCAATGACGTCCTTTAAAGTGGTTTTAATTATCTGCTGACGTACAGTGTGTTTTCTCTACGTTTCCCTTCCTCTTGTTTCTCTCAGTGTCTTTTATTTCATTCACACAAGAGGCTCCTGTTTGAGCGACACAATGGAGGGTTTTGTGTCTGTGGAGAAAACTGAGGAAAAGTAAATTTGATCACAGACACCGACACCTTCATAGAGGGTCATGTTACTCATTTAATTGTGTGGCGCTTTGCCTGCACTGCACCTCGTGTTCTAACGGGACCACTTCACGGAGCAGTTGTCAGCGGCACCTGTCAATCATCATGACGTCACATCCCGTTTCTATAGCGTCAAATAACTAACTTAAAATTACAGAAAAACATAAAATAAAGTTTTTTAATTCACGTGCATTATAGTTTGCCCCAAGTCCCGCCCACTAACATGGAGGGGGTGGAGCTATGACTTATACTGCAGTCAGCTACCAGGGGGAGCTAATGAACTATCCTTTTTACAAAACATTTAATGAATAACCTAAAATTCCTAATAAAAAAAAGTGCATTTTTGCACATTGTTGCCATCTGGGTCTCAGTGTTATGTCTACAACTCTTACTAGTGGACAAATTAAGAATAGCATGCCGTATGCAATGAGTTAACTGTTAAACGTTGGACCTAAACAAAAACAATCACAGACTTTCCCGTAGCATGCTCGTCCCCAAACATACACCGGATACAGATTAGACAACAAACCTGATCCAAGTTTCGCAATCTCCTCCAGATCAGCAAACGTTTTGGCCGAAGCGACGGCCTCCGGGAGCTTCAGAGTTAAGGGCAACACATCCCTACAAGAAAGAGACAAAAAGAACGAGTGAAAGGCAGAGAGAAGAGACAAGGAAAGGGAAAACGTGCATGAGAGTGGGCGGGACTGAAAGCTTATTCCCAAAAGCAGCGAGTGAGTCACTAAATTGGAAAACCGCATTTCTCTGCCTGGGTGTGTTTGGCTGAAACCTGAATTCAAGCATGCACAGCCAGAGGGTAATGCTGCTGCTCTCCTCTCTGTGGCTCTTTTATAAGACCTTCCAAAGCATTTAAAGACAGTTTCCAAACATGTCAGTCGAACAAACTTCAAGTGTCTAAGGCTTAAACTTAGACCTGCAGATTTCTGAAGCAAATAGTTTGAATCTCACGGTGAAACTGGGATTAAATGACTGTCTGCGGTTTTTGCAGCTGTGGGCAGAATAACCAGACTTACAAAAAGTGCCGTGTAAAGTGGTCAAAAAACTATAAAACAGTGTAAAAGAGAAAACCAACGGGTGAGGCACAAATCAGTGTAGCAGCGGTTTGCATGTCTTTCTAGTTGTCGAACTCACCTGCTGATGCAGCAGAATGCAATGAGGCGGAAAAGGTCTGAAAAGCTCAGGCCTGATCCCTCCAGGGAGAAAGCTGCAAGAGAACAGAACAACACGATCAAGCTCTGTCTTTTCACTTTTTTTCTCTACGTTTCTCATTTATGAAACCTTCAAACCAAGGTGTTTGTTTGACAACTTGGCGAACAGGTGAGGCTCTTGGCACTGAACTAAACGTATTGTTCACTGTGGGGTTAAATTGTGAGAAGGAAGCGGAAGGACAAACAGAGCAATAAAATGTTATGTGAAAGTAGGTTGAATCCAAACATTTGTCTAGACAGCAACAAACCCACGACTTCTCATCGACCGTGTCTCCAATCTAATCTCGGCACCAATTAGAGATGTACCAATCAGTTGGGTTTTTTTGCAGGCATTTCAGCCAAGCCTGATCTCTTGTAGTTATTTATTTTAGGCCTGTCACAAACTAAAAGCACGTCCTATGAGCATCAATAGCGTCTTTTTCCTCTTCATTGCGTAGCATCAAAGCTGCTGTTTCAGGTAGTTAGGGTTAGGGAGTTTGGATGACCAGAACATTTCTGGTTAACGGACCTACACAAAAACCAATCAGGTTTTTTTTTTTTTTTTTTTGCAGGCATTTCAGCCAAGCCTGATATCTTGTAGTTATTTATTTTAGGCCTGTCATTTGAGCTCGGATATGAACTCGGATCGGCCGATACTGAATATTAAAAGGTCGGTATTTAATCGGGATGTCCCTAGTAATTACACACCTCAAGCTTCTAAGCTACCTGCCGCCTGAGGGAGTTCAAGTATGACGCAAGATAAGCGGTTTCAGTAATAGATCTGCGATGATATGATGAAGAACATGACGGAGGTAGAAATGTGTTATCAGTGCCACGACATGAACTTGTATTGTGTTGCAAAAGAAGGTGAAGCTTATTGTCCGACAACTCTTCACACTGGCTCAACCAGTACAGTGGTCTCACTTAAGTTAATCATTGCTTTGGAGTCCAGGGGGAAAACCGCCGAGCAGTGATTGACACACACTGCATACTTTCAACACTTAAGAATTTGGGGGTTCCCGTCACGTACGAGAAGAAGACGGTATGCAGTCAGGCAAAAGCCCCTGATTATATTTGACTGAAAACAGAACAGAAAACTAACAGGAAAAGAAAGGATTTTGTTCCAGGTGTACTTCCTCCTGTCTCTGTGCAATGATGCTAAAAATAAT
Source organism: Chelon labrosus (assembly GCF_963514085.1). Lineage (NCBI taxonomy): Eukaryota > Metazoa > Chordata > Actinopteri > Mugiliformes > Mugilidae > Chelon > Chelon labrosus. The sequence goes on from NC_140348.1 coordinate 26,346,940, forward strand.
CCAGATAAGGGACGACTACAAGAATTTAGTTTTCCACTTTGACCTGGGGGCGAACTTGACTGACGGCTTTAGGCGGCTCAAATGAACACAAAGAAAAGAACATGTGAAGAATGAGTTCCTGGGTTCTTACTGTACTGGCTCTCCTTGACAGAGAACTCTTTGACGGGAACTACAGAGTCTTTGTCCATGCGTAGAGATATCACCTTCCTCTGCAGGCTGGTTGACTTTCGCACCACGAATGTCTGCAAACCAGGGCAGAGAACATCCAGTCAACATGTTTCATGTCTGCAGAAGGACTGTGTCATTCTTTATCACGTTCTACTGATTCATACGTCTTTGAAAATAATCTGTAACACGGATTTGAATGTCAACATCTGCATGCTACCTAAATGCAACTGTTATTACATGTGTTCATTTGCCAACAAGTGAAAACTCGTGCGACAAAGTGAGCACTTTAAGTCAACAGTGCTGAAAACAAGAAGCTGCTGTTCCCTTCCCTCACCCCGGTGGGCTGGCTCTGCAGTATACGCGTGGCATCCTGGTGGCTGAGGCCCAGCTGTAGCCACACAGCATGTGTGTGCACCAGTCTGTCCAGGACACTGAGCCGCCGGCGGAGGGAGTCATAGCCCGAGTCTCTCGCTCCAGCCAGCCCTGCACTGATCCCGACGCAAGGCGAGGCCTGCAGGAAGAGGCCCCCCACCTCTTCACCCAGCCTGGAAACGGAAAGATCAACATTTTGTGTTTCACGTCAGTGCTGAAAGTTGAGTGGACTGGGTTCAAATGCATATAAACCGGGAACACCAGGAAACCATTAACTGGGTTTGATCTGCACTCTAAGACCTAGTGTTGTCTGACTCTTTAATCACCGCTTAAAAGCTGGGTGGTGACACTTAACACACAGAAAAACTGGAGACGGTTCAATATAATACCAGATGTTGACAAACATACTGTTGACTTTAAAATTTACAGCCCCGTTCAGACCTTGCATTAAGATCCGTGACAAGCTTCAGGATCCAGCTCTCTGGATCCCATCTCATTTTTACTCTCTGTATGCAAATAAACACCAACATCATCTGGGGCACAGTAGAATATTTTTGACTGCCACTGTCTCTGATGGATCTCTGTTGCTGTTTCAGAACCAAGAACAGCACTGTTTTATGTGAGTGCATCATGACTTTGGCTTCACACGTTATTATTTATTGATCTTCACTTTGACGTTAGTCGGATCTGCACTAAACTCAGATTATAACGCCAACCCTGGAAGCTTCCACATGCACCGTTAATCTCTTAATCAGTGATTGAGGAAATAATAACTCCAGCTGTTCCTCATGCATCATGATCACATCCGTAATTAACCACATGCTGATACGTTATTTAATAACTCATATGAAATACTTTTATTAATTCTTGATTATGCACCAGCCTGTTAACAGCTACAGGGACAGAATATTTTAAAAGGTTCTCACTTAATGTTTTTTTTTTTTCCTTTTTTTTCAGGTCAGCATTTATGATAATGTTTGTGTGTCTTTTTTTTGAGTGAATGAAGCAAAACTTCACTGAAGTAGGAGCACCCCTGTTGAGTAGGTGGTCTTTAATGTGACCCAGGACTCACTGTGTGTTCACACTACCAAAGGAAGGAGGTCACATGTGTCCCAGACCACCTCCACATGTGGACTGAGATCGGATCGCTCAAATGCGATCTCTCTGCCCTTTACGATGACCACAGATTTCAAGATCTGAACAGTTCCCATGGCAAAAAAAATCGGAGAGACTCTGACTAGTTCTGTGTTTTTCACATTTATTGTTTTAAAAAAAAAAATAGATGAACTGGAATTCATGACCGTGGGCTTCAAGATACCACCAACCTATTTCACACTTCCTCAACACCTCAACTGGTTCTGCAGAAGCTGTACCTCAGAAGAGGAATTAATCACCAGGACGTCACAGTGAACATTCTCACTGACGTCTTCAGCTCGAACGTGCCGATCATGTTTATCTACGAGTCTGAGATACTGTCATTCAGGTTCAAGGACTAGCGGGAAACAAACGTATATCAGCTTGTCTATCTGCTGATTCCTTGCATGGCTCAGTGACACTCACATCTCTATAAGCACAAGAGTGCCCTCTGCTGGAAGCTATGGTAAAGTGGATAATGTTGAATTAAATGGCAACAGGACCTGCGACAGAGAGCAGGCACAGACACTTAGAGAGGTATCCAGACATTGGTATGTGCACTCACCCCAGGAGTGTGTCTGTCTTCTGGTCTCCTTCTGCAGACTGCTCTGTCTTTTTCCCCATCTCCTTCTTCAGAGTGCCAATTTCCCAAGCAAACGAGTCAATCAGCTACAGAGACACAGACATGGAAACATTTAATGAAAAATAACTGGGAAGTAATCAGCTTTAACCCAAACATATGCACATGTGTGTCTGTGAAAGGCGTCTACTCTGACTGTGTACTCCTGCAACCGGTCTAAGAGATGAACTTTGTTTACCTGCTACCTGTCTATCAAGGTGTTTATAAGAAATATTCAAAGATATACAATATATATAATGCAATAAATATGGATATGAAGACACGTGGTGATATACTGTATAAAAATATAAATACATAGCAGCATCAGAGCAACCACAGTCCGGTTGTGTCCTCACAGGGAGGCGCTGTAGAGACGTATGTCCTAAAGGACGAACGTCCTCCTTAACTTGTCTCTTGGCAGCTTCTCTGCCTGGCTATGGTGTCGTGCAGAGCGTGGTGGACATCGTTCATGATTGACCAGAGTTTGTTCAAAGTCCTTGCATCTGCCACCGATGTCTGGGACTTTGATGCGGACAAGACAAGAGCTGGGGTTAGGAATTAGGACCTAGGTAATACATTTTCACCAGTAACTGACCCTCTATAGGGAAGTGCCAGTGTGTGTTTGGGTGTGTATGTGTGGGTGTGTGCAAGACGATCTATCCCCAGCCTGACCACTTCCCATTGACCAACCAGAGCTGCTACAGAGGAAACGTTTCGTAAAAACCCGTCTGTGTGAGTTAAGTTTAACCCAGGACACCCACTGACAGAATTCACAGCTCTGACATGATTGTCTTCACAGTATTTAACACAAAAATGTAGCTTAAGTATTTTAATTTAAGATCGGATCAGGACTCTGATCAGATCGGGGGGTAAAAAACTTGGATCAGGACATCCCTAGTTTTGTGTTTCTACTGGTTTTTCATGCTGCTACATAAACTCTTTTTTAAAAACTTTACGCAGCACTGCGGCCGCTTCCACGTCGGACATTGCAAAACCAAATAATTTCCATATCAGTGAAATAACGTGACTCCATTTATTTGGTACTGTCTTCTAAATCCTGCTTGTTTTGTAAAACTCAGACATGCTGGTAAAATGTCATTAGGTCATTTTTATTATTGTACAAAACCAAAACCTTGAATTAATCTAATGCATTTTATCAAACGAGTGAGTCTTAACAGGAGCTCATCCAATGTTTAACCAGTTTCATGAGACCACTACTTGACCCTGATCCCTTCCAGCGTGACACTGAAGTCATTTGTTTCATTTCCCAGTTATCTATCTACTTTGTCAGCGTTTCTATTTGGTAACCTTCAGCACAACGAGGAATGAATAAACTCAGCTCTCTTTTCTTTTTAGGGGAATTCACAAATTCTGACTCATTTGTTTTTTTTTTAAAGACACATTTCAGGTTGACAACCTCAAACAATTACAACCAGAGGATGACTTTCTGATAGCAAATTGTAATAATACGCACGGAAAAAAACATTTGGTTGTTTTTCTCTCTGCAGACGGAGATGCTTCAACTCAGACACATATTGGATTTCAAGGACAGGACTTGCTTTTGATTTTATAAAAATATACAGGTCCATCAAGTTTTCCTGCCCCATGATCCGATCTTATATAAACAAAATGTCCTCCCGTGGAGATTCATAAAGGCTTTTCCTATCTTAGTGTGGAGAGGGTAGCTGGTACCTTGTGTTCTCTACTCCAGAAATGTTCTGGTCATCCAATGCTGCCATAAACTCCCTAACCCTCTCTGGAAGATTGTTCTCCTTGACACTGTCTCCAGGAAGCCTTTGCCTGAGTGGACTCCATGGATTCTGTTCAGTTTTTTGGCGTTAAATCAAGTTCGAAGTACTGAATCATGATCTCCTACTACCACCTCACCAAACACTCCCATTGCATAATTAACAAATTTCTGTCTGACTTGACTTAATTTTCCAGATTCTGGTTCTTCTTCTTCTATTTTGTCAGCTTTAACTCTGGACAACCGCCACTAAAACAGAAGAAGTAGTCATCGTCTTCTTCGTTTATTTATTTTTGTAGCAGCTTTGATGCCAGGCAATGAAGAGGAAGAAGGCGCTTTTGGCGCTAAAAGGACGTGGTTTTGGTTTGTAAAATAAATAACTACAAGAGTTGTTTCGGGGGATGGGAGTCAGCCAGAGCTGAGAGGAGTGAACAATGTGACCTCCAGTAGATAAGAAGTAGAAAACACATCTACACTGTGTAGTCTTTTCTCATTTGCCACTCTTAATGCTTGGTGTTTTGTCTGTACCATGAGCCCGTCTGTAGTTAGACTGTAGTTAGGTTCTGATTTCTTATTTTTCCAACAGAAATGTCCACCACGTTACACACCTTGAAGAAACTGCCCTTCCTCTCCTGCCTGCAGGGTTGTCTGATGACGCTCGTGGACATGTTTCTTCTCCGTCTGCAGAACTATCTGCGAAGGAAAAAAATAATTAGAGCAATACACAAAGAGGAAAAAACTGACTCAAGCCCAGGCAAGAGGATATTGTGAAGTTTTACAGTGGATTAAAAAGCTCTGTCAAGCTTTTCTTCCTCGTCTCCTGTCTCAGGACAACAACATGTACCCTAGTATTGTTGTATGTTATGATTTCAGTTCACACAGGTGTATTTCCCATTAGACATATTTAAGTAAATACAACATACTGCTATATTTCTCTCGGTGTCCTATAATTAGTTTCTTAAAAGGTTGAGTTTACTTGCAGCAAAAAGAATCTTGTGACCTCTAAGACACAATATTTCCCTCAACACAGTGACTGCAAAAGCTGAATCAACGTGTTTCGAACAATACATTTTAACAGAAACAGAGCCAGAACACATGCACATACACACAGACATGCTTGACCCAGATGTTGTGGTGGATCCTGTTACGGCCTGATATAGTCCAGCTGTGTCGAAGCATGCAAACACATCCCAGGACTCCTTTTAAGAAACATATGAGCGAGAGGAAAACACCAACAGCATCCGATTACTGAACCAAAATCCCTTACGCAGATACTTCAACAACAATCTTCTGTCCAAACATTGTTGTTGAAGTATAAATCTTAACAGACAGAGAACTGTTTGATTCGCTGGAGTTAAAAAGCAAAGCAATAAGCTACAGACGCCAGAATTCAAACTGTATTAAAACAACATGTTATTGATTATTATCCTGATTAGTTCAAACTCTGCAGTCAGAGTAAAATGTGAGGTGTGGAGACAGTACTGAATGGAGGTCACCCAATGCAATGTCACTATAACAGATTATGGTCCACAGATGGAACTTACACTTGACTGTATTTCACTATTTAGTTTTAACAGTAGGTGGTGCTAACGTCTTGAACGCTGCAGCTTCAACAAGATTCAACAAATAACACTTTTGCCACAGGTGACTAAAAATGGTAGAACCAAAGAATGAATATTTTGATATGAAATGAAACTGTTGCTGTGGTGAATGAGTCTAATACATGACGACACTGTGAAACCAAACATCAGACCTACGCTGGAGCCCACTGAGAGAAGGAAGGTCCGCTAATGGCAGCTAGCCTGAAGCTCTACAACAGTTTTTATCCATGCTAACGAAACACAGGAAAATACCACAATAACCAGTTCTGAGGTTCTCAACTCATTGAGACATGGGAAACCTTTCTCAGATGGTGACTTCATAAAAGAGCGCCTCACTAAAGTCTCCTGGAAACAAAGGCAGCATTCAACAACGTTAGCATGTCTAGAAACACAGTTGAACTGAAGACTTGTTGACTGCATGTGGTGAGAGATTCCACAGACACCACACAGCTGTTAACTTTGTATCAGGAAGTTGACAATAATTTACTTTACATTCGGTGGACAATAAAGTTTTATTCTATTCTATTCTATTACAGAAAATCAGATTGAGAACCAGAATGACCAACAGCTATCTCTGTGATGTCCTTCACATCTCAACCACCAAACCTCCTCCTGTCCTACCAACCATCCTTCAGTCCAAAGCATCACTGTTCCCACTGAGTACTACAAAAAGTTAAAACCTGTATATTCCATTGTATTAATAAGTCCAATTACTTGTTTGCAAGTTTGCATCATCCTGACTAAGAAGCTAAAAACCTTTAATGTAAAGCTGGGATGCAGACTGTTTTTATTTCTTAAATCATTACCATTCATCAAGCATCATTTATCTACATCTATTTGCAGTTATACCTCACCTAAGTGGCCCAGCCCTGCTTGTATTTTTCCATATGTGGCCGTCTATGAAAAACATGTGGCCACCCCTGCTGTAGAGTCCACTATTCCTACTGAAAGAGATCCAGACTTTTGAAACGTTTGAGGGAATGTGGGTACGGCACTGGATTGACACGAGGTGCTGAGTCTGAAGGAAATACTTTCAGTCCCAACCAACACCTTTAGGTTGAAATTTAATGAAGTGACTGGAAAAAATGTTCCTTCAAAGAGTGGATGGGCTCAGCCTGAGAGTTAGGATGAGGAGTTGAGGTATCCAAAAGGTAACATGAACCTTTTATCACAATTATCCAGTAGTTTGTTTTCAGTTGGTGAGTTAGTAAACTTTGAGAGTTTTCTTGTTGGTCTGGAGAAGAATACAAGCAAACCAGAACATCTCTACAAACCACATGAGAACATTTAACTCCCCTTATTGGTGAAATGTTTCTGAGGGATGTTTACATGAAGGAGGCCCTGTGTTCTGGACTATTGGTGAAAGAAACATTGTCTGGCTATGCAAGCTGCTACCGTGTCCGTGGAGAACACCAAGAAGTTGGTTTGGATCTTGCTAAACTCCCCCCACCACCACCACCACCAGCACCAACAGATTGCTCCAGAGCTTATGTGGTGACAGCCATCTGTCAGGAGTCTCAGTGCAGTTGTTTTGTTCCACTCCCAAGCGAAATTACAGTGTTAACAGCTGAACAAACAAACCAGACAAGGGGTCATATGCACAATGCTTAGATTCAAACTGACTAAATTCCATCTGACTTAAAACTGATAAATATTCTGAAAACTATTCCAGAGAGGGTTAGGGAGTTTATTGCAGCGGTGAATGACCAGAACATTTGTGGAGCAGAGAACACACCGTCTACCGTCTACTGTCTGCCGCCACTGTCTCCTCGCAACATTAACAGTAATACAGTCCCACGGTGGATGCATGATCTAGTAGAACAAGCAAAATAAGAAAAGCCTTTTATTTTTTATCAAATCGGGACTCAGATCAGCCAGTACTGAATATTGAAAGATCAATGTCGGATTGCTGGGCAATAAAACATGATTGAGACATCCCTATATACAATATAAACACAAGACTTATTCTCAGTGCACACACAGAACAGACCGCTAGTAAATCCTTGGTAACAAAAAGGTGTATTGGATTAGAATACTGCACCACTTTTGAGTTGACAGATCAAAGATATGTACATGTACTTATGAGGCTTCTAGCTGTTTATCTGCGTGCTTTTGTAAAAAGTCTGGTTAACATTTCCAGTTTCCTGACTGGCATGTGAACGCACGCAACATTGAGAAGTCCAGACCAAAACAGGTTTGTTTCCTGGAAAGCAACAGAGCACAGATTGACTGAAAGCATGCAACTTGACTGGTTTTCTTTCCTCACTGCTTCCCTTCCTCCCCCTTTCCTCCTCACTTCTCCAGTTGGGCAAAGCCCTCTTGTCAAAACAAAGCAGTGGGTCGGGCTTTCTGGGGTTGTTTTGGTTGGTGCATATGTGTGTGTGTGTGTGTGTTTTCGTGTGTAATGGCACGCTTGTGTGTGACTTGCAGTCCAGACCTCATAAACAGGAAGGCCCCTGGGGTTAGCAGTAAATGGAAAATAAACACTGGACTGTAGGTTGTCCAGTTATATACTAAAAGACATTAACTCTAGACTGTTGTAAACTAATTACATACACCAATCAGGCATAACATTATGACCACCTTCCTAATATTGTGCAGGTCTCCCTTGTGGTGAGTCATCAGAGAATGGACATGGGCCTTCTGAGGGTGTCCTGTGGTGTCTGGCAACAGAATGTTTTTAGTGGGGGGGCCTTTGAGGGGAGGGGCCTCTGTGGATCATCCCACAGATACTTGATCAGTTTGGGATCTAGTGAATTTGGAGGCCAGGTCAACACCTTGTGCTGTTCTTCATGTTTTTTTTTTTAGTTGTTCCTAAAGTGTTTTTGTGTGTGTGTCTGTGTCAGGCTGCATCCTGCTGGGGATGGCTGCTGCCATCAAGGAGTGTCATTGCTATGGGGTGGGGGTGCCTGGTCTGGTCTAGGTGGGTGCTACATGTCTAAGTAACATCCACACCAATGAATGCCAGGTCCAGAAGTTTCCCAGCAGAACATTGAACTGTCACAAGATGGTTGATGTTATTCTCTTCTCCTGTCAGTGGTCATAATATTATGCTTGATCGGTGTACGATAGTAATATGCAAACATTACGTGGCACAAGTTTTTACCATTTTTGAGTGCAGAAAATGGACACCAGTGCTCTTTAGTTGTAAACTAATTCAACTCCCCAGCACTCAGATGACATCTATGACTACGTCGCTGTTAGTCTTCTGTCCATCACCACGTAAAGCCCCACCCAAACGATTTCATTGGCTCTGCAGATCTTTGCCAGAGCATAATTAGTTCCCAACAGAGCGGTTCCTGAAAATAACCTTTCCCCCACAAAGAAGTTGTGGAGGAATGGTTATTTTCTGAAAAACACCTACATCAGCTCCAGAAGACCAGAGTTGCCCTCTCAAAGGAAATGACTTGCAGCACTGGGGGCTCTGTGGATGATCTGGGGTCGCAGGCAGAGCGGGCTATAAAATATGGACTTGTTTGACTAAGTTGCAAGGGTCTGGTGAGCTGAACATTGGACACCATGGATGTACTGTATGTCATGCAATAAGCCGAATGCTGGCAAATTGTAGACACTTCACTAACTGACCAGTACCTTACAGAGCAAATATCATTTACTGAAACTCCTTGCTGCTGTTTCTCTATTTGTTTATGCCCCTTTGTGGTTCACGTGCTCGCCACACTCTGTGGTTAGCAGCTGGGTCTAATGTTTTCAGTAAATATGATGACGCTGTTGTTTAAAGCTGGTTTATATGGAGCCAAGTTAAGGCTCCAGTAAGCTTTAATAACAATCCTGCCTCAATATACAGAAGAGAACGTCAAAGGCTTAATCTGTCTGCTATCATATGTTCACAAAGCCGACCAACCACTGCATAAAATGACTGTTGGGTTGTGTTGTCTGGTTGTGTGTCAGTCGGACATGTTCACAATCAAAGCTGCTAAAACATCCAGTGAATTAGCATATTTTCACAAGTTTGCAAATAAGATTTGTATTATTCGATGAGTCTTATTCATCTCTAAATATAACAATTACCAATACATAATAAATTATATATGTTATAAATATATAAATGAAATAAGCATGTTATTGTCATTTTGCTTGGACATTTATGGAGGAAAAATGGAATCGTCCAAAGGACAAGAGCCTCAACAGTGCCTGGGTTGTGAAGTAGCACTCCAAGCTGGCAACAGCAACATGGAAAAATGTCTCTGAAAAAACAGACCTCTTTACCCTGTCTGCATCCACCATTCCTGAGCACTTCTCCCCACTCCAAACGGGGTTTCCTGTGGGTCGTGGTTTAACTGGCGAATACGATGGCGGCCGTTTAGCTTCTTCCAACACCCAATGCTATGTTTAGCCCCATAGAAGTGCATAAAAGTGCATTCCACTTCCCATTTACATTAGCTGGGTGTGTCTCTCTTCTCCACATGGCAGCAAATTATTCCATGGAAAACCATCTACCCAGCTTTGACGTCACACGCATGCACCAACACACATATCTTGATTGACAAGAGAGTGTGATGTAAGCAGCCACACTGTGTATATACACACACACACACACACACACAGATATCTTGTACTTCTTGATAACTTGCACTGTACAGCCTCCCCACGCCCTCTGAACCAAGCCAAAGTCTACAACACCCCAGTGAAAGTGGTGAACTGCGCATGGTGGAACACTGCATCTAGGGAGGCCCTGATCAGGTGTTTTTGCCCGCTGATCCGATACCGCTCTTTTAATATTCAGTATTGGCCGAACCGATCTTAAATAAACTAAACTTCCTAAAGTCTTTCCTTGTCTTCCTTGTCTTCTCCTAGAGTCGACTGGATTCTGTCCAATAAATCTTTCTGTCAAAGTTAATGTAGTGTGGAGAGGGTAGCCGGTACCTTGTGTTCTCTACTCCAGAAATGTTCTGCCATAAACTCCCTAACCCTCTCTGGAAGATGTTTCTCCTTGACGCTGTCTCCAGGAAACTTTTCTCTTCTTTTAAACGTTCAGTGTTTGTTGTTGTTTGGGTGCAGCCTTTGTCTGAGTGGACTGGGTGTATTGTTTTTTTTTTGGGAGGGGATTTTTGGTGTTGAATCAAGTTGGTAGTATTGATGCTGATCTCCTATTACCACCTCAACAAACAATGACATTGCATAATTTACTAATTGTTTTTCCACACAGCAGTCATGTTTAGTCATTTGATCGACTTTTGGCAGCTTTGACATTAGCCAACCTCTTTGACGCTACAGGGACATGGTCTTATAATTAAATAACTAAAAAAGATCGGCCTTGGCTAAAGCCCGATAACGATCCGATCATTTTAAAAATGCCTGGATACCGATCTCCCGACACCCATTCATAGTTTCTAAAGGCTCCTGTAATATGTTCTGCTGCCACATGGGGAGCCGGAAACATATTCATGATGACTAAAACTGTCTTATAATCAGGGTCAGCATATTCAGGTCAGTGTGACCATTTTCAAATCCAGTTAATACGACCGTCTTCTGCCATTACTCAAGTGTGCGTGTGTCATAGGCAAAGATCACATGTGCAGGAAACAGTGATGTCGATGTCCTGACTGACAGACAGAAGAGGTTTTTTTTTTCACATTGTGCAAGAATTATCCTACGTTGACAGTATAACGGTATACCAATAAAACTGGAATGGCAGAACAGTGTAAAACTGAAAGGAGAAACTAAGACAACTTAAGGACGCTCTAGATACGGTTCTGCTTCCTTTTAATACCTGGATAAACCCTTGCAATGAGGCCAAAAACAACAACATTAACCTGGATGAATCATGTGTTTGTGCAAGAACAGAAGAATTGCAGACATGTAGCTGATTGCAGGTTCAAACAACCAATAATTCTTTTGTATATGCGTTTCTTGTTGGATTAAAAGAATTCTAGACACATATAATATGACCAGCTAGTAAATTTGGAATCTTTGATGACACTCTTTGTCATGACTCATCATTACTTCTTCTTCTTTTTTTCACTCTGTAACAGACCACATTGCCAAATCACTAATGCGGTTCTTTCATTTCTGCAGGAGTGGAAAGTCATTATTAAGAGAGCGCTGAATGAAGACACTTCCCACATGACAATAGCTGCTTAGTGGAGGCAGCGACTGAGCTGAATAGCTCTCGGCTTTGTCGTCCCCACTTCTAAGGCGTGGCTGAGCAGTGACTGCGGGTGGGTATTTGCTATGCAAAGACATCAAACGTGCAATCAGAAGGCAATGCTAAATACCATTTTGTATTTAGAAACAGACTGGTGCAATACAATACCATACAATACAGGAAACCACAAATCACTGCAGATGGGCAAATAAAAGGACAACTCTGCAAACAGAGTTACTCTGAACTTGAATAGATTCATTTAGATCAAGGTTAACGTGGTTTCTTACATTTATATTTTCACCTTGTGTTGCTGTGAGCATGACCTATTGGTTTTGTGGTACATCTCATACGTAGGGTTTAGGTTTGCTCTGATTACACTACTAAACACTGTGAGTAACACTAGGAACTAGACTTATCTTAACCCCTTGTGAACCCTTGAACTTCTTCTTCCAGGGAAGAGGCCTGTAACTTACTAGCAGCTGCATGTGGATATTTTGTATGTGTGTATGTGTGTAAAATGCGGTCCAACAAATTAAAATTTCATCCAAACAAATCAACTTGTAGTTTGGAATTAGGAATGTTTAGTTAGTTAGTTTAGTTAGATTTCTATATAGCTGATTACTGAAGACTGTACTGACTAGGAATGTCCTGATCAGGTGCTTTTGCCTCCTCTGATCTGATACCCACGAGTATCGGCCAATCCGAAGGCTTTTCTTATCTTAAATCTCTTAAATAGGGCTGTCAAAGGTAATGACAGACGGTGAAAACCTTGTGTTCTCTACTCCAGAAATGTTCTGGTCATCCAACGCTGCCATAAACTCCCTAACCCTCTCTGGAAGAGTTTTCTCCTTGACGCTGTCTCCGGGAAACTCATCTCTTCTTTTAAACGTTCAGTGTTTGTTGTTGTTGTTTGGGTGCAGCCTTTGAATAAAGATCACCTACTAACACCTTGCTAAACATCCACATTGCATAATTTACAAATTTCTGTCTGACTGACTTCACTTTCCAGACTGAAGTTCTTCCACAGAGCAGACATGTTTAGTCATTTAGTGATTTTGATTCTTCTTCTTCTTCTACTTCGCAAGTCAACCGCCACTAAATCAGGGATGTGGTTTAGGTTTATGTCAGACCTAAAATAAATAACTACACTAGAGCAGGCTTGGCTGAACCTTGTTACCGATCCGATCATTTTAACAATGCCCGTATCCAGCCTGATACCAATTGGGACATCCCTAACACTCACAACATCGTTTAAAGTCACAAGCGTACAGTCTTGATGCACAGCAGATATTTCCTCTTGTCGTAACAGGTAAATGTGTCACCACTACAAACACTACCAACCGCTCTGTCAAGGTGACACATGCCAGCGTATCAGTGAGTGGCATGACAAGCTAAATTAAATTGACCATAATTTAATACATTAATCACACCTATTATTTCCTAATTCATTGGAAGAGACTCGTGTATGACACAGGTTGACTGAACCAGAGCAATAGCAGAAATTCCAGTCTAGTTGGTGTCTTCTGATTTACTGTTAAACTAATGACTCACCTTTCAAGTTACATGTCAGTGTCACTGCCCCCCCCCCCCCCCCCCCCCGATTCATTTACAGATATTTCAGTTTCAAAGCAAAGGATTTTACAGATCTTTGGTGTTTCTCCAGCAACAGATGTCAACACGAAACCGGTATCGGAACCAGTATCAGATGATACCTTTCAATATCTTTGAAAGGTATCCAATTAAGCTTGATTTGAATCGGAAAACCATCTTTAAAATCCTGCCCTACCAAAGTCAAAGTCTGACCTGTATTTAAGCCTGGTGCATGAAGGGGGCTGACGCATGTTAACCACTGCTGTTCACTACGTTTACTACAGTAACCTGTGTACATGCTCCAAGGCCAAAATGAGTGCAGGTACCAGTACAAAGGTTGCAGGCACACTTCAGGGGTCACATAACCTGTAATTACCTCACCCTTTGATTCAGGATGAAAAGGGGGTTGTGAGGTTAATTTGAAACACATAAACACAATATTCCAGTGTTAGTCAGAGGCTACATGTCAACACTACCTCATCACTTTAGCAGAACACTGTAAAAAATGTTTTTATTCTGTTGCCTTTTTGCTTTTCACCAAATGAAAATGTGAGACCAGTTTGTGTGTTGGGTTAGAGACCAGGATTGTCCCTCACATCTGTGGTTAGATAAGGCAAGTAAAGTAGGTCTCCATGTATATGTATTGTCCATCTGGGAATAATAGTACTGTACATACTGCTACTAGATCAAGGGTCTCCGAACTGTGTCCCATGGTCCATTTTTAATCGGGTTGCAGAAAATTCCAAACATATAATGGATTATGACTCACACATGGGCACATGCACTTGACTGTATCGTACTATTTCAGTTTAACAGGTCTTGAACGCTGCAGCTTCTCCACAAAACAAGATTAATCAAAGAAGACTTGCGCCACAGTTGACCAGAAATGGTAGAACCAAAGAAACGCAAGACAGGAACGTGAACGCATGGTGGAAAAATGAATATTTCTTCCCAGAAAACGAGGGGAAGTGTGTCTGTTTGATGTGAAACGAAACTGCTGCTGTGATGAAAGAGTCTGATATACGACAACACTGTGAAACCAAACGTCAGACCTACACTGGAGCCCAACGAGAGCAGAAAGTTCAGAACAATAGAAAATACAACAATAGCCAGTTCAGTCATTGACCGACACAGGAAACCTTTCTCAGAGGGTGACTTCATAAAAGAGCGCCTCACTAAAGTCTCCTGGAAACAAAGGCAGCGTTCAACAACGTTAGCATGTCTAGAAACACAGTTGAACTGAAGACATGTTGACTGCATGTGATGAGAGATTCCACAGATACCACACACCTGTTAACTTTGTAGCAGGAAGTTGATGATAACTTAATTTACATTACAGAAAAGCAGACTGAGAACCAGAATGACCAACATCTTGACCACCAAACCTCCTCCTGTCCTGCCAACCATCCTTCAGTGCAAAGCATCACTGTTCCCACTGAGGACCACAAAGAGTTAAAACATATATTCCATTGTATTTGGGTGTTAATAAGTCCAATTACTTATCTGCAAAACAAGCTTGAAATAAACACTTTTCCCTTTACTCCCACCCCACCCATCATCCTGACTAATACCATCTGAAGCTGCTGTTTTGTGAATGAGCTGCCAAATGTTTTTGTAACTACATAAATGAAAATCCTTCTATGGAAAGCAACATGTACTCATAACCGTCTTATTGCACCTGAGCAAATACAGCGTGATATTCAAAAGGAGGTGGTCAAACAGCAAACCAAGCTGCCGGGCCCGTCGACTCTTTCTGAATTCCTGACCTGTGATTCAGCTTTGAGGTAGACAGCAGCACTAGCCTCCCGCTTTGGTCCCGACGCTGAGCACTAAGCACATTAGCAGATTTCTGAGGCGATTGCAAAACCAGGGTTTTGGCCGGTACCAGGAAATACTTTGGCTTTTTTTTTTTTTCACCCAGGAAAAAAAAGAGGAGGGGGCAGACAGGAGACGAACGATGGGTAGGATTACAGGCCGAGAACTCTGCGAATGCCTGGCAGCCACTTTTAAACAGCGGGCTAATTACCACGCAAACAATAGATGACACACCAATCTGCGAGCTGGAAACATTCAGGGGTCAGAAAAAGAAAACCTGAGTCCTGAGTCACAAAGATACAAAGCCACAAAACACCAGCGCACACAAGTGGATTTCAAAGCTGAGCTGAAATATCACCCGGCTCGCGTATCAGCAAACGCTGCAGGCCATGAGCATTTTGGAAATAAGCTCAAACTCACCTTGACGATACAACTAATTTCTCCAATATTGCTGGGGTACTTTACAACTCTAGTTTATCTCAGTAGTCTGTGTTCTTATTAGGGACGTCCTGATCCAGGTATTTAGTTCAGGCTAGTTATTTCTTTTACGTCTGCCATAAACCGAAACCATGTCCCTGCAAAAACGACTTCTTCCTCTGTTTTAGTGGCGGTTGGTTCAGCGCCGGAGCTGCCAAAGAACTTTACTCAACAGAAATTTGTAAATTATGCAATGTGGATGTTTGGTGAGGTGGTAGTAGGAGATCATGAGTCAATACTACCAACTAGATTCAACACTGAAAATTAAAAATGGAAAAACAGAATAGAAATACATCGAGTCCGCTCAGGCAAAGGCTGCACAGTTTCCTGGAGACAGCGTCAAGGAGAAACATCTTCCAGAGAGGGACAAGAAAGACTAGGAAAGACTTTAGGAAGCTACAGGAGACCAACTCTAGGACATTTAGGATCAGATCGGGACTCGGATCGGCCAATACTCAATATGAAAAGATCGAATCGGGGCAAATAAATCTTGATCAGAACATCCGCAGTCCTTAAATCTCTGCCAACAGCTTTATAAAATTGTCTCTAACAGAAGACGGTCTACCGTAAGCTCAAACATCACTAAATCTGGCTTCAGCTAATGTACTGACCACTGACTGTATGGCCCAACAACGTAGCCTTTAAGACTTGAAGGCTCATTAACTCAGTGTAACATTTGCCTATTTTTTTGTTGACTATATATATTACTCTGTTCTCTTTAAGCTGAATTGAAGGCTGCCGTTTGGAGATTCACAGAAGCCTCAAATCACATCTGCTGTTGCATGTGATTTTGTCAGTAGACATAGCTTTTCTGTTTCCCTGCCTATCGCTGGTGTGCTGTCTTGCTGGGGTACTGACGCTGTGCAACAGGTGGTAGTTCAACACGTCCTGCAGGATTCCTTCTCCCGTAGTGTCTCTTTATTATTAACCGGCAGGATAAATAAGACCTTGTCCAGAGGTACAGTTCAGTCTTCAGGTTTTTTTTTTTTTACCAGTGCAGAATGTCAACACAAAGGAAAAACACTTAACTTAGACTGCACCTACCACATCCTTCACTCATACCTATTGCATTATATATACATATGTATATATTCGTGTATACTGTAAATCTTTGTATATTTGTATAATGTATGTTTGTATGTTGGTATAGTTTTGTTTTTATTATATATACTTTGCATATTATATTATTATATATATACTTTTGTATGTACCTTTATACATTCTACCTCTACTATACTATACTGCATACTATTTTTTTTACAATTTTTCGCTGACTGTAATTCCTCCTGTCTCTGTGTAATGATGCTGTTAGGTGCTGAACTTCCCACCTGATAAATGAAGTATCTATCTATCTATCTATCTATCTATCTATCTACTTACCTAGTACGTGGAGTGGACGTTATTGCCGTTTGGCAGAAGAAAACTCCATTGTTCCGACGAGTTGCTGAACATGTACCAACATTATAATTCCACCTCGAGGTTACTTCGTTTTTGTTTTTATTTTCTTTTGTTTCATAAACTGAGTCAGCGACAATAATAATAATAATAATAAAAAGTTCTCCTTATAGTTTCTGGAGAGAAAAGCAAGAAAACCGAGTCGGTGCTGGTGCCCCGGTTCCCTCCATGGTCCTAAACTCTTGTGAGGAGCAACGAGCCGAGTTGTTGTCTTTGTGTAAAGTGACCCACAATCAGAGAGTACTTCCGGTTTATTTTTCCAAAATAAAATATGTGTCGCGGACAGAAAAAAATTTAAATAGTGGAGATGCTGATTTACGGACAGTTTCCAAACAAACACTTCCCAAATAATATATCACATAATATATTTAATATATTAGTATTGCACAGCAAAGAATCTTTCTGCTGGGAAATTTGATATTTTTTGTATTTACAATTTTTTTTTTTTTTTAACAAGAACTGTTATTAGGATGTGTGAACAAACACACTTAATCTTTCGAGATTTAGTTAGTTATATATTTTTGTTTAAAAATAATAATAAAAAAAAAAAACTAAAAAAAAAAAAAAAAGTTAAAGGCAGCTGCACCATTTCCGGGTTTTTCTTTTCCAGAGCGTCCAGCTTGACGCCGAGTCTGCCTCCTTCCCCCCACAGCACTACAGAGGAACAAAAACAAACCCTGCATCAACCTTCACGTCACGTGTGCCCATTGAGAGAACGCTATAGGTCCTCCTCCGTGCCTTTTGAGGTTACCTCCCCTGGAGGGCAATTACCTTATACCCAGATAGTCTCTGCAGAAAGAGAGACTGTCATGTCAGTACGTCCACCCCCCGACTATTAAAAGGACAAAGCAACAAACTCAGCTGTATGTAATGCTAATGCAAGTTGCATTACCGTTGTATACCATGCATCAGATGTTTGGGATTTATTTAAACAGTATAGTCCTGTGTTTTGTAAAAGGGCAGGTCATTTGGGTAACTATAAAAGCAATATTTATTATTAGAAGTGGAAAGAGGAACAAGGAAAAAAAATATCATACTTTGCAAAAATGTCACTTCTGTGGAAAAAGAAACAGAGTAAAGATGCAAGAGTTGAAGAGTTCCATTTAGCCATGCTTTCATGCACAACAAAATATTATATGATGGTACAGATCAGGGTGTCAAACTGATTTATATCAAGGACAGCAGACCAGTACCATAATAACCTATAAATACAGTTTATTTTAGTGCAAAGAAGAATAAGTACATTATGAAAATGTTAACATTTAATGAACTATCCTTTTACAAAACATTTTGTCAACAGAATGAAATTCATTAAAGAAAAAGTGCAATTTCAGCTCATTGCTGCCATCTGCTGTTTAGTTCTGTGTCTCACAGTGTTGTCTTATGTCCACAACTCTGACTTAAACTGTGCTGAAAAAGCACCAGATGAGGCAGACAGTACTCCTGCCTCAAGGAAGAGGGCGCTAGTGAGCCACAGGTTGATGAGAGGAAAATTTCTGCCAGTGTGCCAAGGACATTTTGTCACTGCTCGATAGAAAGCGTCTTGACTTACTCCATCCGAACATATCCAAAATAAAGGCTTTTTTTTTTTTTAATATACCATGACCTGGATGACTCAGAAGTCCATCCTAACATTCCTTAGGTTACTGCAGTCATCTGCACGTAGAATAGATATGATTTTAAGTACACTGTCCTAGAGTGTGATTCTTGTTCAAGCTGTTTTAGCATCTCATGCCTCTTATCCACTCCATGAGAGACTCTGGCCACCATGTTGCTCCAGATGTATTGGTAATTTACCTGGGTGGAAACAGCATTGGCTTTGGGGGGACTGCTACACCACATGATAAATAAGACATAAAAATAATAAAGTACCTATCTAATCTAATTGTGATGTGATAAACAGGATCGTGAGGACCCAGAGAAGGTTTTGGCTATACTGCAGGAAATGTATGGATGTTCATTGTCATATGTTGCTTTGCAGAAGGACTTCTTTTCTAGAAAACAGCTAGAGGGTGAGTCATTACAAGAATACTCCCATGCTTTATTTGAGCTTATGGAGAAAATTATGAGAAATGCTCCTCAGGCTATACCTAACTCTGCCATTTTATTGAGAGATCAGTTTGTCGAACATGTTGGTGATCCAGATCTTCGCAGGGCTTTAAAACAGGTTGTACGTGCCAAGCCAGCAGCTACCCTTCTGGATGTACGAAGTGAGGCGATCAGATGGGAGAGGGAGGGTAGACAGTTCGAAGGTAGGCCACGCAGTTTTTCAGTCCCCTCTATGTGTGCTACCCACACTTCGAGGGTGTCAGATCAAAACCCTGTACCGTCTCAAATTGACATGACTGAGATAAAGGAGATGCTAAAGAAACAACAAGAGCAAATTAATCAACTCCCGGGCCGCCTTCTACAGCTCCAGAACCCTCCCAGATGGTCTCAGCCTCCTAATAGTGGTCCTGTTATTTGCAGACGCTGTCAGCAGCCGGGGCATTTTGCCCGTAACTGTGATAATGAAAGGGTTCCTTCTCAGCAACAGTGTCCCCAGTCCCATCCCACGCAAAGGTCAGCCGCACAGAATCAGCCGTCGGAAAACTAATGCCCTCTGTTTTGCAGAGCCACAACTCAGAAGGGGGCATTGCAGGCTCAAGTCATCCCGTAGACGAACAGTCCCTTTCTCAGATTGTTAGCCCTTGTCCGCATGTCACAGTAGGCATGGGTGGGGTAGAGGTAAATTGCCTACTTGACACCGGGTCCATGGTTTCTACTATGAAAGAGTCATTTTTCCGCCAACATTTTAGCAACTCTCCTCATGCATGCCAGTGGCTTCAACTCACAGCAGCTAATGGCATTCCATATGTGGGGTATGTAGAGCTTGATGTTTCTGTATTGGGCACAGTCATTCTGAAAAGGGGAATCCTAGTGGTTAAGGATCCCCCTGGGTCTGTACCTGAAGATGACATTCCTGGTGTGCTAGGCATGAATGTGATACGTGAATGCTATGTAGAGTTGTTTGGGCAATATGCCGCATCCCTCTTTGATAGTCCACTTGTGAAGGAGGCTCCGGCGGCGTGGAAGAAGGCTCTCCAGAAGTGCCATGAGGCCCGGGTCACGACATCAGCACGTGCCAGCGGAGTTGCTAGGGTGAGGGGGAGACATCCAGTCTACATACCTGGGGGGACAGTTAAGTTGGTGGCAGCAACCTGTTCACAAATATATTGTCCCTCTGCCCATGCTTTATTTGAACCCTTTGCTAACCCTGATGCCCTCCCTGCAGGCTTGTTAGTATCTCCTGCAATGGTCACAGTTCATCATGGTACTGCCTACATCCCAGTGGTGAATGTTGGTAATACTGGTGCTAAACTCTATCCTCGCTGTGCCTTAGGGATGCTGAACCAGGCCCAAATAGTGAGCTTACCTACAGGCATCAATGAAGTACCCCAGAAGCCAGAAGGATTGGGTATCGCGGCCACCATGAGTTCTCAGGCAGGGCAGGTGAGCAGCACGTTTGATGCCATAGAGTCCCTTGATCTAGGCAATGCCCCAGAGGCAGAGCAGGCTAAGATAAGGGCCATGCTAAAGAAACATCATGCTGTCTTTTCGGCTTTTGAAGGGGATCTGGGATGTACTAATCTTATTGAGCATGAAATCCCACTGCTTGATGATGTGCCTGTGCGACAGAGGTTTAGAAGAATCCCCCCCTCAGATTATGATTCTGTTAAGGCCCATATTAACCAGCTTTTAGAGACCCAGGTGATCCGAGAAAGTTGCAGTCCATATGCATCCCCCATAGTCCTTGTTAAGAAGAAGGATGGCAGCCTGCGGATGTGTGTGGATTATCGTCAACTTAATGGTAAGACACGCAGGGATGCTTTTCCTCTACCCCGGATAGAGGAGTCTCTTGATGCTCTGGCAGGGGCGCGGTGGTTCTCAACAATGGATCTGGCCAGTGGTTATAATCAGGTGCCCGTAGCAGAGAAGGACATGGCAAAAACGGCTTTTTGTACACCTTTTGGTCTGTTTCAATTTAATCGCATGCCTTTCGGCCTCTGTAATGCACCAGGGACATTTCAGAGGCTGAGGGAACGGATCTTTGGTGCCCAGCATTTCCAGACTGTTGTTGTACCTGGATGACGTGATTGTCTTTTCCTCCACAATAGAGGAGCATCTGGAGCGCCTCGATGCAGTGCTGTCTCGTCTTCAACAGGAAAACCTGAAAGTAAAGTTGGAGAAATGCTGTTTTTTCCGTACCGAGGTAAATTATCTTGGTCATGTGATCTCCAAAGATGGGGTGGCTACAGACCCGGGAAAGAGATCAGCAGTGGCAGATTGGCCCAGGCCAACGAAAGTGACAGAGTTGAGATCATTTTTAGGCTTTTGTAGCTATTATCGACGTTTTGTGGAGGGGTTTGCTAAGATTGCAGCCCCTCTTCATCGTCTCCCGCACAAAAAAAGCATCTCAGAAGGTAATTGGAGAACTTTGGACTGAGCAATGTGAAGAGAGCTTCCAGAACCTTAAGTCCAGATTGGTCAGTGCTCCTGTGTTGGCCTATGCTGACTTCTCTCTGCCTTTCATTTTAGAAGTGGATGCCAGTCTCAGCGGACTGGGGGCAGTTCTCTCTCAGGAGCAAGATGGTAAAGTGAGGCCAGCATATGCCAGTAGGGCCTTGACTCCAGCAGAGAGAAGCATGCCCAACTACAGCTCCATGAAGATTGAGTTTCTGGCCCTGAAATGGGCAATGACTGAAAAGTTTCGGGATTATTTGTTGGGCCAAAAGTGTGTTGTATGGACTGATAATAATCCGCTTAGTCATCTGAACACTGCAAAGCTGGGAGCAACAGAACAGCGGTGGGCTGCCCAGCTAGCAGCGTTTGATTTTTCCATTCGGTACCGCTCGGGCCGTTCTAATGTTAATGCTGATTCCCTTTCCAGGCAACACCAAAGTGCCAATACACCTGCTGCCCTGGGTACAGCCCACCCTGGAACGGCCCTCCCAGAGTCCTTGAGGTGCCAGAAGACCGAACAACCACTACAGGTAGCCCAAATGTCGATGTCGGTCCTGCCCTCTTACACCCTAGACTATCTTCTCACTCTGCAGCAAACGCGTTCCTGACAAGAGGGAACGTCAGACCCTCTCAAAACCAGTACGGGAGCTGGTACGCCAGTGGAATAGAGTGGTGGAGCGAGAAGGGCTCCTGTATCGGCGTATCCTCCGTCCGGATGGTGGAGAGGAAACTTACCAGCTGCTGCTACCAGCCTCCTTGAGGGAAGAGGTCCTCCATAAGCTGCACGAGGGTCATGGCCATCAGGGAGTGGAGAGGACCACTAACGTGGTGAGAGAGCGGTGCTACTGGCCAGGTCTGTATAAGGATGTTAAGGAGTGGTGTCAAAAGTGTGAACGGTGCACCTTGGCTAAACCTGTACACCCTGCTGTGAAAACACCTATGGGTCATTTGATGGCTTACCGACCAAACCAGATTCTAGCCATTGACTTTTCTCTGCTAGAACGCTCTCGGGATGGGAGAGAACAAGTCCTAATTATGACTGATGTCTTCTCAAAGTTTACACAAGCTGTACCTACCCGTGATCAAAGGGCTTCCACTGTGGCAGGGGTGTTGGTTCGGGAATGGTTTTACAGGTTTGGGGTGCCGGCCCGAATACATTCAGATCAGGGCCGAAACTTTGAGAGCCTGTTAATCCAACAGCTTTGTAGTTTTTATGGTGTACAAAAAACACACACCACTACATACCATCCTCAGGGGAACGGCCAGTGTGAAAGGTTTAATAGGACCCTACATGGCCTGTTGCAGGCCCTCCCGCCTGCCAAGAAGCTGGATTGGCCAAACTATCTTCCACATGTCACCTTCTCCTATAACACCACCACCCACCAAACTACTGGTGAGTCACCGTACCTTTTAATGTTTGGTCAGGAGCCCCAACTCCCTGTTGATTTTCTCCTTGGCAGAATTCAGGAACCGATCAGAGGTACGGTTAATGACTGGTTGCAGGAGCACCAGAAGCGGCTCCAGACTGCCTTTGATGGTGCCAAGGAGCGGATTGAAGCGGCAGCTCGCCTCAGGAAGGAACGGCATGACCTACAGTTGTCTGGTGGCAGCCTGACAGAAGGTGAAGTGGTCTATTTGCAAGACCATAGCGCTCGAGGAAGAGCAAAGATCCAGGGTGTTTGGGGTCCCAGGAAGTATAGAGTTAAGACCCCCTCTGACGGTGGGGCCGTGTACTCTATTACGCCCCTGGATGATCCAGGAAAGATCAAATATGTTTTTTTTTTTTTGTTTTTTTATTATCTGTGCCGATAATAATATCATTCAGGCGCAGCCTGCCTGTGCATGGCACATATAGCTCCCATTGCAGGCAATGGGAGCTAGTGCTGCGCCTGCCTGTGCATGGCACATATATTACTATTGCTCAGGCTTATTATCTGTGCCGATGCACTAGCTCCCATTGCAGGCAATGGGAGCTAGTGCATGCATGGCACATATATTACTATTGCTCGCGTTTATTATCTGTGCCGATGCACTAGCTCCCATTGCAGGCAATGGGAGCTAGTGCATGCACAGGCAGGCTGCCTGCCTGTGCATGGCACATATATTACTATTGATCGCGTTTATTATCTGTGCCGATGCACTAGCTCCCATTGCAGGCAATGGGATGCCTGCCTGTGCATGGCACATATATTACTATTGCTCAGGCTTATTATCTGTGCCGATGCACTATATTACTATTGCTTTGCGTTTATTATTATCTGTGCCGATGCACTAGCTCCCATTGCAGCCTGCCTGTGCATGGCACATATATTGTTATTGCTTGGGCTTATTATCTGTGCCGATGCACTAGCTCCCATTGCAGGCAGGCTGCGCCTGCCTGTGCATGGCACATATATTACTATTGCTCGCGTTTAATATTCTTATAGCTTCTTCCGGCCTTTTTTTCGCCGGATAACTCGTCCCAGAGTTTTGAAGAAAAATAGACAAATTGTATATCCAGACGTGCGCCTTAATCGGGAATCGTGTGCTATGACTTTTCTAAGCGACTCTTCCAACGGGGCGAGAATAATCGGGCAAAAACCGGGCGTTTCGTCCCATTGAAATGAATGGAGAAGCCCGAAAAAATCGCCAACATTCCAAAATGTCCTCCTTAGCTTTGTCCAGCGATAACTCGGCCGTGCTTCAGAGTAGAAAATTGCTTGGAAGTTTGTACGAGGCACGGGAAGTGTGGCTTTTTAGTCCTGAAAACGGCGTTTCGATACCTTTTACGGTTTGGTCAGGGTCGCAGTTTACGTTTTGGGGAAATTTTGGAAAAAAATTAAAAAATTTAAAAACTAACTCTGAAGTTAGAGTGAGCGCCAGAGTGCGTCCATAGAGATCCATTATAAACGATGATTTTTTAATGAGTGTTCAACAGCTCATTATTTATTTAATTAAAAACATCATATTATATTAAATTACTCCAATTATATATAAAATGTCATTAATGTTGTTACAAGCCATAAACGTTTCCTACTTTATGTGGTGGAATAATATATTTTACAGTTTTATTTAAAAGTATCTTCCCTTTAAATTGTAAAACTTCAACATTATGTTTTAACTTCAGTGCCGGTTTCATGACTGTGATAAGCTCCCGCTAGCAACGCGGCGAATTAGCCGGCGGCTAACCCCACTAGCCTCCGCGTTAGCTCGCGGCTAACTCCCGCGGTTAGCTCGCGGTTAACTCGAGGCTAGCTCGCGGTTAGCTCGAGGCTAACACCGCGGTTTAGTCAGCGGCGGTTAGCTAGCTCGCTAACATACATGAGCTATGCTGGAAGGCTAGCCTAAGGCTAAAACATTGGGCGGCTAGTAGTTAACTTCTATTAACAGTTCAGCTATGTTGGGCACACTTAACACTTAACATATAAATAATTCTAGAAACTCACTTACCTAATAAAGTGATAGCACCAACAGAGGAGGGAGGGAGGGAGAGAGAGAAGGAGGGAGAGGGAGAGAGAGAGGGAAGGAGGGAGAGAGGGAGGGAGAGAGAGAGAGGGGAGGGTCATGGAGTGTTCTTTCTCCCCATTGTAACAGTCTGAGAGTCCCTAATGTTTTGTCAGTCTGTGTCTGTAATGCTATAGTGGGAGGGGAGGTGGGGGGGTTGGAGTGGGGGGGTCATAGTGTCAGGTTCTGGCCCCCTACAGTACTGCAGTAATGGTTTGATGGGTTTTAATGTTGTGGCAGAACCTGTTATCCACTCAGAACCCTTTTAGGGGGTCATAATGTTTTGGCAGTCTATTACTGTAATGCTAAAATGGAGTCGGAGGGGAGGGGAGGGGGGGGGGGGTCATAGTGTCAGATTGTGCCACCATACTATAGTCCTGTAATAGGTTAAGTGGTCATAATGTTTTGGCAGTCTATTACTGTAATGCTTAAATGGAGTGGGGGGGGGGGGGGGGGGTCATAGTGTCAGATTCTGCAGCCCAACTATAGTTCTGTAATGGGTTGAGGGGTCATAATGTTTTGGCAGTCTGTGTCTGTCATGCTATAGTGGGAGGGGAGAGTGGGGGGGGTCATAGTGTCAGGTTCTGGCCCCCTACAGTACTGCAGTAATGGTTTGAGGGGTTTTAATGTTGTGGCAGAACCTGTTATCCACTCAGAACCCTTTTAGGGGGTCATAATGTTTTGGCAGTCTATTACTGTAATGCTAAAATGGAGTCGGGGGGGGGGGGGTCATAGTGTCAGATTGTGCCACCATACTATAGTCCTGTAATAGGTTAAGTGGTCATAATGTTTTGGCAGTCTATTACTGTAATGCTTAAATGGAGTGGGGGGGGGGGGGGGGGTCATAGTGTCAGATTCTGGCAGCCCAACTATAGTCCTGTAATGGTTGAGGGGTTTTTGCCCGAGCTTATTATTCTTCCGCCTTCTTCCGGACTTTTTTTCGCCGGATAACTCGTCCCAGAGTTTTGAAGAAAAATAGACAAATTGTATATCCAGACGTGCGCCTTGATCGGGAATCGTGTGCTATGACTTTTCTAAGCGATTTTCCCAACGGTGCGGGAATAATCGGGAAAAATACGGACGATTTTTCCCATTGAAATGAATGGAGAAGCCCGAAAAAATCGCCAACATTCCAAAATGGACACCTTCGCTTTCCTGAGGGATTACTCGGCCGTGCTTCGGAGTAGAAAAATGCTTGGAAGTTTGTACAAGGCACGGGAAGTGTAGCTTTTTAGTCCTGAAAACGGCGTTTCGATACCTTTTACGGTTTGGTCAGGGTCGCAGTTTACGTTTTGGTGAAATTCTGAAAAAAAAAAAAGAAATTCTCGTTTATAATGGATCTCTATGGACGCACTCTACCGCTCACTCTAACTTCAGAGTTTCGTCGAAATTCTGAAGAAAAAAAAAGTTTCAATGTTACGGGGTGGCCACAGTTTTTGAGGTAGAGAGATAAAAAATATATAAAAACGTGGGGATTTTTGTTGGCTTTCAGATGGTGTGGGTTTTATTTGTGTGGGACGTACGGTTTGGACTGGAGGTTCCTCCGAGCGAGGAGTGCACCGATCAGTTTTCGAATTTTTCCCCATGTGTGTGTATGTGAAAAGCGAGAGGGATTTTTCGACGATTTTTCGTGTCGCATATTTTTTTTCTAAAACGACTACGGCCACAATTTTCGCAGTAGGCGCGTGGGAACAACACTAAATTGTAGAAAACCCTCGGCTGACGCTCACAATGTGCTCGTTTTCCCGATAGGACTTGTAGTTTTTGATTTATGAGCATTTGTTCGGAGGGCAAATCCTAGGGTCCAGTTTTTTTGGACCTCCCTCTCACTCAGGCAGAGGTGAGAGGCAGAAGGAGACTTCAAACAGCAGGTGGCCCTGGTAGCCATGACAACCGGACCCTAACGAGCTTACACACGCTCACACGCAGCAGAAGAGGAGCACATTCACACAGACACAGAGTGCCAAAACATTATGACCAATCCTGACGAGCAGACTCAGCACAGGTGCACACAGAAAGTGGAGGGAAAAGGGTTCTCAGTGGATAACAGGATCTGCCAATACATTAGAACTACCCCTTCCAGTACTGTAGGGGGCCAGAACCTGACACTATGACCCCCCCACTCCAACCCCCCCACCTCCCCTCCCACTATAGCATTACAGACACAGACAAAACATTAGGGACTCTCAGACTGTTACAGTAGGGAGGCTGAACACTCCATGACCCCCCCCCCCCCCCCCCCCCCCCCCTCTCTCCCTCTCTCCCTCCTTCCCTCTCTCTCTCCCTCTCTTCCTCCCTCCCTCCTCTGTTGGTGC
Source organism: Chelon labrosus (assembly GCF_963514085.1). NCBI lineage: Eukaryota > Metazoa > Chordata > Actinopteri > Mugiliformes > Mugilidae > Chelon > Chelon labrosus. Next base: position 26,374,325 of record NC_140348.1, read on the forward strand.
TTTAACACAGCTGCTATGCCTGGTAGCGTTAGTTACGTATTGTAACTCCAGATTCTATGAGTATAGGCGCAGCCCTCTAAGAGCTATCGCTGTTGGGTTTATCCCTCGCGCACCTGCGCAGTACTGAGAAAAAATAGTCCACGCCCACCCACAGGGGGCCCCACCTAGACGGAGTATAAATACCCGTGTTAACATACAATCAGCTCCCAAATAAAAGGCTTTTCTTTTAGCCACAGGGAACCAGTGGGGCCCCTAGCTTAGAGGGCTGCGCCTATACTCATAGAATCTGGAGTTACAATACGTAACTAACGTTCTATTTCGTATAGGCTACGCCCTCTAAGAGCTATCGCTGTTGGGATAAGGGCGTAGCAGGATATAGTCTATGCCACACTGGTTCCATACAGTACCAGAAGCACAAACATACCCGCTACTTAAATAAACACAGCTCCATCCATGCCCAACCATTACGCTGTGCGTAATGACGCAGTCCACATTCCTCAGAATATACTGAGGAGAAAGGACAGTTGGGAAAAATCAAGACGAATGATGAAGTCTCGCATTGCAACAGAGGAACAAAGCAGAGACAAGAATAAACACATCACTCTGACAGAACACTCAGAACAGAGTGAGTCATGGAAAACTGGGACACATCCCGCAGATAAAAGCGAACAAAAGAACAGGGGGAAGACCAAGATGCCGCCGTGCATATGTCTTCCACCGTCATTCCTCCATATAAAGCTGTGGAGGACGCGATTCCTCTGGTGGAGTGCGCCCTGATGCGCTCCGGGGGGTCCGACCCGGACGCAACGTACGCCTGTGTAACCGCCTCACACAGCCAGTGTGACAGGCGCTGTGAAGACAGAGGAAGCCCCTTAGATCGGTCTCTGTAATGAACAAATAGACGCTGAGAGCGGCGTGTAGAAGCCGTGCGCGCCACATAGCATGACAGCGCACGCACTGGACAGAGAAGATGAGACATGGCTTCTTCCTCTGATCTGTGAGGAGGGGGGAAGAACCCCTCCAGCGTTACCACTCTTGATCTGAACGAACTGGTGATGCTTTTAGGCGTAAAAGCTGGGTTCGGGCGCAGGACAGCTGAACTGCCATCTCCCTGTATTCTGAGACATGATGGAGCCACAGAAAGAGCAGACAAATCACTGACTCTTTTTGCAGATGTTAAAGCCAAAAGCAGGGCCGCTTTAATGGACAGAAACTTGAGCGGAACCTGATCCAATGGCTCAAAAGGAGGTTTAATCAGCGCGCGTAAAACCAGCGCCAAATCCCACTGAGGAGCAAATGAGCGAGACACAGGTCGATTTCTCCGCACACCTCTCAGAAAACGCTTCACCAGCGGATGACTGTAAACTGATCTGTCGCCAAAACCTTCGTGACAGGATGACACAGCCGCAGTGTAAGTCTTAACCGTGCTGAAAGCCAGATTCCTGTCAACCAGTGTTTGCAGGAAAGAAAGCACATGAGGCAGAGGACACGCAGTGGGGTCTAAATTCCTTTCTACGCACCAGCGCTGAAAGGCCGCCCACTTCGCCGTGTATGACGCTCTAGTAGACGCGGCCCGTGCGCCCTGTATCGTGCGCACAACATCCTGAGAGAGGCCTAACCTCTCTAAACGTTGCCGCTCAGCGGCCAGGCCCATAACCGTTGCCCCAGCACCGGGTAACTCCTGATTACCCCTCCTGCCTGTGAAAGCGCGTCCCCGCGCCACGGCAGTTCCCAGGGCCGGCCCGACACTAGCCGCCGCAGACACGGAAACCATGACGCATTCGTGCGCACCGGGGCTATCAGAACCATGGACAGCCGCTCCTCCAGCACTCGGTCCAGAACCCGAGGGATGAGCGGAACCGGTGGGAAAGCGTACAGCAACATCCTGGGCCACGGACGATGTGCGAACGCGTCCACTCCCAGCGGAGGATTGTCCCGTGAGCTCAGACTGAACCACAGGTCGCACTGTGCGTTCCCGAGTGCAGCAAACAGATCCACTTCGGCTCTGCCGAATCTGATCCACACCTGGGAAATCAGATCGGAATGGAGGCTCCAGTCCCCCTGACGGGGGCCTCCCCTCGACATGATGTCTGCGCCTCTGTTCAGTTCGCCCGGTATATACGCTGCTCTGATGGACAGACAGTGTGTGTGCGTCCAGCATAAGAGCTGTCTCGCTATATTCAGCAGCCGAGCAGATCGAACCCCCCCTTGACGGTTTATGTATGCCGCTGTAGCCTTGTTGTCTGTGCGAATCAGCACGTGCTGATCGCGCAGCACAGGGGCGAAGTGCTGAACCACTTTCCACACTGTGAGAAGCTCCAGAGCATTTATGTGGAGAGACATGTGAGCTGGCCACCGGCCACTCACCACCTGAGACAGACACGTCCCCCCCCACCCTGAGAGAGATGCGTCTGTGAACACCGAGATATGTGACGTAGCTCTGCCCAGGGGAATCCCGCCCGACAGGATGCGGGGATTTCCCCAGTAAGCCAAATCGGGACCCACGGAGGGAGGAACGGAGATCATTCTCCTCCGGTGACGCACGGGGTCGACGCGTAACCGAATGAACCATCTCTGTAAACGCCTCATGTGGAGGAGACCCAGAGGGACAACCACGTGAGCTGCTGACATCATCCCCAGCAGCCGCATGAGCGACAGCGCTGTCACCACCCGGGGAGGCGCGACACGCTGCAACAGGGCTGTCAGAGCAGCCACTCGCTGCTGTGACAACCGTGCTGTCATGCTGGCAGAGTTCAAGTCCACGCCCAGGTATGTGATGGACTGGGAGGGGAAGAGAGAGCTTTTCTCCCAGTTTATGGTGAAGCCCAGGTTTGACAGATGTGACAGCAACTCTGTCGTTTGCACCAGAGCTTCTTCCTCGGATCGAGCTAACAGCAGTAGATCGTCCAAGTAAAACAGCACTCTCATCCCTCTTTTGTGTAACGGCTGCAGAGCTGTTTCCACACATTTGGAGAAAGTGCGAGGGGCCAGGGAATAACCGAACGGCAGGCGGTTGTACTGATATTGAATCCCCTGGAATGAAAAGCGCAGGAACTGTCTGTGCTTTGGGATGATGGGAACGTGAAAATATGCGTCTTTCAGATCCACTGACACACAGTAATCTCCGAGACGCACACACTCCAGCACTCTCTTGACCGTCAGCATGTGGAAAGGTCTGACCATTATTGATTTGTTGAACAGGGACAGATCCAGAATGGGTCTCATTCCCCCTGTTTTCTTGGGAACCAGAAAATAACGGGAGTAAAACCCCCGGTTTTCCTCCCCGTGAGGAACTCTGGAGATTGCATTTTTCGCCAGAAGTTCCTGCAACTCTGACTGGAGAGCTAGACGCTGGTCCTGAGACGACAGAACCGTCTCCACAATCCCGTTGAAGCGGGGAGGTGGAGAGGCGAACTGCAGGGTGTAACCCCTGTTTATCAGCCTGCTCATCCAGCTGTCCATCACACAAACGCGCTGCCACACCGAGGAGCGCTCGGAGAGCGGGCGTACATTTTCCTGCTTCGCTGCCGTTGTCATGGAAACGAGCTGCGACAGAGCCCTCGCCGCCGTCACGTGAGGCGGGGAAACCCCGGAAGTGACCCATGGGGGGCTGCTGACGAAAGGGCTGAGAGGGAATCCCCGAGAGCTGCGCTGCAGCGGAGGATCTCCCTGAAGCCGCGTTAGACGCACTAACAGCAGTGACTTTACATCGCCGTTTAGTGGGAGAAGGTCCACAAACGCGATGATGCGACATGTCAGCGCACTCGCTCTCTGCTGAGAGAGAGGAGCCGCAGTTTACGGGCAGGTGAGTGTGTGAGTGTGCGTTGTCCACACGAGGCGCACGTGCAGCTCTCGTGGGCTCATTGTCACACAGGTTTCCTTGTGCAGGGGAAAAATCTGTTTGATAAACAGAGGTTGTGTAGTGCTTCAACACTTCGAGACCGAGCTGTCCGCTAACCGGCAGGTTAGGGAGAGCCGGCTCGCTCTTTGTGGGGAACATGTGGGTAACTACAGCTGTGTCAGCAGAGACAGGTGCAGGTTGTTTGTTCGGTAGGATGTTGCTCATTAAGGGGAGATGTTTTTGTTTTATTTCAAAACAATCTGTCCCACTAACGGCAGCGTTAACATCAAGAACATTAACACACATGTCCCCCCCCTCACGTCAGCGTCTCCGGCCCTGCTTATTCGGAGGCTCAAAGGGAGGGTTGGCCCCGCCGTAGCCAGAGTGGGCGGCTTTCGGGGCCTTCTGAAAAGCCTGCCGACCAGCCGAGGAGGGTGGGAAGGGAGGCCGACCCGGTGTGGCGGAGGAAGCCGAGTGGTGAGGTGCAGTTCCCGCAGCTGCAGGAGGTCGCCTCCGGCCCCGACGCTGCTCGTTGTCGTACCGTCCGCCGCCGGGACGGTTCGGACGACGCTCCACAAAGCGCTGCTGGCGCGGAGGAGGTTGGCCCCAGCGCACGTGACGTCTGATGGACTCCGCTTCCTCGGAAGCAGCTTTCATGGAGTCCACCATGGCACGAAAACGCGGCCCAAACAACCCGTCCGGGTGGATCGGAGCCTCCAGGAGTTCTCTTCTGGATGCCTCGGGAATGCGAGTCTGCTCCAGCCACAGGCGGCGGTGCTGCAGAGTCGCCCAGGCGGCCTGTCGGGCCATGCAGACGGCGGAGCAAGCGCAGAGTGTGAGGGCGGCGCTGGCTGCGTTGCTTAGCTCCGTGGCTAGCTCGGGAGGCATCCCGGGATCTGCTGCGATCTTCAGAACGCTGGAGAGCAGCAGGGCGATGTTGTTCGTCGCAGCAGATGCTTGGAAGGCACACTGGTGGATCCGGTCTGCCTGCCGAGCCACGTACTGGTCTCTGGGTGCAGGCAGTAAGGGCCGCCGTCCGGCTGCCGTACCGCTGACACCAAAGAAGGTGGTGAGGTTGTCCTCCAGCGGAGGTACCGCCGGGAACCCTCTGTCGCTGAAACCACCGACTTTGGTGATTGGCACATAGGTGGAGACAGGTGCCTTCAGGTTCTTCGGGTCCTCCGCCGCGCCCTCCTGGTACTTCCGGATGGGCGGGAAGAGAGGCCACACGGCGTCTCGCCTGCTCGGCTGAGCGAGGGGAAACACACCGCACATTTCGTCCGGCTGTGCGGACTCTTGAGCCGGCGGAACCGGAAGCTCCCGGCGAGCGGCCGCCTGCTTAATGATGTTTGGCAGCTCTTTAATTAGGCCGCCAATCGATGGCAGGGCGGTGGTGGCAGAGGAAGGGATCCCGGGGACACATCCTGTCCCAGCGTGCTCCAGCTCTTCCGGCTGGGAGAGGGGAGGGACAGGGAAGTCAGCCTGCGAGAGCTCAGACTCGTCCGAGTCCGATAAGTCAGGCGGGTCCAGGACATCCAGGGCCTCCTCCACGGTGTAGGTCTCTCGCAGAGGCCAGACGTCGTCCACCGCCGTGGTGAAGAGTTCAACCCGCCGCCGCTTCTCTTCAGGAGGGAGGAGCGCGCAGTACGGGCAGGAGGACCTCGAGGTCAAGGCCAAGCCAGCGTGCTGGGCTCCCAGGCAGATCCCGCAGCGGGTGTGGAGGTCGAAGCCGGAGACACGGCCATCGCAGGAAGAACACGGCCTGTCCTCGTCCGCCGAGGAGGCTGCCGTCGCCGTCGACATGGTGAGTTCTTGCTAGCTAGCTAGCTTCTTGAAGAGTTTTTAGTTCTCAAAAGTACTTGCAGCTTGGTGGCTGAAAGAAAATGGGAGCTGATTGTATGTTAACACGGGTATTTATACTCCGTCTAGGTGGGGCCCCCTGTGGGTGGGCGTGGACTATTTTTTCTCAGTACTGCGCAGGTGCGCGAGGGATAAACCCAACAGCGATAGCTCTTAGAGGGCGTAGCCTATACGAAATAGAACCATTACATTACATTCACTACAGTAGGGAGGCAG